>NC_134478.1:55776514-55909665 GCF_964194025.1 Convolutriloba macropyga
GTAATAGTGTTGATGGTATTTATACAAAATTTTGCAGGACCGCTTGACTTCTCGGGTTATTTTAGTGTCCTTGACTTTTTTGTGTTGCATGATTAAATTATTGTTAAATTTCTCTCTCATTCACAGGTGTTGGCAAGCCGAACTCGAGTGGCCGTATGTCAACACTAAAATCAAATGAAAAGTTCGCTGAAAATGTCTTTTTTCTCTTTAAATTTTATTAGTGGTTATAGTGGTATATATTAACTTCTACTAACGGCATTTGAAGCCCCCTTAGTGATTTCAGTTCTGACCCCCCCCCCCCCCCCCCACTGAAGCAGGCTGCAAAAGATTTAGCTCACACTACTCGTTTGTGTTTAACTTTTTTCACTGAAATCAACTCCACTAATAGCTGAACAACTATAGTTTTGGCTGGGAAATTAAAAATTGATAATCGAAAAATGTTGCCAGTTTTCTCAACAACATCAAAATGGCTCTGAGATCTATTATACATGAGTGTGCGAAAGTTGAAGAGCAGTAATTGTACTCTATTCAGAAAAGAAACGAAAAATAGCAATAATTATCAATATCAAAATGTAGCTGCTAAAAAGTGAATAAACCAATTACTATTTTGACTCTTGCCATGCAATCATGGTCATCCGGCTCCAATACCTTGCTGGATTTTTTCGCAAAATCATGTTTGGTGCGATTATTTCCAAATTATTCCCTATATTTCCATAACTTTACCAAAATTTACAAAATCTTGTAGTTACTGCTCTTCGACCTTAATCATTGCACAACAAGATAATTTTATTGAGTACTTTATATTTATGATTGTCCCAAATCAATTAATTGTTATACCGTAACATTCGCGCCTTTTTCGTTACAATTGTGAAACGATATATTTCTCGTGTAAATATCGTGTAAAAATAAATGAACAGACGAGTGCTTTTAAACTGTGTTAGCTGTTTGTGACCCTAAGAATAGGCCAAAATGGCTGTGATTGTAAAAATAGCACACCGCACAGGTGAAAAAAAGCGACAAGACATGTTGTGTTGCACCGAGAAAAGAATTAGTAAACAACACCCCCCCCCCCCCCCCCAAATAATAATAATAAATAAATTTGTTTTCAGTACCAAATATTCAAGCTTCGAATAATTAAACCAAATTAGAGTTAAAGCGTCGTACTGAACGAATACTAGGAGGCAATTTGCCTGTTTCAGCTACGTTACAGAGCTATTCAAAAGTAGATTATGTGTTCGAAATTCATTTAGTTACTTATATTGAGACCATTCAAGAGGAACTGGAAAAAAGGGGGGGTTTGATAAGCTAATTTTACGCACCAACTGTCTAATTGGTTTTACTTAAAAAAAGTTCTTTTTCTTTGTTATTATCATAGCTTCTCAATATACACTCAGCTTCGTAAACTTGGCATTTTGTTTCAGAATTAGTCAATATATCTGAGCGTTTAAAACGGAACAGTGAAGACCAGTGTGAAGAAGAGATCGAAGAGTTGAAAGCAGACCACGGTAAGCTTACCTACAATGATTTTGATTTTGATTTTTAAAGAGCCAGCACTCTTTTTGTTCATGGATCATATTTAATATAATGTTAAATTATGTTAGTTATTAGTTATTATCTTCAAACGAGTGATAATGTCATATCAGAGCCTTCTTTGGTCAAAAATGAAAACTTTGTCTACTTATCGTGTAACATTAATGCCACAATACCACTAATGTTTTAATCTTGTAGCATGCTATTTTCGATAACTCTATGTACAACGCAAAATTTTTCCCGCTAAAATTTCGGATTCTGAAAGAATTTGAGGTTCGCAAATATTCAATTTTTCTGGAATGTCCCTATTTAAACCTGGAACTACAATTATTAATAGACGTAGATGGGGTTATTCAGGGAAAAAAATTGCTAAGCGAGAGAAATATTTTGATAACGTGCCGCTTTTTCGAAACGTTTTTTTAGTTTTTACTTTAATTATTACAATTAAGGCGGTTTTGTGAATCACATTAACTGTACGTTTAGGGATGAGTTTTGGTCACCACAACCAAGTAATAAAATTTTATATGCCATGTTGACCGAAGTTTGTTGTAATTGTATTAGTCTTGTGGTCTTTTTTTATACAATTTTTGGGTCTTTCCCATTATAGCCCCCCCCCCCAGCTTAGTGGTCAGATAACCTATAGCCCCCCAATCATGGTAATTATACCACAATGAGGGGGCTATAATTTAATGGGGGGCTATAATGGGAAAGACCCCAATTTTTTGCTTGACCAATTTTTCGTATGAGCATTTGATTTTTCGTACTCAAAAACGGAAAAACGGTAATGCTTGGTGGGCAATAAGTTCTCTTAGAGCCTTAGGCCTAACTAGTGTCTAAGAATGCGATTCACCAAAACTGGGGTCTTTCCCATTATAGCCCCCCCCCCAGAAAATTATAGCCCCCCAAAAATCAAGTTATACCATACTATTAAATTCATCATTTATGCTTACAATTGTTGGTTACAAGTTTTTGTTTTGTTCCAGTATCGAATGCTGGAATTTTCCAATCGCCGTCATTATTTATGGAACGGGTCCAGGTTTTTTCGAGAAACATGCTTTCTGAGCCATTTCGTATTATCTCTGTAGCAGCTGAAATGCGGTTATGAGAAGTCAACTAAAATCAATTATAATGGGCAGGCCCATGTCATCATACGGCGGCTCGCCTACAATGATTTCTGATTTTGTGTTAAAGAAGTGGTTATTAATTTCAGTGGCTCGCCTACATCGATTTCCGATTTTGTGTTAAAGAGGTGGTTATGAATTTTCATCTGGGGGTGCTATAGGTTACATGCCCACTAAGCTGGGGGGGGGGGCTATAATGGGAAAGACCCCAAAACTGTTTTGAGGAGACATTTTCATGGTATGAGGAGTGGTTGTTGATCATAGTCTTAAAAGTTTGGCCCCGTCTATCAATCAATCACCTTTCAACACACCCCCAGTCCGCCCTCCTCCACCTGGCGGTTTGGACCCCCTCTTGTCAAGCCCTCCTTAACCAATACCCCCCCCCCCCCACAATCGCTTGAACCCTCCAACCACTTGCCGGTGGTTTGAAGGTTTGAGAGCAATTTGCCCGACGTTAGCCGGTTATGATTATAGCATGGGGTAAACTTTTTAGTTTTTATGTTAGTTTTCGTGGCAGTTTGGTTTCCTTTTAATTATTTGAAGTTATCTTAGTTGAAAGCAATTTGCTAAACTTAAGCAATTTTTATTTTAATTTTCTGTTTTTTTAAGTTTTTTTTGCAAATTTTTTCTTTTTTTCTGCATCTCAGAAATTTTTCATATGTCCAATTATTCAATTATGGTAGGATAATGGTTACTAAATGGAAAAAATTAAAGGTTTGGTAGGACAAATTTTAAATAAATTTAATAAACTCTGTCGTTTTTGTAGTTTTTACTTCTTGCTCATGTTCTTCATAGTGTTTGTGTCTGTTGGGTGCTCAATGAATGAGCAGGAACTATTTCGTAAAGTGTGCTGGGGAAATTTGTCGAGACTTCACGAGAATTTTAGTCAAGAATTTATTAATTTGGATCTTTTCCGTTTGTGCCCCCAGTACGTTTTCCGCCCCCCCCCCCCGTTACAGAGCACGTGCCATTACATAGTAAATTACTGTGTAAAAATTTTGCACGTGCGTCTGGGGGGTGCAGATAATATGCGCCCACTAAGCTGGGGGGAGGCACAGAAGGAAAAGATCCATTAATTTTATAGATTTTGGTCCTTTCCTTTTTTATTTTTGCTCGGGTTTTATCTTTTGAAATCAATCGTTAGTTATGTTTTGATATTAATTTGGTGAAAACAATCATACCGTGACAAGCAATTTTTATAAACAATAAGTTTGGAGTTGCATTTTATAAATATTCCGAGAAATTTTTTCATAATTTGATTTTCTAATTAATGATTTATTTCCTCTTTGTTGTTTCAAATTGAATGGTATAATGAAGCTAGTATTATCAGTTAGTGGCCGGCTAGGGTGTAAGTTAAT
Organism: Convolutriloba macropyga; assembly: GCF_964194025.1. Classification (NCBI taxonomy): domain Eukaryota; kingdom Metazoa; phylum Xenacoelomorpha; order Acoela; family Convolutidae; genus Convolutriloba; species Convolutriloba macropyga. The sequence continues at coordinate 55,780,524 of NC_134478.1, forward strand.
TTTTAATTGGATTTGATTCCTTGGCAATGTTCATCATTAGTTGGGAATAATATTTTTAGAACAATACGCGCTGCCTGTAGTGAACAATAGTTCTGCCTGTAGTGAAAAACATATTTCTAGCATTGAAAAAGTCAAATTCAGATGTTTTGTTTCCATGTTTTTTTGGTAACTGATGCGGGAATGTTAGCAATGTGGGACATAAAGTCAAGTTTTTTGCGGCAAATCATCTTAACTTCCGTATTCAGCCATCTTGAAGTTGCATCCGCAACATGCTCTACGGGGGCAACAGGAATAAGAAGGCAAAACACGAATAAATCCACCAAATAAATATTGTTTCCATTTCCAGTTAGAATCCATAAACACAAATTAAATTGAATAAAACTATATGCAACCCCCTTTGCCTAAAACCGGAGCGCAAAAAATATCAACAAAAAAGCTAATCAGCGAAAACACGGGCGAGACGGGACACGGGGCGGACAAGGTGCCGTAAGCCGTTTTCACTTTAACTACTCTGTTGTTACCATCTCGGCCAGGGGACACCTCTTCTACTCTTCCCAGAGGCCAAATAGCACGTGGGGTGAAGTCTTTCAGGATCCACACCACATCGTTGACTTTGAGTGAATTCCCGTCGTTTTCGGTCCATTTTGGTCGCTTTATCAAGGTCGGTAGGTATTCCCGGACCAGTCTCCTCCAGATGTGGTTGAGGAATTGTTGAACATTCTTCCAAGACATAATTTTAGCTGGCTTGGTTGACGGGAAGATACCAGGGGGAAGAGAGTTGTAAGGACGCTGAAGTAGAAAATGGTTTGGCGTCAAAGGTTCTTCGTTTTCCATGGCGTCCGACACGTTTGTAAGTGGTCTGGAGTTCATCATAGCTTCTGCTTCAACCATGATTGTGTGGAAAACGTCAAAAGTGAACTTTCTTGACCCGAGAATGATCAGGAGCGTCCGCTTGACACTATGGATCAGCCGCTCCCAAGCGCCGCCAAAATGAGGGCCATAAGGTGGGTTGAAGTGCCACTTGGTGTTCTGTGCTGCGAGTGCTTTGTTAATTTTGTCTTTGTCGAGATCATTCAGACACCTTTTGAGTTCTTCTTTGGCACCAACAAAAATCTTACCGTTGTCACTGTACAAATCAGCGGGCTGACATCTTCGCGAAGTGAAGCGGCGGTAGGCGTTCAGAAAAGTGTCTGTATTCAAATCTGGACAGGTTTCCAAGTAAACAGCTCGCGTTACCAGAAAAGTAAAGATGAGGCCGTAGTGTTTCTGAAGCTTGTCTTTTTCTTCCTCAATGTAAAATGGGCCGAAAAAGTCTAATCCGCAGTTGGCAAATGTAAATTGTTTGTTTTCAGTCGGGAAGCGGCAATCAGGTAGCGGTGCCATAAAAGTCTCAATGCTTTGCGGTTCGAAACGTCGACAAAGGAAGCATTTGTATCTAATGCTCTGCAGTGTTCTGCGGAGACCAATCAATTACGTAGTACCTTTGCTGTACAAAAGCTTTAGTGGCTTCTGTTCCCTGATGCTCATAGAAGCGATGGGCATGTTCGAGGAATAAACGACTATTGTGATCTTTTGCATGAAGTAGTATTAGCAGCCTGGCCAACTCGAGTTCACTGGGAGCAAAAATTAGCTTTCCACTGATGCGTAATATACCGTTCTTATCAAGCATTGGGTTTAACGACCTGTGTTTGAATTTCGGGTCCAGTTTACGGCTACCTTTTAGCAACTCGATGACGTTGGGAAGCTATTGACTTGCGACATTTGTATCAAGTAAGATTTTGATAATTCAATGTCTTCAACAGTGTAATGATGGTGATTGCACACTGTTTCTTCGCTCTGTAGATCACATTGAAAACAGTAGCTATCGTTAGCAAAATCTTTGTCCATGTTGAAAACTGTTTAGGGTCGAGTACTGGTGTCTCGGTTCTTAAGGCAGATCGTGTTGCAGCAGAAATCGGTATTTGCTTTGTAGGTCTACAAAAGACATCATTTGTGGAGAGAAAATCTGGTGGCTCAAACCACTTTGCTTCAATTTCCTTGGGTTCTAAACCACGAGTACCATGATCAGCTGGGTTTAAGTTTGTCGCAATATGATTCCAATTGTCAGGTTTGCTTTTTACTTTTATTTCTGCAAAGCGATTAGCAACAAAAACTGGTTGCTTCTTGGAAGTGCCAATCCAGTCAAGGACAACTTGACTATCCGTCCAATAAAAAACATTGCTGATTTCAACAGAGAGTTCATGTCTAACAAAATTCAGGAGTCGAACACTTGTGACAGATGCCTCTAGTTCCAACTTTGGAACGCTCAACTGTTTTACGGGCGCTACTTTGCATTTCCCGATCACAAATGCAGTTTGTACTTCGTTGCTGGTCTTATTCAAGCTCCTGAGGTAGACAACAGCGCACGTTGCAACAATCGATGCATCAACAAAAACATGCAACTGGTTCTCTGTCTCCATTTGATTATGTGTTGTCATCTGTCGTGGAATTTCAAGTTGAGGCATAGAGTGATAACTGTTAAGCAGCTTTTGTAAGGGATGTAGAAGCTCAATTGGGAGTGGCTCGTCCCATTTTCTACCTAACTTCCAAAGTTGCTGAAGAAGAATTCTGAACTTTATTGTCATTGGGCCAAGAAACCCAATTGGGTCAAAAATCGATGACACCAGACTGAAAATTTTCCGTTGAGTGTATTGTTCAGCTTCTTTAGGGAAATCTCCGAGGGATTTCATGAAAAATTTATCTTTTTCAAGGTTCCATTTTTGTCCGAGAACTCTTGTTTCACTCTTGGGCTCCTCGAGGACTTCTGGAGTAATACACTGAAGAGCCTGTTGATGGTTTGACAGGAATTTTGTGAGGCGGAAACCACCGGCTCTCAGGCAGTTCTTTACTTCAAATGCAGTCGCGTTGGCATTTTCAGGAGAGTCGAAGGACTGGATGTAGTCATCCATATAAAAATAAAACTTTATAGCGCTCTGTGCTTTTGGATATGTCTCGACGTTGTCCTCTGCGCATCTGTTTAAGACAAAAATTGCAAAAAATGGAGAGCAAGTTGCACCGAAAATCAATCTGGTGAATTGAAACTGTCGCACATCATTGTCAATAGACCATAGGAAACGTAGTGCAGATTGATGTTCATTTCGGATGCCGATTTGCACGAACATTGCTTCAATGTCTGCCAAAATAGCAATAGGTTTTTCACGAAATCTGACCAAAATTCCTATTAGACTGTTTAAGAGGTCTGGTCCTGTTAGAAGATTGGAATTTAGTGACTCGCCTTTGAATTTTGACGCTGCATTGGCGACACGACGCACTTTGTTTGGTTTGTTTGCGCTTTGAACAGGGTGATGCGGCAAGTACCATTATTTCTCAGGGGGTGGGTCTGTCATTTCCACTGGCTTGACGTAATTTTTCTCGAGATCTGTGACAAGAGACTGTTGGTACATATTACTTAGTTTTGGATCATTATTAAGTCGTTTGTTCAAACTGTTTAGCTGATTGAGGGCAGAAAAATAGTTATTTTGAAGATTGGCAGGTATTTTCCAATGAAGACCTATTTCAAAAATTTCGCCTGTGTCTGTGTGGTTGATAGTACTCTCAAGTATTCGATTGGCAGACTTTTCATCCTCAGTGATAGTATTATCTTCTTTTCTGGTACCATTGTTCTCTATTGACCGAAATTCTTGTATCAAATTGTCCAAGGGTTGTTCTGGACTTTTCCGACAGACATGGTATACTAATACTTTCGATTTGTTAGAAGATTTTGAAGAGCGGTTTCCTAGTGTGTTCAGGTACTCTCCTGCAAGTGTCCATCCAAGCTTTGTCTTTACTCCAAAGGGGCGGATTTCGGTGCCTTGAATTACTTCAGTAGGATGCGTAAAGGCAAAATCATTGACACCAAGGAGTGCTCCAATCTTACCTTTGGCAATGTCTGGGAAGTATATGTGTCGAAGTTCATTGAATGCATCGCAAACATAATTTAACTCAGTGACATTGGCTGCATTAACGTTTAATGGAGGGGTGCTGAAGGCTCTGAATATTTGGAACTTTTTATCAAACTGATTGAAAGGGCAAACTGTTATTGGTTGCTTTATTTTTGATAGGGGCATTTCGTTATCAACGCTTAGATATTGAACAGTAGTTGAAGATTGATATTCGCGTGGGAGTTCCAGGTAGTCAAAAACAGCATCTAATAAAAACGTAAACTGACTGCCGGGGTCAATGAGAGCATACGTGTCGAATACTTTATCGTCTTTGATAAAGGATACTGGCAGCAGCTGTAAGTGCTCGAACCAATCGTTTGGTGTACTGGATATTTGTTTGACATTGAAATTTTGGCTGGTAAAGGTCCATTCAAATTCGCACGTTTCAATGACTGTTGATTATCATTATTTCCTAAATTTTTTCCGTACCTGAGATTGATTTTGTGTTTGAATTGTGTTATTTTATTCTGAGTTGCTTCACTACTTTTTTGCGTTTGTGAGTTGTTGTCGTCTCCGATGACCAATTTTGTTGACCTGAGGTTTTAGTTTGCTGTTGGACGTTGCTGGTAGTAAAAGCGGCATGTGTTCTGCTGAATTGTTTAGCTGGATTATGTAGTGTTGTATGGTGAAAACCATTACACACCTGACAACGCTTCGAGGAGGGACAAGTGTCTCTGCGATGTTGATTACTTAAACAGTTTGTACACAAGCTATTTTTCTGGATAGTTTGACATCAACCTTCAGGGGACAATTTATGGTAGTCTGAACAAGTTGCAACATAATGCGGTTTGTGACATTGAACACAATTTGTGTTCTTGTTTGCAAACTGTTGCTCATTTTTCGAGCCGTTTTGATTAACCTTTCGTTGATCTAAATCGTTCCTTTGAGACTGTCCTGCAGTTGTTTGCTTAAACTAATCTTGAACCGATTGCTGTGCTGTCACAGCAGGATAATTACCGTTTTTGTTGTGAGTGAAGATACTGGTTCTATTTTCCTGGTTTACTTTGCCATAAACCCTTGCTTGAACATCAAGCCATTTTCGAAACTCGACAAGGGTAGTTGTTGTAACATTCTCTGTCAAGGTGTGTTCAGTCCATTTAAGAAGCAAGTTGTGGGGAATTTTTTCCTTCGCTTTCCTCAATAGGTAGACGATTGAAGGTGGGCTTGAAAACCTAGGTTCTGAAAAGCCTGGACAAATGTCTTTAGAAATGAAGAGAATGCTAGGAAGGATTGCTTATTGTAAGAACTATTACATTTCCAGCTCTCTAATTGGTTGATAAAAGCGTTGACAACAACTGAAGGGTCGCCAAAGCGGCTCATTATCTCGTTGAGGGCTGTATTATAATAGGATGGATCACAAGAGCAAGCATGTATCAGATCCTTTGCCTTACCCGACACTGAATTCTGTAGGTAGATTATTTTGTGTGTGTCAGTAACTGAAATGTTATTGTGAACCATTGAGAAAAAATTATTCATCCACTCGTGATAGTGCATGGGATTACCATTAAAATTTTGCAATTTTAATGGCGGCCATTTGATCGACCATTTTAGGTCGACGGATGTTGGCTGAAGTTCACTATTGGTCATTGAGGGGACAAATTGTCCAGCTGTAGCAAACTCTGGAGCCTGATGCTGCCATACGCTTGAAGTTGGCAAGATGTTAGTTGGATAAAGATTAGGTAGAGGGGGAGGTAGCAAGTGCGAAATTTCGTCGTTTGAATGACTTTGATTTACAGTGGGTTCAGCTGCCATGTTCTTGATGGGTAAAGGACATGATAAATAAGCGTTTGTGTTGTTCTGACCAATATCCACCATACTGGTTTGAGTAGCCGGATTGAAGCTATGGACTGGTTTGTTCGCTTCTTGAGCGGTTGTGGAATGCGTTGTAAGAAGTTGTAGATCGCTCTGCACTGACTGGATGTTTGCTTGCGCTGGGGTAGTAGATGGGTAAACAGGAGGCCTTTGAGCTGTTAAACCCTGAATTGGGAAGCTGTTTGTCAAGGTTGTGTTTTCTACAGGATCATTGGGACCGATGTTGAAAGAACTGACACGTTGCACAAAACTGTTTTCAGGCTTTTGAGGTTTGAGTTTATTATCTTGTTCTTTTGAAAAACAATAAATCTGGACGTCCGAAACTACTTTTGCAGCTGTTGTTGGTTGTAGATTGTTTGTAAATCAATAATGCTTAGGTTGAACGTAGTTTTGTTTAGATGAGTGAGGGTTTTGATCTATTGTCAAGTATTCAGGTCCATGATTAAGAGGCTTGTCAATAATTGCTTTGCCAAGGAATGGGTTTCCACATTCATCTTGAAGGGTTGGAAAAGGTACGTTGACGTTTCGGAAGCCTCTCTGACTTTCAGGGGTCAAAGCTAGACTGAAACGGTTAACAAACTGCTTTTGTTTGGATTGAGAACCGCTGAATTCTAAATCATTTGCCGTTAGAAAATTGGGTAATTGGTTCAACTGATGATCCAAGTCTGACATGTTGAGAGGCCGCAAAATTAAGGTTTCTTGCTGATGATTAGCATTGGGTTGTTCTAGGGTGTTTGATGCCATTGGATGATAATGACTAGCATGATGTGGTGAGTTGGGGTCAACAAACTGGTTTCTGTTCTGTTGATGGAAATTTTGTTGTTGATTTATCAAATGGCTAATAAGAGGATCCTGGATTTGCTGGTTGTTCAGGAACAGTGATGGCTTGACTGGTCTTGGAGAAATGGGCGGTGGATTAATGAAGACTGTTTTGTCGTTCGGTTGTGAACTGGCTGCTTGCTCGACAAATGTTTCTTCAGTGATAACATTACGTGTTGGTGTTGATCGTTCTGAATACAGTCGTTGGCTGCTTGGGCGAGAGGGAATTATGACTTCATCGCGAAATCTTGTTGAGGACTGGCTTAATAGACCATCATCGTTCAATGTGTCAACTTCCAGTTCGGATTGCTGCAGTCTGGATGTTAAGGGTTTCTGTCTGTCCAGAATCGAAGTTGCTGTACTCTTGTGAGGCTTCGCCCTCAACACTGCTTCTGTCTTCCTGTCCAAATCTGTTTGCAGCGTTTTGGCTCTGCTTATCAGTAGATTTATTGATCGGAAGCTCTTTCTATCGTCTTTCGCCTTCTGTAACAAATCAAGCTGGCTTCTCAAAGATTTTTCCGTTGATTTCAACATGTGTACTGCAAACTGACACTCGTCGTTGTTTCTCTGCGACATCTTGATCTCTGTTGTTGTTGTTGTTATGCTTGTCTTTCAGGTTAAATTGAAAACGGCTAAAAACCGGAGCGACGAACTTTTGATGTCAAAATCTAATTTGGCTAATCAGCCAAAAAATTTCCTATAAAAGTTCAGCGACGCCAATTTTTTCAAAAACAAGAATCCTAAGGTTGTGATGGTGCTAATTATAGTAGATTTTATTTGCTAAAGAAGAAAAAAAATTCGTTCGAACGTTTATTGTCTTTTTTTAACAGGACCAAATAACTGCTACGAATAGATTTTCTTTTTTGTTTTCAAAGTTTTTTTTTTCGGACAATGACTGTAAACTTTAGTTTGTGCTTTCTCACTGAATGTTAGCAAAAAACAATTAGTTCTACTGTTTTACTTTTACGAGAAGCCCAAAAGGAGGTTGCTGAAAAAAATTATATGAAAAGTTTTTTTTTTGCGGAGCGACTAGGCAACGAGGGTTACAAGAAAAAACGTTGGTTGTTGAGTTGTCTCTGTGTTGATTTAGAAAAATCCACTAAGGACTATACTGTGTAGAACTGCTTGAGGTGCTTAAGAAATGCTTTGTTTTTTTGAAATAATTTAAATCTTCTAAATGGGGTGACTACTGATACCAAAAAGAAAAGGCTTCTCATTTTACTTCTGAAACCAGTAAAAATTATCGATTTCTTCTCGATAACTACTGGAACCGTGCAAAATTTGTTCTTCTGATTGGTGACTACTGAGACCCGCAGGGGAATAGGGACTTCTTCTCGGTGACGTTTGTGACCGCGGACAAGGAAAACATTAAACGGTTCTTAAAGTTAACAGAGGAAAACTTTTTGCGTTTGTTTTTTTTGCTGAAGGCTATATTTTATATTTATCGTTTTGCAAATCTTTCCAAAAATCAGAACTTTGTTCTAGCTGGGAAGTTGTTTTATGTGTTTCTTTATCGGAGGTGTTCTTGGGATTTTGTAATCAGAGTTTTCTATTTTTAAAGAAACCTGTTTCGAACTTTTTTCTGTAACTCTTATTGATTCCAGACTCCGAATATGATATATTCGAAAAGAAAAATTTTGAGACAATTTCAAAATCTTACTCAAAAAATGAGTTAGATTGTTTGATTTACAATATAGGTTTTTTTTGTGCAGTCCGAAAATCGAAACCGTTTTTCTTTTCTTTTTTCGAAAGGCCTTTTTAACTTCTCTTTTTTTTCTGAGGCTGACTAATATATCTAATAAGTATCAACTTTCGGCAATTGGACGGTAAGTCAGAGGGCTAGTTCGACAATTTGGTTTGCTTTTCAAGGCGATTTGGAGTCAGAAAAATAAACTATTTTTCTGAATTTTTTCTGATTTCAAAAAAGGAATTTTCTTGGCTATTCGTGTTATTGAGATCACAATTCGATGTTTTGACCTAAACAGCTTTCTTTCCAGTGTAAAATTAATTCACAAGGCTAGCATAAGAGTTCAAACTGCAATTAGACAGGATATAAGGTCGGGAAATCAAAAGGAGTTTTTTTATTTTTCTGGCTTCATAAAAAATTTTAAAAAATTCCTGATCTTTCTTGTTTTTGAGATCCCAGTGTACTATATCGACTAAAACAACTTTCTGGCTACTGCAAAACTAACTCACAAAGATAGTTCAAGAGCTTATTTTGTGAATTAATAGGGTATGGGGGTCAAAAAATCGAAATGGGTTTTTTTATTTTTCTGATTTCAGAAAAAATTTTCTGACTTTTCTCGTGTTTGATGACTCACTATACTAAATCGACCAAAAAAGCTTTCCGGCTACTGCAAAAAACCTCACAAAGACAGTTTAAGGGTTTTTTTTGTGATTCAATAGGATATGGGGTCAGAAAATCAAAATGGGTTTTTTGATTTTTCTGATTTCAGAAAAAATTTTCTGACACTTCTCGTTTTTGATGACTCAGCATACTATATCAACCCAAAATAGCTTTCTGGCTACTGCAAAACTAACTCACAAAGATAGTTTAAGATTTTATTTTGTGAATCAATAAGATATGGGGTCAGAAAATCAAAATGGGTTTTTTGGTTTTTCTGATTTCAGAAAAAATTTTCTGACTATTCTCGTTTTTGATGACTCAATATACTATATCGACCCAAAATAGCTTTCTGGCTACTGCAAATCTATCTCACAAAGATAGTTTAAGAGTTTGATTTGTGAATCAATAACATATGGAGTCAGAAAATCAAAATGGGTTTTTGATTTTTCTGATTTCAGAAAAAATTTTCTGACAATTCTCGTTTTTGATGACTCGGTATACTATATCGACCAAAAATAGCATTCTGGCTACTGCAAAACTAACTCACAAAAATAGCTTAAGAGTTTATTTTGTGAATCAATAAGATATGGGGTCAGAAAATCAAAATGGGTTTTTTGATTTTTCTGATTTCAGAAAAAAATTTCTGACAATTCTCGTTTTTGATGACTCGGTTACTATATCGACTCAAAATAGCATTCTGGCTACTGCAAAACTAACTCAGAAAGATAGTTTAAGAGATTATTTTGTGAATCAATAAGATATGAGGTCAGAAAATCGAAATGGGTTTTTTTATTTTTCTGATTTCAGAAAAAATTTTCTAACAATTCTCGTCTTTGATGACTCGCTATACTATATCGACCCAACATAGCATTCTGGCTACTGCAAAACCAACTCACAAGGATAGTTTAAGAGTTTATTTTGTGAATCAATAAGATATGGGGTCAGAAAATCAAAATGGGTTTTTTGATTTTTCTGATTTCAGAAAAAAATTTCTGACAATTCTCGTTTTTGATGACTCGGTTACTATATCGACTCAAAATAGCATTCTGGCTACTGCAAAACTAACTCACAAAAATAGTTCAAGAGTTTATTTTGTGAATCAATAAGATATGGGGTCAGAAAATCAAAATGGGTTTTTTGATTTTTCTGATTTCAGAAAAAATTTTCTGACAATTCTCGTTGTTGATGACTCAGTATACTATAACAACACAAAATAGCTTTCTGGCTACTGCAAAACTAACTCATAAAATTAGTTCAAGAGGTTATTTTGTGAATCAATGAGATATGGGGTCAGAAAATCAAAATGGGTTTTTTGATTTTTCTGATTTCAGAAAAAATTTTCTGACAATTCTCGTTTTTGATGACTCGGTATACTATATCGACCCAAAATAGCTTTCTGGCTACTGCAAATCTATCTCACAAAGATAGTTTAAGAGTTTGATTTGTGAATCAATAACATATGGAGTCAGAAAATCAAAATGGGTTTTTGATTTTTCTGATTTCAGAAAAAATTTTCTGACAATTCTCGTTTTTGATGACTCGGTATACTATATCGACCAAAAATAGCATTCTGGCTACTGCAAAACTAACTCAGAAAAATAGCTTAAGAGTTTATTTTGTGAATCAATAAGATATGGGGTCAGAAAATCAAAATGGGTTTTTTGATTTTTCTGATTTCAGAAAAAAATTTCTGACAATTCTCGTTTTTGATGACTCGGTTACTATATCGACTCAAAATAGCATTCTGGCTACTGCAAAACTAACTCAGAAAGATAGTTTAAGAGATTATTTTGTGAATCAATAAGATATGAGGTCAGAAAATCGAAATGGGTTTTTTTATTTTTCTGATTTCAGAAGAATTTTCTAACAATTCTCGTCTTTGATGACTCGCTATACTATATCGACCCAACATAGCATTCTGGCTACTGCAAAACTAACTCACAAAAATAGTTCAAGAGTTTATTTTGTGAATCAATAAGATATGGGGTCAGAAAATCAAAATGGGTTTTTTGATTTTTCTGATTTCAGAAAAAATTTTCTGACAATTCTCGTTGTTGATGACTCAGTATACTATAACAACACAAAATAGCTTTCTGGCTACTGCAAAACTAACTCATAAAATTAGTTCAAGAGGTTATTTTGTGAATCAATGAGATATGGGGTCAGAAAATCAAAATGGGTTTTTTGATTTTTCTGATTTCAGAAAAAATTTTCTGACAATTCTCGTTTTTGATGACTCGGTATACTATATCGACCCAAAATAGCATTCTGGCTACTGCAAAACTAACTCACAAAAATAGTTCAAGAGTTTATTTTGTGAATCAATAAGATATGAGGTCAGAAAATCAAAATGGGTTTTTTGATTTTTCTGATTTCAGAAAAAATTTTCTGACAATTCTCGTTTTGATGACTCGGTTTACTATATCGACTCAAAATAGCATTCTGGCTACTGCAAAACTAACTCAAAAAGATTGTTTAAGAGTTTATTTTGTGAATCAATAAGATATGGGGTCAGAAAATCAAAATGGGTTTTTTGATTTTTCTGATTTCAGAAAAAAATTTCTGACAATTCTCGTTTTTGATGACTCGGTATACTATTTCGACCCAAATAGCTTTCTGGCTACTGCAAAACTAACTCACAAAAATAGTTCAAGAGTTTATTTTGTGAATCAATGAGATATGGGGTCAGAAAATCAAAATGGGTTTTTTGATTTTTCTGATTTCAGAAAAAATTTTCCGACAATTCTCGTTTTTGATGACTCAGTATGCTATATCGACACAAAATAGCTTTCTGGCTACTGCAAAACTAACTCACAAAAATAGTTGAAGAGTTTATTTTGTGAATCAATAAGATATGGGGTCAGAAAATCAAAATGGGTTTTTTGATTTTTCTGATTTCAGAAAAAATTTTCTGACAGTTCTCGTTTTTGATGACTCGGTATACTATATCGACCCAAAATAGCATTCTGGCTACTGCAAAACAAACTCACAACAAATTTCATGAGTTTATTTTGTGAATCAATAAGATATGGGGTCAGAAAATCAAAATGGGTTTTTTGATTTTTCTGATTTCAGAAAAAATTTTCTGACAATTCTCGTTTATGATGACTCAGTATACTATATCGACACAAAATAGCTTTCTGGCTACTGAAAAACTATCTCAAAAAGATAGTTTAAGAGTTTACTTTGTGAATCAATAAAATATGGAGTCAGAAAATCAAAATGGGTTTTTTGTTTTTTCTGATTTCAGAAAAAATTTTCTGACAATTCTCGTTTTTGATGACTCGGTATACTATATCGACTCAAAATAGCATTCTGGCTACTGCAAAACCAACTCACAAGGATAGTTTAAGAGTTTATTTTGTGAATCAATAAGATATGGGGTCAGAAAATCAAAATGGGTTTTTTGATTTTTCTGATTTCAGAAAAAATTTTCCTACAATTCTCGTTTTTGATGACTCAGTATACTATATCGACCAAAATAGCTTTCTGGCTACTGCAAAACTAACTCACAGAGACAGTTTAAGAGTTTTTTTGTGATTCAATAGGATATGGGGTCAGAAAATCAAAATGGGTTTTTTGATTTTTCTGATTTCAGTAAAAATTTTCTGACAATTCTCGTTTTTGATGACTCGGTATACTATATCGACTCAAAATAGCATTCTGGCTACTGCAAAACCAACTCACAAGGATAGTTTAAGAGTTTATTTTGTGAATCAATAAGATATGGGGTCAGAAAATCAAAATGGGTTTTTTGATTTTTCTGATTTCAGAAAAAATTTTCCTACAATTCTCGTTTTTGATGACTCAGTATACTATATCGACCAAAATAGCTTTCTGGCTACTGCAAAACTAACTCACAGAGACAGTTTAAGAGTTTTTTTGTGATTCAATAGGATATGGGGTCAGAAAATCAAAATGGGTTTTTTGATTTTTCTGATTTCAGTAAAAATTTTCTGACAATTCTCGTTTTTGATGACTCAGTATACAATATCGACACAAAATAGCTTTCTGGCTACTGCAAAACTAACTCACAAAGATAGTTTAAGAGTTTATTTTATGAATCAATAGGATATGGGGTCAGAAAATCAAAATGGGTTTTTTGAATTTTCTGATTTCAGAAAAAATTTTCTAACATTTCTTGTTTTTGAGATCCCTGTGCAATACATCGACTAAAATGGGTTTCTGGCTACTTCAAAACAAACTCACAGGGCTAGATTAACAGTTTATACTGTGAATCAACAGGATATGTGGTCAGAAAATCAGAATGGATTTTTTGAATTTTCTGATTTCAGAAAAAATTTTCTAATATTTCTTGTTTCTAAGACTCCAGTATGATATATCGACTAGAATGGCCTTCTCGCTATTTGAAAACTAGCTCAAAAAAACTGTTCGAAGGCTTTTTTGGTATTTCATTAGAATATGCAATCAGAAAATCAAAATGGATTTTTTTGATTTTTCTGATTTTGCGACCGTTTTTCTGACTTTTGGCATTTTTCTCACCAAATTTTTCTTTCAAAGTACTTAAATTGCTTTTATTTGCCTTAAGAATAATAAAACTAGTCAAAGTTTATCAATCGAGGTGTTATAGTAACAGAAAACAGGTTTTTGGGGGACAAATTTCAGTTTTTTGGTGGCTCTTTGTCGAAAAAATTAGAGATTTTTGTCTCGATCTAACCGGGGAACAGAAAATCAGAGGTGGCGTCTGAGACCTCGGGCGGACTTCTGCTGGTGACGTCTGAAACCAGTAAAAAAACTAGAACCTCTCGTAGGGGAGACGTCTGAAACCCAACTTCCAAAAAAAATTGTCCTTGGTGACATCTGATTCCAGTAAAAAATCCATGCAGGAGATCATTGTCTGCTCTTGTCACAACCAAGTAATCGTTAGCGTCTGTAATTGTAACATCAGAAGGTTGAATGTCGGTTAGTTACCATTAATATGTAGTGAAAAACATATTTCTAGCATTGAAAAAGTCAAATTCAGATGTTTTGTTTCCATGTTTTTTTGGTAACTGACAGTTAGCAATGTGGGACATAAAGTCCAGTTTTTTTGCGGCAAATCATCTTAACTTCCGTATTCAGCCATCTTGAAGTTGCATCCGCAACATGCTCTACGGGGGCAACAGGAATAAGAAGGCAAAACACGAATAAATCCACCAAATAAATATTGTTTCCAATTCCAGTTAGAATCCATAAACCCAAATTAAATTGAATAAAACTATATGCAACCCCCTTTGCCTAAAACCGGAGCGCAAAAAATATCAACAAAAAAGCTAATCAACGAAAATTTAATTGGATTTTTAATTGGATTTGATTCCTTGGCAATGTTCATCGTTAGTTGGGAATATTATTTTTAGACCAATACGCGCAGTTCTGCCAATGTATGAAAGACAACAAAAATCGCCTATATGGAAACGATTACGACTGTTGTGTCAAAGCTGTCAAAGTTGGGCTTGATTCGGGTTGTATTACCTTTAACACCGGGGGTGTTCTAATGTTCTATAAAGTTCACTACGAATGCGCGAATGTTGCTCCGGCGTGTTTCACAGAAGGTATAAGTGAACTGGCGAGTAATTTGAGCGATTTGAGCAATTTCGGAATTGCAACCAGATGCACCTGGACTGTTACGATATTTATTGTGTTGGCAATTAATCAAATTTTGAACTATATATAGTAGCTATGCTGAAATTACCCGGGGCGAGGATTTCCCCCAAAAATAACTGGGAAAAGAGTGTAAAGAGTGTAAAAATAAAAAAAAATTACACCCCTATTTCTTCGCTTAATTAAGGGTGGAATAGTGTAATTGAAAGAGTGTAATTTTAAAAAATAAAAGTGGAAGACTGTAAATATAAATATTTACACTCTTAAAAGTTACACTAATTAGGGGTGAAATAGAGGTGAAACCTAAAAGTTACACTAATTAGGGGTGAAATAGAGGTGAAACCTAAAAGTTACACTAATTATGGGTGAAACCTCGGCCCGGGTAAGTCAATATTTCACCTGGGTAAAACTGAACAAAGCTAATGCGAAAACAAAACGAGTAAATATATTCTGTTTTATTTTGTTATGTCTTCTTAGAGGATCTGCGGGATTCTCAGCTCCAGTCCGGGCATCAAATTGACCTCTCATTGTTCAGAGAACTTCCGAGATTTACGACTTCCTTCGAACAGCTATCAAGACTTATACTTTTGGACCCTTATGTGCTTGAGTTTGATCGGATCTGAGGCCAAAAATGTTGCCATAATTCTCCAATCCTGTGTGTGCAATGACCGGACAGCGCCTCACAAACTGTTAAGCTAGAAAATGTCCAAGTTCAAATTGTCACGACAGATGTCCAAACGCGTCACAAAGTAATATTTCAATACACTTTGACGCACGCCAAAAATAGCGTATTATCCAACATTTGAATGTCGGAGAGACTTTTCAATGCCGTCCGTGTTCAGAAAAGCGAAGAAATGGGTGCAAGATTAATGGTTACATTGTCTTGTATTGTCTCATTAAAACGTTATTTTTTTCCGTGAAGAATTGTTAGCACGACATTAACAAAAATGTTGATAATTTGATCTTCATTTTTGGTACCCAGATTTTTCCGTCCTGAAAACTCAGTCATTTTGATCAAAATCTGATCCAGTACACTCCACAAGATTATTGCTGCCTTATTCCATTTTAACTGGATTCTGGGCAGTTGATGAGTTGGTTCACGTTTGACCCACCAACCGATGCGACCTTTCTTTCACAAGTCAAGAAGAAAAAGAAAAAAAGAGGCAGAGTCAAATATCAGCTGTCAATTACAAACAGTAGATAGCGTCTCATGTAAGTCGATGGGAGCAATTAATAGCGAGAAAATAATATTTGCCATTGATAGGAGTAGAAGACAAAACAAACAACAAAATCAATTAACAAAATAAACTAATACTTACAACCAAAATTCAGTATTCACTTTCAGCAAACGCTTAAAAAAATAAATAATCAAGTGCGCAGCAGATAATACCAGAAAAAAGTCTAAAAATCTAAACAGCAGCAATTAAAACGTGAACTAACATTTATTTGGCATCAGCAAAAAATTGTTTAGGCCTCCAGATAACATGTGGGGCTGATCCTTACTGAGACTAACTAACAAGTCGACCAAAAAGGACAAAGAACAAAAATTTGAAAATATGTTTAATTTCTTGAAAACAATTTTACAGTGGAAAAAACATTGACTCTCAACTGAAACTAATGTTAACTTTTTTATGAGTCCATACAAAGAGCCATTGAAAACTCTCATAATCCGGAATTTGTCATACGACTAAGATAGAAAAAGACAATTACGTCTAAAAATGAAGTACTTTGTTAAAATTTGGGAGCAAATCGCGTCGAGGTTGTTAAAACCATGAGCTATTCATTAAACTCGGTTCATATGATTATCTCTCATCATCAAAGCTAATGGAAACAGCCACTAATGTGGTAGTAATATACGACATCAAGAAATAAGAAAAATGGGATATATATATATATATATATATATATATATATATATATATTGATCAAATCAAAAAAAGCTTAATGAAAACAACAAAAACTACAGAGCCACAGCATCATTAATAAACAAAAATTAGTAATCAGATAAAATAAAGATAAGAAAATCATGATAAAAGGTGTAAGCTGGGTTTAAATTAGAGAATAGCTAGCAAAATCTCAACTAAGTTTAATCAAAACAAAATTTCAATTTCATGAGAGGCCGGTTGTACCTCAAATCAGTGGAGACTATGACTTAAGGAATCAAATTAACAACGAGTACGGATGGGCCTCAAAACTCCAAAAATAATTTTACAAAAACATATTGTGGAATAACTAGTAGATTAATAAACAATAGATTAGAATATGGCTGTTTAGTTGAGGTTTTTTTCAACATCAATGAGCCTTTGTGTTAAAGGTACTCTGCGAAAAATACAACAAATATGACAAAATGCAATGCAAGTATCAAAAAGTAGAAAAAAAATTCTGAAACCACATAGCGTCATAGCCGTAGAACCATCAGCCTTCCGTTTTGCAGAATGTGCACTGCAAGACACAAAGGCAATTAAAAATAAAACTAAAAAATTCCATTGCACTTTGCAAGATAACGGTTTCGAAGCCTTTGAAACCACACGCTATTCAATAAAACCATTCTCTTTGAACACATGTGTTTTTAAGACTGTTAAGACCCGTTATTAATATGATAATTGGACAGGGCAAAAAAACAACAAAACGGCTACCAAAATGGGCAAATAAACAAATGTGAAATATATATTTAAAATTCGTTTTATCGACACAAAAACCGTTTGGCTTTAACTTACTAGAAGGGAGATACATTTTGTGTTTTCTGAGACCAAGCAACAGGTTGACAGATTTTCGAAAACGAGACAAAATTCAAAAGTAAACTGAGATTATTGTAAAACAAATATATGCGGATAGATAAGAGCTATTAGTAAAAAACTGAAAGCCTTATGTAAATTCAAGTATACCCTATAGGAAATTCAACTGGATCCATGTTTCTGAAGACTTTGTTGTCGAAATCGTTGAAAATTTTTTCTGTAAACAAAATATATAATCACGGTACCTTTGAAAAAATCCTGAGTAAGTAGGAGTCAAAATGTGTTTGGAAATTTTCAGGTCTGTAAACAAACGAAGTAAACCGCTCAAATAGTTTTTAAAAGAGACATTGCCTCAATAGTATCATAATGTTTTTGATTGTCAAAAACAATAAGGAGACCAACACTAGCCATGATAATTCAACGAGTTTGATTGTAACAGCTAATGATCCCAATTGTAACCAAAATAGATATAATGGCAATAAAACAATGTTAATATATCACAACTGAAAAGTTCAAGTTGCTTGATGATTATTTAAAGTTAGCCAAAAGGGGCAAATTTTGTACATCAGAACAATTTTAATAAGGAATGTAAAATTAGCTTTCTTTTTGATTGATTCATGAGGCTTTCAGCAAATTCAGGTCTGTACCTGCGGCAAAAAAGGGGCTGCTTAAATTATGTTTGAAAATTTTCATTAGATATGCATCAAAAAATGAAACAACTATATTTGTTTTCAAATAGCTGTTCAATACACTTTCTTCAAGAATTCTTCCGACATCAGTTGTTTTGGGACAGTTCTTTGTTTTGTTGTTTACAGACCATACATTTGATTGGTATTGGGTCGCCGTCTTTTTTGACGATTGCTCGAAGAGGGGTGTTGATATTCTAAATGTTTTCTGTCGATGGAGCAAGTTTGTTCATGACTTCAGGATTTGATTTTTGTTTTCAAAAATTGACCTCTGTTTTAGATACTTGATTTCTCTTTGCAGATATTGAAATTTAGACTTAACTTTTAGTTTCACAAATATTGTAATCGTAAACTGACAACAAATATTAATGTAAAACGGGAGTTTTGATCAGTTATCTTTCAAAAACACACTCCCTCCTCTGTAATCAAACTATAGACACCTCGAACCGCCTCCACTTGAAACCCATCACATACTTGCCACATTCTTGTCACCAAATCCCTTAATTGAATATCGATTACCAAGTTTTTGAAAACATTTCCCATGGTTTTCATAGTTAATAAATTTTTGGGTTCTTTCATTCATTTTTTCAAAATACTTCTTATGTAGGTGAGGCTAGTTAAGCGATTCGAGTCGTTTACTGTTTTCTACCGGCAATAGTTTTCTAGCTGACGCAGTTTTTCGATGACTTGTATTTTTGTTTTTTTGGACATTGACTTCTCCTTTAAAACGTTGACTTCTGTTTTCCAGTCAATGACTTTAACAGTAACTTAATGTACATAGCTACTGCTTCTAAGGGCAAAGTTCGAAGGGCAACAAAAAGGGCAACAAAAACAACAAAACAACTACCAAAATAGTTGAATAACTAGAAGTAAAATTTATTTAAAATTCGTTGTATCGACACATTAAACGACTTTCACCTACTAGAAGGAAGATACATATTGTGTTTTCTGAGACCAAGCAACAAGTTGACAGATTTTCAGAAACGAGACAGAATTAAAATGTAAGCTGAGATTATTGTAAAACAAATATATGCGGATAGATAAGAGCTATTAGTAAAAAACTGAAAGCCTTTTGTAGATTCAAGTATACCCTATAGGAATTTCAACTGGATCCATATTTCTGAAGACTTTGTTGTTAGTCGTAGAAATCGTTCAAATTTTTATTCGGAAAACATAATATATGATCACGGTACCTTTGAAAAAATCCCGAGTAAGTAGGAGTTGAAATTTGATTGGAAATTTTCTGGTATGTAAACAAACACCGCTACATTAGTTTTTAAAAGAGACATTGCCTCAATAGAATCATAATGTTTTTGATTGTCAAAAACAACGAGGAGACCAACACTAGCCATGATAATTCGACGCGTTTGATTGTAACAGCTAATTATTCCATTTGTAACCAAAGTAGATGCAATGGCAATAAAACGTCAATATATCAAAACTGAAGAGTTCAAGTTGCATGATGATTGTTTAAAGTTAGCAAAAAGGGGAAAATTTTGTTTACCAGAACAGTTTTAATAACGAATCTAAAATTAGCTTTTTTTATTGATTCATGAGGCTTTCAGCAATTTCAGGTCTGTACCTGCAGTAAAAAAGGGGCTGATCAAATTATGTTTGAAAAGTTTTCTTTAGATATGCATCAAAAATTGAAACAACTTTATTTGCTTTCAAACAGATGTTCAATACACTTTCTTCAAGAGTTCTTCTGACATCAGTTGTTTTGGGACAGTTCTCTGATTTGATGTTTACAAACCATTGATTTGGATTGTATTGGGTCGCCGTCTTTTTTTACGATTGCTCGAAGAGGAGAATTGATATTCTAATTGCTCTCTTTAGATGGAGCAAGTTTGTTCACGACTTGAGCATTTGATTTTTGTTTTCAAAAACTGACCTCTGTTTTAGATACTTGATTTTTCTTTGCGGATATTGAAATTTAGAAGTGGAGGCACCGCCTCCACTTGAAACCCATAACTTACCTGCCACATTCCCGTCACCAAATCCCTGAAATAAAGATCGATTATCATTTTTTGAAAATTTTTCCCATGGTTTTGATAGTTAGTTAAATTTTGCGTTTTTTCATTCATTTTTTCAAATTATTTCTTATGTAGGTGAGGCTAGTTAAGCGATTCGGGACGTTTACTGTTTTCTACCGGCAATAGTTTTTTAGCTGAAGCAATTTTTTCATGACTTGTACTTTTGTTTTTTGTTTTCCGGCATTGACTTCTCCTTTCAAACGTTGACTTCTGTTTTCCATTCATTGACTTTAACAGTAACTTAATGTACATAGCTACTGCTGCTAAGGGCCAAGTTCGAAGGGCAACAAAAAGGGCAACAAAAACAACAAAACAACTACCAAAATAGTTAAATAACTAGAAGTAAAATATATATTTAAAATTCGTTGTATCGACACATTAAACGACTTTCACTTACTAGAAGGAAGATACATATTGTGTTTTTTGAGACCAAGCAACAAGTTGACAGATTTTCAGAAACGAGACAAAATTATAATGTAAGCTGAGATTATTGTAAAACAAATATATTAGGATAGATAAGAGCTATTAGAAAACAACTGAAAGCCTTTTGTAGATTCAAGTATACCCTATAGGAATTTCAACTGGATCCATATTTCTGAAGACTTTGTTGTTAGTCGTAGAAATCGTTCAAATTTTTATTCGGAAAACATAATATATGATCACGGTACCTTTGAAAAAATCCCGAGTAAGTAGGAGTTGAAATTTGATTGGAAATTTTCTGGTATGTAAACAAACACCGCTACATTAGTTTTTAAAAGAGACATTGCCTCAATAGAATCATAATGTTTTTGATTGTCAAAAACAACGAGGAGACCAACACTAGCCATGATAATTCGACGCGTTTGATTGTAACAGCTAATTATTCCATTTGTAACCAAAGTAGATGCAATGGCAATAAAACGTCAATATATCAAAACTGAAGAGTTCAAGTTCCATGATGATTGTTTAAAGTTAGCAAAAAGGGGATAATTTTGTATACCAGAACAGTTTTAATAACGAATCTAAAACTAGCTTTTTTTATTGATTCATGAGGCGTTCAGCAATTTCAGGTCTGTACCTGCAGTAAAAAAGGGGCTGATCAAATTATGTTTGAAAAGTTTTCTTTAGATATGCATCAAAAATTGAAACAACTTTATTTGTTTTCAAACAGATGTTCAATACACTTTCTTCAAGAGTTCTTCTGACATCAGTTGTTTTGGGACAGTTCTCTGATTTGATGTTTACAAACCATTGATTTGGATTGTATTGGGTCGCCGTCTTTTTTTACGATTGCTCGAAGAGGAGAATTGATATTCTAATTGCTCTCTTTAGATGGAGCAAGTTTGTTCACGACTTGAGCATTTGATTTTTGTTTTCAAAAACTGAGCTCTGTTTTAGATACTTGATTTTTCTTTGCGGATATTGAAATTTAGAAGTGGAGGCACCACCTCCACTTGAAACCCATAACTTACCTGCCACATTCCCGTCACCAAATCCCTGAAATAAAGATCGATTATCATTTTTTGAAAATTTTTCCCATGGTTTTGATAGTTAGTTAAATTTTGCGTTTTTCATTCATTTTTTCAAATTATTTCTTATGTAGGTGAGGCTAGTTAAGCGATTCGGGACGTTTACTGTTTTCTACCGGCAATAGTTTTTTAGCTGAAGCAATTTTTTCATGACTTGTACTTTTGTTTTTTGTTTTCCGGCATTGACTTCTCCTTTCAAACGTTGACTTCTGTTTTCCATTCATTGACTTTAACAGTAACTTAATGTACATAGCTACTGCTGCTAAGGGCCATGGTCGAAGGTTCATTTTGAGAGCTTTTGTTTCCGTAACAGTCACTCCTCCCTACCTCTCAATACCAACTACCGAACCCGCCGATTATCTATTATCTACCTAGCCCCGCTCCTACCTACCTAGCCCCACCCTCACTTAGATACCCTCCCCGTACACGCCTAACTCTTCCTGACCCCCTCCCCTTCCTACCTAGCTACCCCCCCCCCCCACCCCCCTCCCCCCTCCCACCACCATCCTAAACCCTCAAGCTAAAAAGTTCTCTTCATTTTTCAAAACACTGTAGTTCTATTAGGCATATATTTTTTCTCTTCGTTATTTCCAGTATGAGAAAATTTGCTCTTCCACTTCGCTATTTCTGATTTCTAGCTTACATTGCACGAACTTTCTAGTTCCTTCTGGTATTCTGGCGCCTGTTTTTTTAGGATAATTTTACGCATTTTTCTGATTACTTTCGGCTTTTGAATCGGGATAAACAGGTAAAACTCGGCGGTCATTGAGTGGCAATCAAGCAACTCAACTAGATTTAGTTGTCGTTAGGTTGCTTAATTTACTGTAGTGGCTGGGAATGTATAAACTCTTGGAGAAAACGTCTTTTTTGAAAATTTTGACCACAAAAGTCTGGTTTTTCCTGTTTTTTTTTAGTTTTATCTCTAACGGCAATTCAATTGATATTTAGTTTAAGCTCCAAGTATACTTGCACAAGCTAGAAAAGTTGCTCATAATTGTTTTTCGAGGCATGTGTTTGGGTAATGCAAAATTAATTTTAAAAAAAATTGAAGTCATTTTTTGAAAACGTTTGTCGTTTTTTAAACTTTTCGGTTTTTAAAAGCTAATGAATTGTTTATAGGGTATGTATTTGGATTAGCAGAGTGTTTATAGCGACGAACAGATAGTTTTGAAGATTTTTCAGAGGAATTAAAGCAAATTTTCATTAAATTTTGATTTTTTCAAGTTTTGAGACTTTTACTTTTTTCGATCTTTAGGAGTTTTTCGATCTTTAGGGGCCAGTGAATCTTTTTAATTGCTTCAAAACGATTTAGAACAATAATTTTAGTGAGAACAAAATTGTTTTAAATATTTTGTTATGAGAAATTTCAACAGTTACCTTTACTAATATTTGCCATTTTTTCAAGTTTTGCCCATTTTTGATCTTCTTTATTTTTTTTTACTCTTTAGGGGCCAATGGAGCTTTTTCCAATCATATTTTTGTGTTTGTGGATGGATTTTGATTGAAATAATTGCTCAAAAACTTTTGTTTTTGAATTTTGGCCTATTGATTTTATTTTTGTCTTTTTTGCTTGTTTGTATCTTATATCTGCAAAGTTTTTTCGCTGGCATATGAATTAGTTGTTTAGCGCATTTCGGCAAAAAGGATCTGATTGTGATTAAATAAGTATGATTGATTTAAACAAATTTGCAATGATTTTAAAATGTGCAAGCTTTTGAAATTTTATCATTTTCAATTTTCCTGAACCCAAGACGTGAAATTTTTTTTGAAGTTTGTCTGCTTCGCGCATAAATTAAACGAAATACAACTATGCTTTTGAAGACAATGACATCAGGAAGCGGAAGCGAATCTTCAGTATTTTTACTAATTTCCTTTTGTTTTTGACTGCTTCTGCCTATATATGCATGCCTATATATCCAGCAGGTTTTGTTTTCGAATCCAGGTTCTCTTTCCTTGCTTTTTGATGGTTTTGATTGAAAAGCATGGTATTCAACACGACTATCCTGAAAGAGTATACGTTTTGAATGCCGTTATTGTTTTTCTATAAATTTGTGAAACTATATATGACTATGAAACTGTGCATGACATGGCGTAACTTGGGGAGGTTGTGGTTTAGAAAAAAGGCAAGATCCAGATTAACTTATAATTTATAAATAAAACTAACAACAATATTTTTTTCAACTATCAGTAGATGAAAAATCAACAGAGGGTAACCGATTGTAAAAGTTCAAAGTCTCTTTCAAACCCTGGAGCACCGCATTGGCCGATTCGTCAGAAACCACGTGAACAGCATAGACTAGATTCCAAGTTAAGCACCCGTCGTAAGTAGCCACATTGTTCGCAAAAATCGACCCCCCGAAGACCTCGTTCGCTCCGAACGACACCTGATCGATTTCATACTCGGCGCTGGATCCCAGATCCTTCGGACCGTCAATGATTCCCAAGTTTGAGATACTGAACAGACCAATTCGTCCAGCGCTGCTGTGTGTTGTCGTCTTTTTAAACATTTCGGAAGCGAATGAAGGGTGGTCCATGAAAGGCGCGACTACATTGATAGCTTTGATTGTCTCCGAGTTCCGAACGAGTTTGTGAATATCTCGGGTTATTTGCCGAGCTAAGCTCCAAAAATAGTCGTACTCGCATTCCCGTTTTCGAACTGGACGAACCGAAATTTTGACGACCAGAGGCGATATTGAGGTATAGTTCGCCACGCATTGATCGTACCGGTGGTCCAGGAAATATTTCCTCAAATCTACCGGAATTATGGCACGAAAAGTTGATGATTTTGTTATTTTGCCGTTCTGCATTTGCTTAACTGAAGCGATGCTCATAGCGGCGACTAAAGTGCCGGTAAATGTGCATTTTTGATGCTTTGTGATTTTGATAAGCTTGGCAGTCATTTCAGAACTGAGTTTGAATGTCAGAATCTTAGGAGCTGGTTGAATTGATTTATTTTTCCAGATTGGGGGTTCAAATATTTCCAGGAATTCGTGATGGAAAGGGGGAACAACTTTAGTTTTGGCGAGAATTTTGGACCCTAAGGAACCCAAAAACTCGAACCAGACCGGGAAGTGGATGTTGGGCACAACGTCTTCAAGGGCGACAGGGATCTCTTCATTTTTTGTGACGTCAAAGGAGGTGGAACCCGAAGGAGTGTCGGCAGTGGATTGAAGGAAGTATCGGTGGAGAATTTTTGGGATTTGTTTGTAGAGTTCGATCATGGAAACTCCGTCGCATACGGTGTGGTTGACTACCAGAACAACTCCTGGAATTAAAAAAGTTAAAGTAAACAGATAAACAAAAGCAAACAGTCCAATACATTAGTAAGTGTTTAAGAACACTAAAAATGCTGAATTTCTGTATACAAAATAAACAATTTGTACCGTATTTACACGTGGAATAAAGTCAATAAATGGATCAATAAATAACATCAGCAGAAACAATATGAAGGACACCAGTTAAAAGAACCGGTCCAAAAGTTTCCAAAAATTTGTAGAAGTGCATTGAAAATCGGTGAAAAATTTTGAAAATATATTTTTGTATCCAATTTACTAAATGAGAGAAATGATTTGATTTTCAATTGAATAAAATATATTTTAATCACAAAGCTCTCAAAGAATTCAAATACAAATCGCTGATATGATAAGACTATCGTGCCCTCAAATAACCTTCAGGGCAGACCATTCCAGACCTAAGTGACCTCTGATCCGACAATATCCAGACCATTGTCCAGATTTCTGTGACCTCTAATACTTTACCAGACAAAGAATGTAACTCGAGCGTACAATATGCGCTACTGTGCGCTAGAAATGTCTGATCAGAGGTCACTTCTGCCTGGCCGTTCGGGGTGTAACCGAAATATTTTCATTGCTATAATTTTTTAAAAACGAAAAAAAAGTAAATTTATAAAATCTTGTTTCACAGCTGATCATTGTTATTATTATCAGTTCAACTCGAATCAACAAATCAATCTCAAATCAATCTCGCTACCTTTTTGGAAAAATCGTTTGAGGTATTTTGTCTCATGGTATTTTGTCAAAAAATTCTCTAGGTCGGTTGCAATCAACAAAGTTGTGTGGTTCACACACCAATGATTGAGAGTTCAATCCCCTGCCTCCGTGAAGCTGTCTATGTGAGGATGAGCTCTTACTTAACCATAGCTTCAGGTTGACCATAGCCTGACCAATGTTGGCTGCAATGATGGTACCACGCGAAAGTTTCAGACGCAAAAAAGTGGCTATAGTCACTAAAAAAAGCAATGCTGCTCATGAAAAGATCAGTCTGAAATGTGGGGAATAATAAGAAAAAGGGCAGCCGAGAACTAGGCCTAATGCTGTTCCGCTGCGATTACGCAGAAACCACAATTATTATTATTATTATATGATTTTTTGCCACAGTAAACTAAACGAATAAATGATATCTCTGCTCTTACACAAAATATGCAAATTGTTGTTTTGTTATTTTTACCTGTTCTGAACTGGTATCCCCCATTATTGTTTACATCCTGATCATCATCGGGCAACTCGTAAACAATCACCCGCCAGAGAGGTTCCCGGTCAACATTGAATGGAATACAAATCTCTTTTTCCACTTCCTGGATCAGGTTCTGTCCGGGTTGCAGTTTCCGTTTCTGAATAATGTCGTCGAAAGGAATTTCTGGAATTTCTTTGAAGTAAAAATGTCGCTCATTTTTCTTCGATCCATGTTCTATTATGTTCATTCGCAGTAACGGCGCAAAATTCCAGTAATTTTCCACGAAAAGCTTGAAAAAACAATCATCGAGCTCACTTTTGGACTTAAGAATGAACTTGCAACCGATAATTCCGACGGACAAATCGGTGATGTATTTGAATCCGCGTTCGAGTCTGCTCAACTCCCGTGCGACCCCGGGTGGGGCTTGAACCCGGGGTCTCTCGGTTGCGGGGGAGTTAAGTTTCAGTGATCCATATTTCCTGCGATAAACAAGAAGAAATGACAAAACCGATGCCATTAAGACAAAAAGAACTAACCAAATTTGCATTTCCAGACCGTAATAAATGTTAACTTAACCAGGAAAAATGCCAATTTCGACGTTGGTGTTAATATTAACGGATGACGTTTCTAAGGGTTGTCAGATGATCAACCGTTTATGATTGAAGGAATTTATTACTATGATAAATAAAGGGGGGTTGAGTAGTGATAAATAAACAAAATCCAAAATAATTTGCACTTTCGTTGGTATATGTCATAGTTCGAATTTGACAGAAGAAATTTGTTTACGTTATGATTTATTCTTGGCATTTGACACGGTCAATTGGTTAGTAATAGTTAGTAAATAAACACAGTAGTTATTAATGACATGATTTATTTTGTACTGAATGGCAAAAATTCTAATGACTTGTTGGTATTCATAAAGATTACTAGCATATTTTTGATTACTAGCATATTTTTGAGGTTAAGTTCTACATGCATTCAGAATTTCTTTCTACAAAACCAGGCTGTTCATTTTTGAAACAAAACTGCAACGCGTGAAATTTCCTCTTCAGATGTACGTTAAAGCCATCTAAATTATTATCAAAATTTTGCAGAAAAAAAATTAAATAATTACCGGCCCTCTCTTGGTTTTTTTTCATTCTTATATGTTGATTTCTCGATTATAACCAAAATTTGAACTGATAAGTTTCAGTCCGTGTGACTCAAACTGCGTCATATCATTTGGAAATTGATCATGTTGGGGTTAATTAAACTTTGAATGTTCGTTTCATTGCGTAAAAGTTGAATTCATATTGTCCCAGCCTTCTGATAAATAGATATTATAATGTCGCTTTCTCAAAAAATCTGGTGAACTTTATCTGGGGTTTCATATTGAAACCGTTTTAAAAATTGTTTTGTTTTCTTTTTTTGCACTCGATTTACAATTTGTTAGCATTTTTTCGTATACATTTCTCATGTTCCGGGAGCATCATGTAACAGTAACAAAAGCTCTGAAATTGAAAATAAGCTGGCAAAATTTTAACTTTGAAACACAAATCTCGTCAACTGATGAAATTTCCAACGCATATAATCGACATAAAGGCTTCGATTTGTTTTCGATTCATATACTGGAAACTACAAACAAATTTTTTTAACAAGGTTTCTAAGTAATGTATTTTAGCAAAACTTCAGTGTAAAAATTGAGTGAAAACAAAATGTGAGAAAATAATCGAGTGGAAAAGTTCACCTCGTATCTAGTCGGTGTGAGACATGACAAGGTACTAAAGCAAATAGTGGCAACGCTAATCGGTAGGACAAAGTTTTAAGGATTTTTAAAAGTTAGTTTTAACAAAAGATGAACATTCAAAAATCAGTGGCTTTGAACTAGCTTCATCGCATTAATTTTGGATGCCACAACCAGCCTTAATTTGTTGAGCTAGCAAACAGAGCAATTTTGCCGATCATTATCTAATGATAATTTACTTCCTAGCAATAAATAGCCCGTTTTTGTGAAAATACTTTTGATTTCATCAGAAGTACTGTCCTGGGAAGAAAATAAATATAAAAAACAAGCATCATATGCAACTTGGACAAGATCACAATATCTTACTCTTCCCAAGAAATCATTAACACACAGAAGAACAAAAGAAAAACCAGATGTCCTAAAAATCTACCCGGAAAATGTAATGGATTGAAATGATATTTTTCGCGAAATTGGAAAAAATTTTTTAAGCGTTAATTCACCTTTTTTGTCATAAATAATTGTGGATCAACTTCCTAACTTTCAATTAAGGTCAAAACTTTTTCATAGAATTTTTCAATCAATTTCCTAACTGCAAATTTTTTACAAATCTTTGCTTTTTACTATTCTTTGTTTTTAATTATAAAATGTTTTTGTCTGAGATAGTTCAATATGTTGTTAGCCAATTTTCTGGATAGGTGAGACCTGAGTGCTTTTAAGTTTTTTGAGTTCATTTATTTAGCAAGATTTGAAAATTTGTGCCAAATGTTTACACCCCATCTTTAATCAATCATAAATTATCAAGTCTCTGTCCTGAAAAACATTTAATTCCTAATTTATCAATGCTTTGAACAATTATTTTCAAACTAAGCACAGTGGTAAATATCTTTCATCCCTGTCAAAACTGTCCATCATTTTGCCATTGCAGTTTCAAGATGTACAAGTACTTAGGTTTATCCTATGATGTTATCTACAAATTTAAGAAGTAAAATCTAAAGAACGGTAATGAGTAAAAAAAATGCATAAAAGAACGTCTTATAAAAATATACAATTTGTTTTCGTTAATGATTGTAATTATTAGTTAACAGAAAAAAATAGAAATTTCTAGTCTGATAGCACCTCGCCAAGTATTCGAAAACCAAAAACAATAAATTTTCCCACCGAAACTTTACTCTCTGAGTTAATTCTTTGAAAAAAATTAAATGATAGAAAAAATCTTCAGCTTAGTGCATAGCCAATTTTTCAATGACTATATTTATATTAATTACAATTCAAAATTGGTCTTATGTGATTACCCACACGAACATTTATTTATCAGGCTTCTTACCAATTTCCAAGGAAAAATACCAGAGTTCTTAATATTTTTAGGGCAGCTAAAACCAGTAATGTTGAAAAATTGAGAAAAAGTAGTTCAGTTGGTCAGCACTGATTCGATTCCCAAAACTGATCGAAATTTGTAGAGCGAGTTCTTTTTTTGTGGACAGATCTGTACGTCTGTTCAAAAACATCTCTACTTATGAAATGATTAAAAATTTAGATAGTCCGGTCAAATTTGAAATATTGAATAATGAAATATTTAAATTGTCGATTTTGTGATATTTTTACATATATGTGCTCAATTTGCTCCTAATACTTTACTTTTCAACTTCAGATTAAAATTTTCAATAAAAACAGCTCGTCATTAGTTTTTGAAAAATTCATACAGAATTTCTAGGGCACTGTAAGTGAGTCACGCTCTTTCTCGGAAGGTGTCCCACTTTTTCACCCCTATTTATTTAACCTCCTATTATATAACCCCGATTTATTCACCCCTCTATCATTTAACCCCTCTATCATTTAGCCCCTCTATCATTTCACCCCGATTTTAATCTTTTATAAAATAAAGACTATTTATTTAGCAATATAATCATTTGGCCATGGCTTGCGGTCCATGGCCATGCCTTAGCGGCCCGTGGGACTTGATATGAAACTATCACAACCGAACATGGGATTAAGTTATCTACTTAATTCTGACAAAGTATGCCTTTAATGTCGACTCCTAATTGCCGGGATGAAATGATAGAGGGGTGAAATGATACAGGGGTTAAATGATAGAGGGGTTAAAAGATACGGGGTTAAAATATGCGGGGTTAAATGAATCGGGGCGAAAAGAAGTAGAACCTTCTCGGAAGTATGATAACAAAAAAAGTGCACTTTGAAGTAGATAAATTTTTTTTAAAAAATGCAAAGTTGTTCTCAATAGTCTGTGGGCATTATCCACAATTTTGAGAAATAATTAAACAATTATGCAAACCAATCTTAATGTTTTTCAAAAAAAATTTAACCATTCAAAAAAAAAGGATCAAATTTATTTAAATTACCATAATTGGTTAATTTGTTAAATAGATTAATTAGTTAGCAAAGCTAAACAATTTATTTTTAAACATAGTTGTTCTTACCTCTTCGTTCCAGTCGCCATTGTAAAGCTGAACACATTTTGTAACAATACTTCTCAAAATGCCACAAACAACACAAACAGTCAAGGATAACAATTGTCGCTTCCTTATTTTTGTTATTTTTTCTCTTTTTAAGTCGTCGAATTTCTATCAGTCGGATTTCTAGTCTTCGGTTTTCTACCACGTAAATGATAATTGCTGGCCCAAGAAAAGCCTTCCTGTTGTGACTGTAATCCGGGCGCAGAATGGTTCCATTAAAATAAAGGAAGCGGGTTTTGTGTTAATTGGATTGGGTATATGTAAATTATTGGTACATGCATTTTGTTCATTTTGTTTTTGGTGTGTGAACTGCCTTGCTCTGCCCGAAAGGGCAAAATATCGCCCAACTGGTCGAATAGGGGTTTAACCGACAAAAAAAATTCGAGAAATTTCAACCAGAATTTTGTGTAAAATGAGCAATAAGGACTCTCGAGCTGCGATTGGTCGATTTGGTATTTCGAGGACGAAAAGGTATTTCGTGAAGGGAGAAATAATTGGCAATTTTTATCAACTAGCGCAACCAACCAAAGTGTATCAACGATAGGGGTGGGGGGGGGGGAGGAGCGCCTCAATTGCCTGTCGAAAGTGTCCCAATTGTAATGGTGAGAAGAACTAGAGATAATTTGACCGATCAGATTCTATAGACCAAGCCGAATTATGTCGGCTTAAATTTCGCATTTTACCTTGTCGGCTGAACGCCATGTCGGCCAATATTCCTAGAAGTGCTAAAGTTCTAGAGGCAAGAACAGACTGTACCGACTAGCAGAAAGGTCAATTAGCAATTCGATTTTGAGCTCTGTAACTTTATGGACCCCCAAAATATTAGACCCAATTATTATGGCAAAAATTTTTCAATCGATTCGCTTAACATATATAATTACATGGTAATCAGCTTGGTAATCATTATTGAATATTTGAGAAGGAATAATCGTGAACAAGTCAATCAAAACGCGACCAGGTTGATGCAAATATTTGACGTCAATGGCATCATATTATATGTTTGGTTCTTAGGGTCTTTAGGGTCTAGAGGGACTATTTTATAGAGCACTAGAGATGAGAGCTAATGAGAAAACTCCCGTTGTGGTTTATAGATATTTAAAAAAGTGAATTTTTGACAATTCTGGAATATTTTGACGCCCAATTTTGTTAAAAAAATTTAATTAAATTTTTTTGGCATTTTTGGAATAATTAGTTTTTTTTTATATAATAATAATAATTTTGCTTCTGCTTAATCACAGCGAAGCAGCATTAGGCTTTGAGTCTTCAGTGCCTTAATGGTAGCCTGTTCTTAGCTGTCCTTTTTTTCATACCCCACATCTCATAATGTTCGTTTTGTGAGAATGGATGCTCTTTTTTGGTGACTCTGGCAAATTTTTGCGTCTGAAACCTTAACGGGGTACCCTCATTGCAGACATTGGTCAGCTTCTAAGTGAGAACTTTCTCAAACAAACAAACTCACCGAGGCAGGGGATCGAACTATCGATCATCGGAGTTTCAATCACACACCCTACCTCTCGGGTATTACGCCATTTGCAATTCTACATTACATTTTGGTTGAAAATTTGAGTCTAACTTTTGAGATATGTAGATTTATTTAGCCTAAGAATTAGTGAAGCGTTTATAATTTTGCAATTGTTTCAATTTTCAATTTTCAATAATTTTTCAATTGTTTGCAATTGTTTCACGTTATCTCTTTGAATGTGAGCCAGCACTTTTTCAATTTTCTCAACCGATTGAGAGACATCAGTTTAGTACTAGTAGTTTATTAAATTTTGGGTCTAATTATTAGAGTAAAGGGAAGAGCAATGTGCTTTAAGTGTGACCCGAAGCCATAAAAATCGGTTGATAAATTTTTCATTCGGACAATTTTCTTTAAAAAAAGCAAAAATTGTGTGGAATTTCTGCTCATTTTTTATCTTATTCAGAAATTCGGGAATACTTTTTTTCGGAAATATTCGACTCTTTTCTACAACAATAACGAGCAATGATTAATTATTGAAAAAGAATAAAAATAATTTACAAAAATATGAACAGAGAAAAATTGCGCATTTGGCGTAATTTTTCTGCGTAATTGTTCCAGGCTTTACGTTGTAATCATTAAGCGGGTTGTGGGTTGGAGGAGAGGCTGGTTGCAATGGAAACGACCCAATTTTGAGGATAAGTTTTACCATTTTGTGCCAATTTACAATTCTGCTAACCAAAAAAATGCAAAGTTTATTTCTTCCTTTGTTAATTTTGACCTTTCAAAGTGAGGAAAATGCTTTAGCGGTGCTGGAAAAATTTAAATAAAGGAAGAATTTGTAATCCGCCAGTAATGTATTTTTGCAAGGAATATATTAGCAAAATAAACGAAGATGCAAAAAACAAGTAATCTTTAACTATTGTAGATAATTTGCAGACACAATTTTTCGCTGTTCGGCTGTTATGACTCGAATACTTTTTACACGCTTAGGAATGTAATACGAATATTTGTAAATAAGTGCATAAATTCAGTTTGCAAAAACAAATATCTGCGTTCTCAAACTGTAACTTAGTAACAAAAAAATTGTGGGATGTTTTGCAGACTCAAACTGAGTTAGAAATTGTGATATTAGTTATAATGGTGCTTTATAACTAACCAGAAAGTCCTTTCTAGTTTATTATTAAAGTTAACTCAACTATTCAAGTTCAACAAGCAGCCGCAAAAGCTTAAATTGGATTTACAATAGTATAACTTAACCGCATTGGTAGAATAAGTCAATATTTTGTAAGATATCTTAAAACCGAGCCAAGTTCTGGGAAAGGATTATAATAACTAAGCCTGGTTATAACCCGTTCTGGTATTGTGCAGATTAAATAAGTTCACTGTCTAATGTGAGAAAAACCCTGAAAATTTGATACGGGGTGAAGTATAGTCTGGTTTCTATTTATAGCGCAGCAGTATTTCATATTTTTGCATGCTTTACCAAAAGATTTCAGAACCGATCTCAGAAGTTAGAAAGACAATTAAATCGAATGTTGGAGTCGGATGCTCCCCTGTGATCGATGAATCGAAAAACTTGCAAGAATCTTGAAGAAACTTTAAGAAACTTTCTGTGAATTTAAAGTCTTATAAGAATTTTGTAAAAAGAACTTGAAAGATTTTCAACTCTCGCCAATTTTTATGTTCATAACGCTTGAAAACTTTTCCACTTTTCTTGTGAACAACTAAAATATCTTTTTTTTTGTATTTCAGCCGAGATTCATACCATGCAAAATTCTGGCAAGAATCTTGCAAGTTTTGAATCCGTTCATCGCTAAGATCAACATTAACCTTCAAAAAACTTATATTAATTGGAGGGAAAAGGCTGAATTTCATCAAAAGACTACCTTTATTTCCTTATCGGAAATACCCAAAATTTATTAATGTTTTCAGTAGTCAAATGAATGCAATTTTCGTTGCGTTTTAAGCGCATTTTTGGTAATCGAGTTTTGTATGTTCACAATTTGTTGATATATTTTTAAGATTTTGCGACATAAATAGCATTTTTGCTGAATGAAAGCTTACCATAAAAAATGACTAATGTTTTTAACACAGCTAAGCTAATAAAACGTTAAGCAATATTTTTGTGCTTTAGAAGTTTAACACTTCGGGAAATTATCGATGTCTAAAAAGATATCGTTTGATAAAATCTTTAAAAGGATTTATAGACAACAAAACAAATATTTGTCTCAAAGGAGCGAAAAGTAACTGAAAATGCGTAGCAAAAAAATTAAAACAGTACGAAAACCAAACGCACAGTAGTAAACAAAAAACATCGATTTCCGATAGACTTTAGGTAAATAATATGGAACCCTTAGACGCCCATTAAAGACACCAGCACATAGTTTCAAACAAAGTAGGATCGCTCGCTATTTTTTGACAACTAGGCAGGTACTCATTCCCCATACTTTGTTCAGCTCCGGTTTATATGTTCAATAACAAGCTGCCAGTTAAAAAGTTGCAGTTCAAAATGGTTAGAAATTCTCCGATCAAGGCACCGTGTGAAAGTAAAAGTCATTTTATATTAAAAAAACCGCTTTTCATTTTGATTTGAGCAACTATTGTCCACATGTTGCTGTTGTGCTAAATTGCTCTCAAACAAAGTTTTTAGCAATTATATTAGTCGTGTGGTCTTTAAATAGTGCAATTTTTTGCTTGACCGATTTTTCGTCCGACCCACTTGACTTTTTGTTGGAAGAGCTCACATATAGCCTTACTCATTACTAGTCTCCACGTATACGATTAACCAAATTGGTTTTTGAGACAATTTAATGATTTGAAGGGTGGTTCTTAATCTTAAAAATTTGACCCACTCAGTCATACTCCTCCTCCCCCTAAGACTCATCCCACTCTGAACACTCCCAGACTCCATTCTCCTAAAGATGGCGATTCGAACCCCCTTTGGCCAATCCTTTATCTACCCCGGCCCAGCTGTTTACTACCAAAGCCAAGCGCTCACCGGCGGAGGGGAATTCGCCCGACGTTTATTGATAATCTATACGCTGATTATACCCAAATATGTTTGAATATACTGAACGTCAAATTTAAGTTAGCATCCGCCACTTTTACATTTGCCAAAATTGTTACGTAAATTTGCTCCAATTCCTTCGAAAAAAAATGTTATTTGTGATGATCTAATCTGTCATTAGCCTCACTGATACGGATCTTCAAGCTAATGCACAACAACAATATACGAATCTGTCAATCTAATGAACTCCGGGCAATTTTCAAGGTCAAAACAAAATTTTCACGAACCTTTTCGAGTTCATTATAAAGTTTTTTACCGCAATGGAAGTAATTGCTTCAAATGATAAACGAAAGAATACAATCAATAGAGTTCACATGGATTTCAACTTACCGGCGTTTAAGGGAAAACTCCAAATTTGTATGTGGAAAATAGTATCTCTGTAGGTACTCCTAAAAGTTTTTCAGATCTCAGAGCTACAAAACTTTCTCAGTAACCTGTCATTTTGTAGAAAAATCAGAACAATTAACGTGCCCGTAGTGAAAAAATTCTTCGAATTTTGTCAATTGGAATGAAAAACTGCAATTTTGCCAACACATTTTTTCTTTTTTTTATTTTTTCAATAGTCAGGGTAGTGACTACAAGCGAGCAATGCTAACAAGACGATTGTTTGTTGAAACTTGGCATGTAGTAAAAATCATCAGCGGATATATTAGTCGAATAAATGCAAAACAATTTCAGACATCTGATGTTGCGAAAAAATTTAAATATTGTTGAGATTGAAATGAATGCAATTTATCCGCCTGCGATTAAACTGATTGGCAGTCAAGAGGATTTAATCAACTACCAAAAATGAGAATTTGAGTCCGCAACCGGACCAATTATTGAATGGAGGAGTAAAAATTTCGAACAATCAAATTTGTCACAATATCAGAAAAAAAATCGCCCTATTTTCTCAAATGTAAGCTCTTATGTCTTGCAGCAAATTAACAATTTACTGTGTATGGCGGTGTCTCACTGCATTTAATACCATTTCATTCAACCTAAAAATGTTTATGCTTGCACAATGTGTTTAGCATGGGACAAAAATAAAAGTGTGATGGTTTCGAAAGAACATCCAGAAACTTAGAAGTTATTCCTGTTAAAGTTTCAGAAATCCAAAGAGTAACCTATCTGAGGAACTCTATTGCTATGTCGATAAGTAAGGGTCACGAAACTAAAATGTATTGTATTTTGTCTTGGCGTCACCATTATCTTATTGAACTATCAATCAGATGTCAAAATTTAAATCCTCCGCCCACAGAAATCTGACTCTAACATCCACTGATCTTCAACTGATGAAATTGGTTCTGACAAAGTGTTGATGAAAATAGATAGTCATGTCCAGGATTCGGATCTAAGATTCACATGCCAGTTTTCGCATGGATAGGTCTTATGAATACGGGCTAATTTTGCATATTTTTAGTTCCAATTTAAATTTAAAATTCAACTTATTGAGTTCTTTTGACCCGTTTTGTTGACCAGGACATTAGAGTCCAGGCCACAGAGCGACCGATAAATTTTGGATCTACAAAATTCCGAATCTTGTACTGCATGGACGATGTCATTTGTGGCGAGATGTCGTGCATAGAAGAAAGAGAACAAAATCAACACAGACGGTACCGCAATGAATCTACAGATAACAAATCTCTTTTTTGGGACGTGCGGGACAGAAGAAGTTCTTGAACTTAGGAGCTAAATGAGTCCTAAGAAGTTATTGAACACTCCTTTTAAAGACATCAAAAATGCAATTCAGAATTGCAGAGAGTAGTAACGGCAGAAGGTGTTAAATTTCTTTCTGTCCGTAATGCAAAATGTAATGGAATCGGATAATGATTTCCTAGTACGTCTCAGAGAAGAAGCACAATACTTTGACGTCTAAACATTCAGAAAAATTACCAATCCCGGGGAGGGTTCGTGAAATTAAAGTCTATCTCAGGATCGAAGGACTTTGAAGCAAATCTTAAACTACTATACGATATTAAAAAAAGGAGCAAGTTGTGTTGCTTAAATGAATACGAGTTTACAGTTCAGAAGGCAAGCAATGGCGTTTACGAGCAGTTGATCAATTAATAAGACTTTCACTGTGAAAAAAAATTGGCCACAATTTAAAAAGACATTTTGTAACTCATACAAAAAATTCATTGATTCACTGCTAACACAAGAAACACTTCGCGCACTAAATGTGGAGGTAAGCTATCTTCTAGTTGATCTTGTTCGAGGATAAAGAAAACACGCGACATCCCTGAACAGGTGGAACACTTCACAAAAACGTGTAGAAGCAAACCCCAACTAAATTCAATTAAAAAGATTAATAAAACAATTTTTGTGAAGAGGAATATAATGCTTCAGGGCAAGCAACTTCAGCATTGGAGTTAGGATTGTTTCATACTAAGGAACAAATTGTTAGCATGTCGGCGACATAAGAAAATATCTATATAAATAACGGCAAAGTAAAAAACAGGTAGACGCAGGCACAGATATTACAGCATGTGAGCGATATGGGAATATATCTCAATAAATATCTGCGAAACAAAATGCAAGTGGACACAGTGGCTGATAGCACAGTAATGACATCCAAATATTTGTCTGAGCTTTGAGCTTGGTAAACGTCATTTAGATGGTAAAATAAGACATCTCAACGCTTAAGATGGTCATCTATTAGCGCTTTTGTGTTAACTTGCTTGTGACATGGAGTGGAACCGAAGCAGGCACTAAAGCAACTAGCAGTCGTGCAGACTGAAACAACATTTGAACTGATTGGGAGAGACCTTCTACCCAAGCACAGTGTGAGCAGCATCACAACCAAACTGTTATCTGCTGTGTGCTCTGAACAGTTAAAAGCTCACATGAAATTACTACCATGATCACAACTATTGTTCTGCAAAGCCAGAATAAACCTCTGCTTCTTCGAGACAAGGTCAAGGAGAAGCTGGAAAAGATGGCGAACAGGGCATCCTGGAGACCGTGCAGCAGGGAGGAGTCACGAATGCACGTCAGCAGTGGCGTGACAGAGAATGAAGTGTCAAGAACCGACAACTTGTTTGGACTTGAAAATGTATATCAAGGGCAAAGTCATGACCGAGGACAACCCAATCCAATACATCAACACAATATTTCATAATCCTCATGGGGCCTGCTTTTTTGGCAAAATAGACCTCGCAGATGCATACTATCAAATCAAACATGACAAAGAGGCCAAGGCAATGCACACGATCAACACATCTCAGGGACCAAATGTGCCAACTACCTCAAGTTTTAAGGTAATTTCTTCAATCCTCCAGAATTGAATCGAATCAACTCTCAAAGGAATCAAAAGTGATGTGAAATTTCCAAACGATTTGTTGATCTATGGAACTACCAAGGAGCAGTTCAACAGGTGCATGCTTGCAATCAATAGTCGACTACGTGAGAAAAACATTACTTTTAAACAGAAAAAATCTAATTCAAAACCAGTCAAAAGTGTTTTTAAGGACCAAATAGCACAAGATCTCAAATTCTTTGAAAAATTTAAGAGTGCAAAAGCACCAACAAACAACAATCAAATCGAATGGTTTGTTGTGACAGCAAAATTCTACGGAAGAATGATTACCGATTTCGCTACTGAAATGCTACCACTAAGTGACCTGAAAAATAGCAATTTCTCAAGGCGCAAAATGCAACAAAAAGTCTTTGGCAACATAAACAAACTAATTATGTGATAAGGCCTTGTACAGCCTTACAATTCGCAAACAGAAGCCACATTAAATGCTGACACCCCGTGTTGCGATCCTTGCTTGAAACTTAAAAGTAAGTTGTTATTTACACAACATGTTGTCCCATTATACTGTTCTGAATGCGTTCCCATCAATCGCGTATAATTATAACGGTTGAAAACTTTGAAAATAGTAAAAAAAAATGCTCAGTAACTAAAAAAACTTGGACCACTCATAGCTCCCCAAAATCTAGGAGCTAGGACTCCAAAAATGGGCTTGTTTTTAAATTTGGATCTAGGCCTTTCTAATAGTGCTATTGTGGTTGGCCAGTTTTGACCTTCATTTCACTTCCGTTTTGGATCCAAATATTATTTTTAGAGCCTTTCAAAACAATAACTTTTGTTAACCTGTCACCAGACTCTTATATAGAGTGAGAAAACATCCCAACTTTTCCAGTTAAACACATCAATGCCATCAAATCTTCCTTCTTAACCAAAGACTCGAACTCTAGCAATTTGCACTAACCCCAACACTGATTCTACATTGCTTGTCAAATTTGTATTATCATTTGATTTGTCAGCAACGGTTATTTTCCTTTTATGGTGCAACATACTATTTTGCTTCTTCTCGGAGTTGTATAAGAAAATTAGTTTTGA
The DNA here is from genome assembly GCF_964194025.1 of Convolutriloba macropyga. Lineage (NCBI taxonomy): Eukaryota > Metazoa > Xenacoelomorpha > Acoela > Convolutidae > Convolutriloba > Convolutriloba macropyga. Next base: position 55,819,568 of record NC_134478.1, read on the forward strand.
AAAACCCAAAAAGTGCTAACTTCGACCTCTCATAACTCCCAAAATCTATTTAAATTCAAAATGTAAATCTTTACAACATGTTTATCCAACCTTTCTGTTTTATTCAATTCCAATTCTTTGATTAATCAATTTTCTGTATTAAAGATTTACCAATAAGACATTGGTTCCGAGTGTAGCTTCAACTCAGTTCAGTGTCTCAGCGGACATCATCAAAGTCACCAATGGGCAATCAGAGCACAAAAATAGCTTCATCGAAGTACAAACATCATTTCAAGACGAACATTTCGAGAAGAGGACATCCTGTCCCTTCTTGAAGTGATGGTGGTTTCGGAGTGAACCTCATACCGATCAGCCAAATTGCAAAGCATCATGAACAAATGAAAAAATACGACGAAGCTGCTACAAAAGCAATCGTTAACGTCAACCAGGAATACTCGAAGCTGCTGGCCAAACGACAATGCGTATTGCAGTTGTTCAAAGGAAATTATCGCCTTGTCCGCATTCGCCAGGATGAAGATGAATACTTCGCCGAGGATTAAAAATTGCAAAAAATACTGGACAAAGCAGACGAAAAATTTGGCCGAAGAGAGTTCTCAGAAGATATCCGAAAACGAACGAATGATGATCGGTATAGGCTAGAGCAGCACAAAAAAACGATTTTAGAGCTTTTGCTACTGAAATTGGCTATAGCTTCAGAATCAACCAAGATGGTCAGTTTTGATACCGGTTCAGTCATGACGTTTACTTCTGTACATGAGAATGAGGGACTCGGAGTAGGCTCCAACAGCACAACGAATGTACAGTTTGTTTGAGAACCAGACGCAATTCAACAAAACCTAGCCGATATTGAGCAAAAAACCCACAATTTTCTCTCCAACGACTTTGAAGTTAGAAGCAGGCCCTACCAGGAAGCTGAGCTGGAAGCCATAAGAATTCAAAGACGGTAGAGCGTCGATAAGAGGAAGTCAAAAAAAGACTAGACATTGAAAGGCGGAAGCTTCAGTAACAGCTCGAACAGGCTCAACGAAAACATGAAGAAGAGATCCGAAAACTTGAAGAAGAAGCCAAAATACAAATGTTGGCAAGTGAAACTGATAATTTAAATAAACAGCCGCAAGCAACAGGTCAAACTCAAAAAGTCTGTGACAATAAAAGCCCCTATGAAGAATTACTTGTAAAGAATTCAGTGGCAACAGCACGTTCTTTCAATATAAAGGCATCCCAACAGAGCACGCCTTTTCTGTTCCAAACAGATTCGAGAATTGGGTTGATGATGTGTCATCCGGAAACCGTGGATTTTTGAGATGAAACCAACAACCGTTTTGTCACACAAACAAAGATTTCGAGTCGCCTCCACAGAAGTCCTGAAAGGTCAGTAAGAATGTCATCATCAATAGAACCAGCTGGCTCTTTTTATAGTGGTAATATGTCATCGACCTTTCAACAGCGAAGCTTGCCTAAGTTGAAAGTACGAGACTTCAGTGGCGATCCTCTCGAATGTCCAGAGTGGAGTGGAATGTTTCTTTGAATGATAGATAGCAGCCCGCTCACAAATGACGAGAAGATGGGATATTTGTAAATTCTTGTCAATGGCAAAGCCAAGAGAGCCACAAATGGCTTGGATTTTTCTGGCGCAACGTATGTACAAGCATGAAGACACTAAAAAGGAAGTTTTGTCAACCAAACCTCCTTGCGCCAACTCAGCTTGCAGAGATTCAGAACTTTCCTGTCATTCGATACAATGATTCACCCACTCTCATTGATTTCATCGATGTCATCGCCACGTTTGTGGGAATTCTACAGTTTTGGGTTACACTAATGATCTCTTCTCGAAGAGAAATCTAGATGTTGCTGTCAAAAAGCCTCCAAACGATATCAAAAACAGATTCTTTGCGTCTATCGAAAGCTCATTACGACGCAGAAAGCTACCCAATTTGCTTGAACTGAGTGACTGGTTACAAGAAGAAGCGTAAATTCATGAGAAATTGATAAACAGTACAAATGCAACGAGTAATGTTAACTGAAGGAATGATTACTTCTCACAAAGGCCGATGAATGATGAAAAGCAAGACTTCAAGAAACAGTGGCGACATTCAGGCTCTACATTCCACGCTTCTTTCCATTCAAGCAAGATAACTCAGAAATGCCCTGTAGACGGTTGTAATCATCGGATATCGAAATGTGAAAAATTTGAAGCAATATCGTTTGAAGAACTGCATAATAAAGCCAAGGAAAAGAATTTTTGTTTTTTTTTGTCTTGGAGAAAACATGCTGCCAAAGAATGTCAGAGAGCTCACAAATGTGGAATAGACAACTGCGAGAAGAAGCAAAATCGTATGTTGCATCACAAAACGAAAATAACCGTTGCTGAAAAACCAAACGAAAGTACAAACCTGACAAGCAATTTAGAATCAGTGTTGGTGTTAATGCAAATTGCTAGTCGAGTCTTTGGGGGAGAAGGAAGATTTGAAGACACTCTCGCAGCTTGCGACACTGGGTCAAATCAAGCCTGGATAGACGAGGAGCTGCCTAACAAATTGAAATTCAATGGAGAAACTATTTCCTTTAATGTAACAGGCATCCACGGTACTGAGTTGACAACCTGCAAAAAAGTGCAGGCGTCGATTGGGCGGGAAAATTGAACAGCGAGCAGTTGTTTACGATTGACAGTCAGCAGTGAAAAGTCATTGCAAGTTCAAAACAATTTTTATGACATGCGTGAAATGAAGAAAAATTATCCCTATTTGAATTGTGTTGCCTTTACGGAGATCAACTTGAAGAAAGTAAAAGTAATTCTTGGTCAAAACGCTTATGAGCACATAAGGCCCTTGGAATACAAATGTGAAGGTCGTAACAAACGGTGGGAAGTAAGATTACCACTTGGTTGGACTGTGAGTGGACCTTTACCTACCCGAGAAATAAAACTGAATGGATCTATTTGTCAGCTTGCTAGTCAGGAAGATATTGATCAAGCTGAAGTAGTAAAAAAATGGTGGGATCTGGAATCCTACGGAACTCTAATGATTGCAGACAGACGTATCAAAGACAATAAGTTCGCAAGTGAACAGCTAAAACCCAGTGTGAAGTTCAACGGCGAAAGATATGAAGTTGGTCTGCTCTAGATCGATAGGAAACCCGAAATAAGTAACAATTTTTTGTCTGCTTTGGGACAATAATAATCGTTGCAACGTAGACTCAACGCTAATTCAATTTTGAAAGAGAAAAACTCCATAATAATACAGTCCGATCTGAAGAAAGGATATATTTCTTGCTTTCTGAAGAAGAGTTGAAAGCCTCAAGCAGCAGTAAATTATGGTATGTGCCACATCATCCTGTACTCAACCCTTACAAACCACAAAAAGCGAGGAGAGTGTGCAATGCAGCGAGCAGATTTAGAGGCCTGTCGTTGAATGACGCTTTGCTGACCGGGCCCGACCTACTTTCAAACATAGTTGGAGTAGTTGCAAGATTTCGGGAAAAAACCAATAGCGTTTAGTACAGATATTGCAGGAATGTTTCTTCAAGTGGAAGTCAAGCCAGCAGATAGAGATTATCTACAGTTTTTATGGCAAGATTTTTATGGCATGATATTGTTGTCACCTATCGCTACAACAGACACTTATTTGGAGCACGATCTTCACCTACTTGTGCAAACTTTGCGTTGCAAAAGTGTGCACAAGACAATGCTGCAGAGTTCCTCTACGCTAGTCAGGTTGCTCAACATAGCTTCTACATGGATGATCGTTTAATTTTTGTTGACTTCAGAGCAAAAGCTATTATGCTTGCTTTTGCTTGCAAAGAGCTGACCTTTATGCTTGCAAACTCACCAAATGAGCAACCAACTTCGAGAAAGAAGTTGAGCAAGAAAAAGCACTAACTATTCTGGAACTCGAATGGAATAATGTACAAGATACCCTGAAAGTACGCAGAGGCACCAACTTTAAACCGCAATCCCAGTGGATCCAGAAAAAGGTGTCTCAGTTGTTTTAAGTGTATTTGACCCGTAAGTTTTTTTAGCACCTTTTGTTATTAGAGGACGAAAAATACTGAAGCACACCCTGCAGACAAGAGATCAACAGTGGGATTCGATCATCACCAGTGATCTCAATGAGTTTACACACTGGGTAGCAGAACTCAATGTTGGCGAACCATTCGAAGTACCACGGTGGTAACAGAAAACCAACAAAGCCGTCAAGAGCAAGTCACACGTTATCGGAGATGCATCTGAAGACATCTTCTGTGCAGTCGCTTATATTTTAAGCGAGTCTTATGATTTCAATAGAGTTGTTTCATTTGTTTTTGGAAAGGCAAAAGTTGCCGCTGTAAAACACCACACAATTCCGAAGCTGGAGTTAATGGCCGCAGATAGAGGAAATAGATTGAAAGACGCGGTTCTCAAAGAGCAAAAGATTCTTTTCCATGAAGTTTAGATGTGGTCGGACTCAACTACCGTTATCCAATGGATTCGATCCAGCAATGAGAAGCAGCCAATCTTCGTTGCTAAGAGAGTTGCCAAGATTTTTGATACATCAACAGTAGACGATTGGCATCATATACCCGGGAATAAAAACCCTAATGATCTTGGGACTCAAGGTGTCCGTTTTGATGAGATCGCACAAAGTGACTGGATAAAGGGGCCCGATTGGTTAAGAGAACCAATCGCACTTGATGAGGACAACTTGAGACCTGCTGTTCAGGAAGTGGACCAGCAGATTTTTGTAGTAAAAGCTCACAATAGTGTTTCAAGCTTTAACTGGACAAGATTTAGCCAGTTCAGAAGATTGCGTAGAACGGTTGCTTGAATCCTACGTCGACCAAGAGAGGAAGCTTTCGGTCAGAGTGAGACATTTCAAGAAGAAATCAATGCACTCAAAAGCGGGAAATCCATTCCAATGAACAGCAAATTTGCATCAATTGTACCATTCCTTGACAATGATGGTGTAATGCGAGGAAAAGGAAGAATGCCAAGAGCAGACATCAGTTTTCAAGCCAAGCATCCCATCATACTAAGCTGTCAGCATAGAGTGGTTGAGATGTATCTTAAAGGCGACCACCTAACATACAATCACGAAGGAGTTGAAAATATCCGGGGCATGATACAGAAGGAACATTGGATCATTGGTCTCCGTAACTCAATGCGCGCAGTCAGACACAGCTGTGTGACCTGTCGAAAGCGTTGTCACGGAACGGAGACTTATATGAGTCAACTTCCAGTCAACAGACTGATATTGAACGTTCGACCAATCACTAACACTGGTGTTAAGTATTTTGGAAGTGAAACTGTTTCAGAAAGATGTGAAGTAATGGGTCTGCCTGTTTACTTGTTTGAGTGTAGGGTCGTTCGTCTGGAGTTAGTTGACGGTCTCGTCACTCAAGCAGGTCTGGACGCTGTTTACAGGTTCGTTGCAAGAGGAGGACAACCCAAGTCAATCTTATCCGGCAATGGCACTAATTTCGTCGGAGCAGCGAACGAGTTCAAAGCAGCCTTCTCAGATCTAAAAAGAAATGCATTGACCAAGCACTTGGCGGAGAAAAGAATCAAGTTTTCGTTCAACCCGCCAGCGGCTCCTCATTTTAGAGGCGTTTGGTACGGCTTGTCCGATCGTGCAAAAAAGCCATGTACAACATCCTACGATCTCGATTGATAAAAGAGGATTCACTTAGAATAACATTCTGTTATGTGGAACAGTTGTTGAATAACAGGCCACTCACAGCAGTCAATGGAAACGTTGACGACCTGTAAGCCTTAATGCCAAATCATTTTCTTGTTGGACAATTAAATGTAACTTGGCCGAACAGCCTTTTCTCCGAAACCCCTGCAAGCTATCAAAAGCCATTCAGAGAGCAAAAGAAGATACTTTCAGCTCTATGCGACAGATGGTTTACTGAATTTTTGCCTTCCCTGCAAAGACGGAACAAATGGTCGATAGAAGAATTGGAAACTCCAAAGGTGGGAGTGTTAGTTGGGTTGATATAGAAGGAGACTCAAAGTTTCAACTATCCATTGGGAAAAATACTAGAATTTTATGACGGGCAAGATAAGACAGCAGGCCCAGCGTTAGTAAAAACTCTAGCCGGGAGCTACAAAAATCCCATTGTCAAACTGATACCAGTTCAAAGTGATCGCTAATAAGATTATATTTGCTTTGTGACCCAAAAGTGGGCCGGCTATGTTACGATCCTTGCTTGAAACTTAAAAATAAGTTGTTATTTGCGCAAAATTTTGTCCCTTTATACTGTTCTGAACGTGTTTTCATCAAATATGTTTAATTATAACGGTTTCAAACTTTGAAAATAAAAAAAATTTACTTTGTATTGAAAAAACTTTGTATTGAAAGTGCTGATTTGACCTCTCATAACTCCAGAAATCTAGGATCTAGAACTCCAAAAGGCAAGTTGTTTTTCTATGTGGATCTAGGCCTTTCTAATAGTGCTATTGTGGTTGGCCAGTTTTGACCTTCATTTCACTTCCGTTTTGGATCCAAATATTATGTTTTTGAGCCTTTCGGCACAATAACTTTTGTAATTTGTCACCAGACCCCTATATAGAGTGAACAGACATCCCAACTTTTCCAATTAAACAAAGCGATGCTATTAAATCTTTCCTTAGATAACGTCATCTCTATCCATCCACACTAGACGGTGGGTTTTGTCTTCAAATGAAAAAAAAATTGTTCCTTTACCTGATTTGTGCGTAGTTAATAAAAGGTCATTTGTCGCATGCGACACTTGAAATTCTCTGACAACAAGGTCAGAGGTTTACAGGAGCTCAAGAACCATAGTTCAGCCTCCTACTTTTAATAACACATCGTATATCTCAGAAGAAATATATAAAAATGTTGTGAATTAAATATTTAACTATTGTTATTATAGCCTCTATGTGTTTTTTTCTCTCTCAACATCTGCAGTACTTCAAGTGCCATAAATAATGAGAAGCTACTACCACAGAGGACTTAGCAAGCTATTCAAATTATTGTATGTTGCAATTATTCAATCTTTTGGTAATGAAAATCTGGTTTTACAACCACTTCTATAATAATTCACATTAATCTCAACAATCGGGTGGCTATTGTGATTTATTTAAATGCTTCATCCCAATAACGTACTGAAATCATGTTCATCCCTGTTTGAGGAACTTTTGTTCACCATTGTTAAGCATAAAGCTTAAATTTGGTCGCTTTAGTTCGAAATCAGTTTGTTTTAATGTTATTTTTACTTAATGTTTGCCCTATCAAATGAACTGCGGTTCGAACTGTATTTGTTCTCATTCATTCCAGTTCATCACTATTTGCATAACCTTTATGATGCAATATTGAGTTCATCGTTGAATTAAATTACCATTGGAAAATTCATGAGATGATATTTATCGGATTACATTTCAGTTAAATGTTATGTAATTTTTTACATTTGGAGTGTAAATAAAAGTGTTAAGCAATTTCCTGTTTTATTGTATATATCAATAAACAGTTTTGTCAGAGAAATGGAATTGAATCTTACAGAACAGTTGGGTAAATCTGTTGTAAAGGTTTACATTTTGAATTTAAATACACTCCTTTAATTTGTTTTTGAAGTTATCGAACCAGGCTGCATGACGGTGTCTTTTTTTCACAAATCTTTAACATCAGCAGTAACACCTCTCAAAATGCAGTTGATGGGGTTCTTTCGCAAGAACATCCTATCGTGCATGTTTTGACGAAGTGGACTCCAGCGAAGCAAAAGTACTCAAACATACAGTGGGAAGCACTGGCTACTGTCTTCAAGGTCAAATGATTAGAAAAATTTGTTCTTGACAGAAGATTTAACCAGACAAACCACTAACCACTCAAATATCTCGTTGCATCAGACATGGAAATCCAAAAGACAGCATAGCAAGATTAACAAGAGGGGCAATAGCTCTAATTGTTTTGATTTTCAATTGAAGCACACACCAGAAGAGCAGATAGCCCACGCAGAGTGGAGTAGATTGGATTCTGACGAAAACCGATCTGGCAATGATCGAGTGTGCTTTCAACTCATTAACGTCTACTTCGCTCTGACTGACTTGGTGATCAAGCAGAAATCACTACAGAACGCGAAAAGACAGACTACTCCAGGACAGAATGAAAGGAACAGTCAAATTATAATTCAGTCAGATCTTTGCAAGATTTTGATTTCCTAAAATTTTAGTATCTGATAATGGTCCTGAATTTGTATGTAGTGATCTGAAACAGTGGTCGCAATCACCGGGACTCTAAAAAACTATTCACCCGCCTATCAACCAAGAGCTAATGGACTTGCTAAAATAGCAGTTCAAACATTAAAAAGGGCACTTGAAGAGAGGAGTCCCAATCTCAACGTATCGTTTGGGGCATTTTGAGGAGACCATATCTCAATCAGAACCACAAATTGATAACACAGTTGAGGAACCTTCACACCAAGATGTTTCTGCAGCAGGATCAACTGCAACCACAACCTGAATTATCAGAGCCTGTAAGAGCATCAACAAAAAATTGAAAACAACCAGATAGATTTAGAGAACCTATCATCACAAACGTACAAAAAGGAAGACAGTTATGATGGTCTCGAAAGAAATTTCTCTAATTTTTCTCAGTATTTTTTTGCATAGATAAATTTTATAAATAGGGGCTAACTATTGTACATTTTTAGTTCGAATTTTAATTTTAAATTCAAATTTTATTGACTTCTTTTGACCCATGTTGTCGACCACGAGTAACAAGTACTGCTCGCCGGCAGTAAAATTCTCCGTCAAATCTCTCACTTTTAGGATCGGTACATATTTAAAAAGTTTTGTCGACAATTGACTCACCGTTAGATGAAGTTAATCAAGTCAACAAACCAACGCTAATAGGCTAAAACTACAACAAAGCACTGATTGAGAAGTAATTGTATCAAAAAATTTTTGAGGAGTTTTTTATTATGATTCTATGCCTAATCTTCTTGTCATCTGCCATCTTCTAATTAGTTGGCCTTCTGAAGCAATCATCTTGTTTGTCTTCTAGCAGACAAAAAGTGCTTCGATGAAACGTTTTCTCTGCTCACAGCAGAGTTTGCCAACCAAGTAGTCATTGCATGCAACACTTAAAAACTGATGCCAAGCAGCCTCAAGAACAACATTTGAACCATCGCGGCTGTCATTATCATGAAGTTACTTCGTTGACAAATCTTGGTGAACAGTTAATTTTGAAGAAAAACTTCTTTAACAAATCATAAATGGACGTTTTGAAGAGTCCAAGGAGAGACGAGAGTCGAGAAGTAATACACATCGAAGACAGTTGAATGCGAAGTCAATAATGAACTATATAGAATTTTGTGTTTGGGTTTTTAGTACCAGCACTGAAGTTTAATCAATTCATCGGGCATTTTAAATGTAAAAAGTTTCTTACAGTTACTTTTGTTTCAGTTTAGGCTGTTATTATACTCACTGAAAAATTTCCATTTATTTGCTTCTTTCTCTGTATTTTGGGTCGGGTCCTATTGCTATAAATAAATTCAGACCAGGACCCGCGTCCTTCCAAGGTGAAAAAGTCGCTGGCAAATGGAGACATTCTGATCTTTATAGAAAAATTTTCAGTCATGTCCATAAGCAAACACAGAATAATGGAAAGTTTTTAGTCACAGAACTTTCATTTACGACAAAGTCGTAGTTTTACTAATGTTTTGAAACTTTTTCGATTCATGAAGTCAATGTTCCATAATATGAAAGTTCTAAGATTAAATTTTTTTGTCAACCGGGAGAATTAAGCTGTCGCCCTGTTTCGCAACTGTCGGTACCTATCTCGCAGCAAATTACCAAATTTTAGATGAAGTTATTATTGTCGTCAAACTAACGATAGCACCCTATAGTTAAAACAAACAACGCATTGAAACCCAATCAACACTTTTTTGAGGACCTTTTGACCATGATTCAGTGCCTAGTCTTTTTGTCCTCTGCCATGTCTGATTATTCGGCACTATGGAACCAGCATCCTTTTCTCCTTCTAGCTGACAGAATTGCTGCTTAGATGGCATGCTCACCGCGGGGTTTGCAAACCTAATAGTCACTGTATTCAACTTAAAGATTAACATATGACCCGGCTGCCTTTCAACTGCTTCAAGGCATCACGTGACAAGGCTTGTTTGAAACCTATTGTTGACAAATGAGATGTAAATAATCTCTTTGTGCTGAGTTAATAGCATGTTCTTGGATTCTGAAAACCAAATTATTTTTTTTTCTGACCAATTTGAATAACAGTACGATTCATTGGATAATCTATAGCGGTTAGTTATACGTTATACCTCCAAGTAAAATGAAAAAGAAAAAAAACTGTCATTTAAGGAAAAAACGAAGGAGAATATTATACTTGTCAACAGTGCAATTGTCTGCCCAACGTATGTTTGACAAAGATGAAACAATAAGTTGTACGTTTGACTCAAATTTAATTCAATCTTCAAATTACAGAACCCATGTGCTTGAACAAACTTATTTTTAGCTGCACAGATTGGATGTGTGGAATTTGTAAACAGAAAAACAGAAAAAACAGTCATTTGAGAAAAAAAGAAGAAGAAGAGTGTAATTTGTCAACGCTGGAGTTGTCTCCCCAACTTTTGTTTGATATATATGAAACAACCATTTGACTCAGATTGGTTCAATCTTCAAAATAAAAAATCTATCTGCGGGAGCTAATTAAAAGACGAAGGCTTCATTATTCCTGTACAACAATTGTTAACACTTTTAATTCATTTTCTTCTCTCACTTGTCAAAAAAAATTGTTTTGAACATTTTTGTTTGGCTGGATTTTTCAGAAACTGCTAAGAAAAGACAGATGAATCGAATAACTAATAGCTAACTTCAAATAGAGAAAATAACAAAAAGACAGAATTTGACATAATTACTAAATGTTAATTATGATGTGTTCCTGATATTCGGTAACATTTTTGGAAGACATGTCAACTGAAGCCTTAGTCTAACTAAACTGCGTCCATTTAATCACTTGAACCAATTTTCAGTAAAAAAAAAGTCAAATGACAAAAATCAGTAGGTTGTTCACTACTTCTGGAGTCTGAAATAATCGATTTAATTTCTTCCTGCAAACTACTCTCTGTGTTATTTAGAGATAAAATTTTTTCTGTTGTTGAACACCAATTTTCTGGGAAATTGCTTTGTGTTGCAAAATATTTGCCTAGAAATGTGTTTTAACATGTGTTAGCATGATGATTATATTGAAAGATCGCAAATTTTTCAGTTTTCATTTTAAACCTATCAATTACGGTTGCTGAAACCATGCTTCGATTTGTTTTTCAAGACTGATAGTCAAATAGAAATTTGCCTGTCAACACATCTGGGAATTTTAACATTTTTGAGAACATTTTTTACTCCAAGTGCATTTTATTCGATAACTTTTATCGCACATTTGAGTTATTAGTGGACAGTTTCGCTCCTGATTTTTATTTTTTTTGCATGCCAAAATTAAGCAATTGTCTGTATTTTAACAAACAACTGCATGTTTTGGAAACTATGTCCGTTTTTACATTCAGTAAAAAGCAGTCCAACACAACAGAAATATTGTTTTTGTTAGAATTGCTCCTCGAATACTTTTTGCACCTCCAGAAACCTAAAAACTGCCATTATATAGCGAATCTTGGCACATATGACCAGGAGCTATGAATAAAATGCGCCGATTAGGTTGGAGTCACAAATGGAAAAGTTTTAAGGTTCACATTTATAGAAGGAGCCATTTTTTCACACAAATTGATTGTAAAAGCGCGAAGTCAAAATTACATGCCTTCAAAAGAATCCAAACTATATATTGAATTATTAAAAATTGGAAATAAATCTATCAATGATCTTCCGGTTTGCGATTGATATTACCCGCTAAACTTGTGTCCTTCCATTGGTATATCTCTATGCTGACCTTAAAAAAACTCCATAGAAATTTTTTTGAAATGTAATTTTTCCTCATTGTTTTAATATTAAACGATAACAAGTTCCGTACTCGGGTAGTCTTCAAAACCCAAAATTCTTTTGCTGTACTTAGTATGCTTTTGCGTTCCTTTTATCAACTTTTTTGTTCATTTGTACGGCTGTAATTGTAGGTGGTTTGAATTTTATATAAAAGTTGCTGACATGTACCCCTGAATCAAGTTTCTCAAGTTTCGGTTTTGTTTTCGTATTTATTAGTTCAGCTGGTAGGACATGCCATCCGGGAAGAATAAAACAGCAATGATTAACATTACGACGCATAAAACACATGTTCACATCCAGCCTCATTTTCAAAGGTGCTTAAAAAAGAAGCATTCCTGTTAGAAAAAAGGAGCATTGTTTAATCAGCTTACAAAACCAGTTGTTTTTTCTTCTAGTAGCTGTTTGTTTCCAGAAACATAATTTCATACAATTTTTCAATTTTTTGAGATACTGGTTCCAACAGCAAATTGTACCAACATGAAGTCACTAATGACTTTCTGCGAGAAATTGTTAGCGTATAAATAGAATCTAGTTGTCCTAAAACTGTGCCTGGGGTTACACTAAGAATCACGAAAAAACATTTCCAACATATCGGAGCGTATCTTAACGCTCTGCAATCTTTCTTTAAGAAAGTATTGTAATATATAATTGCAGGCTCAAAACTGTTTAAACATTCCGATTTTTTAGGGAACAATATGTGCAAATTTGAGTTAAATGTGTTTTGTCTAAGAAACTGCATAAGCGTTTCTTCCTTTTTCCATGTTTTCGATGATAGTTTTTGCGTCTGTTGACAATTTTTTTTTCCGTTTCAGAATTCATATTGCTCTTTGTTTAACAGATTGTTTTGGTTGATGTAATGCATCATCTGCGTAAGCAGAATGCAAATGTTAGCGTGACCAACATTGGTCGATAGTAGCTCAATTGTGTGGTTGGTCCTATTTTATGAATTGGTATGACACATGCATGATTTAGAATAATTGGTAAAATACTGTTTTGAATACAATCATTAAAAATATTGGTTGAACAACTTTCTGCCATAGTGATATTCTTTAATTCGAACCAATTTTGAACTTGTAAGGAAAAATACAATTTAACCGTGTATTCCCTCAATAATTTTCTAAGTTTTATAATTTTATCATACTCTACGAGCCAATATTAAACCAATTGGAACAAGCGGTTATAGACCCTAGTAGTCAAAAGTCTGAATATCAACAGAAAACATTGGTCGTTGTAATCGGGAGTTTTGTATAAACAGGAACAAATAGTTCCCACCAAATTGATAAAAGGTTTATCAACACAAAAGTCTTCCAGTTAAAAACACTTGAACTCAATTAGCAAAACGGCTTATTATTATAATACCTTCCCCCGTTGCGTCTGTAATAAACTTTCTAGTTTGACCTGGTTGAACGGTAAATAAAAGCTTCCGTTTTCTGATCTCAAGAAATCAAGCTGAAAGAATTTTGTTGTGAATTATCAAATGAAGTCCTTATGCAATGAATTTTAATCAAAACAATCGGAATCATTTCGACATTTGAAGTGCCCCAGAAAGATCAAAATAGTTAATAACAGTTTGGAGTTTCAATAGTTGCATGTTTGTTCATAGCCCCCAACTAAAGCGTACAGCTCGACAATAAAGAGGGCTAAATATGAATCGGGGTGAAAATGAAGTAGAATCAGTCCAAGCAACTCGAGATTATTTGAAGTAGGGGCCGTATTGTAAGGGTGAAATGTTGGGGGAGAGAGGGGGGGGGGGTTAGAGAACTGCTTAGAAAAGTCTGAGTAATTTTAATTGTATTTCGATTTTTTTAGTAGACAGTTGCTAATTTCGGCAATTTGGTCTATTTTGGTCTAATTCACTTCATTCCAATTCACTGGCATCGAATTCATTTTGTTCTATTTCGCTACTGTTTTCTAATTCATTGACACTCTCATTCCAATATTGTTGCGATTCTAGCTAGAATTTATTCATACTTTCAGTGCGTGTGAAAGCACTGTGATTATAAGTTCAGAAACAATTCAAAACGTGCACGTTCCTAACTCAGATCAGAGGGCTGTCAACTGTTTTGCAAACAAAAAGGAGACACGGCAGTTCTGTTTCTCAACCTAAAAGGCTTGAGGTTACTTGATCAAAGTGAACAACTTTATCCAAAACGAAAAAGAGGAATGGGTAATTTGAGTTAGCGCATAAGCTCCCAACCTGTCGTCAAAAAATTCATCAAAGCTTGCAAACTTGAAAACATCGATGTTAAAAATGGAAAACGTAGATATTTTTGACCCGATGAAGTTCAAGTTTTTCAGCATTAATTTTTACCATTAGCTTTCGAGCGAACTGGGCAGGAAATTTTCGCTGAAAAATGGGCTGTTGGTCATATTCAAACAAAGACGTCAAAAAATTAAATCTTTGTTTTTAGAGACAAAATGCGAGCAAAATTTTGAAGCAACATTTGAAATTTTAAAACATTTGAAGCGAATGCTATTTTTCTCTCTCTAATACAGCAGTAGCCGCATCTAAAATTGTTATTAGGTGTAATAATTGGTTCAATTTCACATGGTTGCTATTCTTTGGCATTCAAGAAGGTTTTAATTCTGGAATGTATTCACATTTTCTCTGCGTCAGAAAAAATGTTATTAAGTTCAAAAACGTGCACATCATTAAAAAAGATCAAAGGGCTATCAACCGCAAAGGAAGCTTTCGATCGCCTGAAGTCTGACATTGTTAGCTGCACTATCAATCCCTACCTTGGGTCTTAACCTCTTTTCGGACGAATTTCAAGTCAATTGGGAACACAGACTCGGAGTTGAGTTTTAGGATCTTTTCTGCTAGCGCCCCTCCCCCACCCCCGCTTAGTTAGGCAACCCCCATTTATAAATGTGTAAACATGTTGTTAAAGTTAAGTAATCTTATACGTAAACATATATGAGCAATATGCACTTAATAAAAGCTAGCACAGCTATGGTTTGAAAATATTACGTATTCAACCAAAATTTGTTGCATCAACAAAAATTTCTGTATTAGATCGATTTTGGTGTTATCGGCAACAATAAGGGCTTGATTTTTAAAAAATTTTAAGCATACTATTCTAAAAGTGCCTTCAATCTACCTAGACACTCTTGATTCAACGAATGCAAATACCGCTCTAAAATTCGGGAAAACTTAGATTTTTGGGGGTGCAAATTTAACGGCTATATAAGGCTGGGGGGGGGGGGGGCGACTGCAAAGTAAGCCGATAGGCAAGCAAGCCGACAGAAAAGCAAGCCGAAAGTTATGTTATAATTATGTAATCTATCAGAAATAATACATTGTCAGCCGTTACAATCAATACTGCGCGTAGTATTATAGTGCATAATGTATTCCAATGCACCAAAGAAACAAAAATGCGTCAATTTTTAGACATCTAGTGGGTACGGGCCTCAGCAGACCGCTGTCCATGGCCATGCCTCTCATCCGCTGTGGGATGTAATCCAGAAATAGCGGGCCGGTTATCGCGGCGAAGCCGCGACGCGCGCGAAGCGCGCCCACCGGCCCGCCAGGGGCAACATAAAATACGGGTATCCGAAAATTTTTCGGATTACTTGACCTCATTTTCAAAATTCGGCTTGCTTGACCGCCACCGCTGGGGGGCAC
This sequence comes from Convolutriloba macropyga, assembly GCF_964194025.1. Lineage (NCBI taxonomy): Eukaryota > Metazoa > Xenacoelomorpha > Acoela > Convolutidae > Convolutriloba > Convolutriloba macropyga. Next base: position 55,835,134 of record NC_134478.1, read on the forward strand.
TAGCAGAAAAGATCCGAGTTTTATGAACGCGAACAAACTGGAGAAATTTAGATAAATTTGTTGACCGTGCGGTTGTCAGCCACTTACGAGATGACGCCATATTTAGACATGATAGAATTCACGACCCTATCATAACAGTGAAAAAGTTTGAGCCAATTGAGACAATTTGTACTACAACAATTTCTGTTATTTAATTAAAAAGATAACAATTTAGATTGACCACTATGTTTTTTTTAATGTCACTTTCTACCCTGAAAGAAAAGAACAAAAATGAAGGCTGTTCTCATTTTTGCTCATAAATATGTTTTCCAGGCGAATTCATTTAGGCATCACGTTTTCAGCGACTGTTCTATCAGATTTTCCCAGGTTTCATAATTTAAATAATTATGGAAAAAATTTCTTTTCAAAGAACTACACTATTTCATGTACACTAGCTGCTCTGATTTCAGTACAAAAGAACTTTTAATAGTGAAAATCGCTTAATTTTGTTCTATGGCATATGAGAATACGAAAAAATACAGTCTACGAGTACCTACTGTCTGATTTTTTTTCCAAACAAAATTGATGGGAGTTCAATTTTTACTGAGATTTAGTCAGCGTACAAATATTTCAGTTTGAAAAAGTAGCTGGTTCTGAGAAAGACAACATGGAGAAAAAGAACAAATTTAACCAATGTATGGTAGGAAAATATTTTGGTCTTAATGAAGATAAAGTAACTAGAACGGAAACATGTACGCGTTTAAAGACTATTAGAGTATAAAAAGAGCCTTGAGGCAGTTTTCTTGAATAGGTAAAGTTCACACGTATTCTATTCTCATAAAATCAGACAAATTTTCTGAAAATATTGAAAAAGATTAATAGCAAAGTAAAACGATAGTAGATTTATTTCTATTCATAGATTAAAGTTAAATGATCAAAAACCAAAAAATTCAAAAACCAAAAAAGAAATAATCATTAATTAAATTCATTAACAAAAGATTGCCGTTTGAAATAATTGCCGCAGTTTTTCGCTCTCCAGAAAAATTTTTTACGGAAAAGGTTAATAGTTAGAACAGAGAAAAAGGAAACGTCGTTTTATATCTTCTGCAGAATCTTTAGCTTACATTTGAATTGACTGAAACTGATTTATGCTCTTTTTAATGCTAATTTATTTTTTCAATTGGAAGTCTATCACATTTTAACGTACTTCACAAGCATCAGTTTCTACGAAAGCGTATTTGAAGCGTAAAAAGGCGGGAAGCGTGAAGAGATTTCACAGACTTAAACATCATTATTCTCTCGAGAAACAAATAAATTGAAGAAAATTTTCTTGGATCGATTGGTTTTCACGAATTGTTTTCAGTAGTACGGTTTCTATATTTCTCCTTTAATCGGTTAAAATTGACCCAATAAACAAGCAAAAGGCCCGGCTCGCATTAGTTCCTTAATCCTCTTCATGGAGGGTTAACACAGTCAAAGACATCAGTAAACTGCATCCGCGAAACGCTTTGAGATGCAATGAAACAAGAAGGCTCGTTAATGTGCGTTCGCAAATGATGTTCCCGCCTGAGTTTATCTACATTTTTGACTTAATTGTCAACCAAATGAAGAAATAATCAAAAATATATCTTTGAGTAAAAAAAATCTTTACACACCCAGACTACTAATTACATTACATAATGCCATGCCTCATTAAAGCGCTTACAAGATCTGCCATTAAAAAGACTACAATAAAAAACAAACAACAAACAACAAAATCAGCGAAAACAAAAATTTCTAGGCAAAAACTCAAAATCTATATTTAAAAGCAACTTGTAATAACGTCAAAATGCAATCTGATAAAACCTTAGCTAAACAAATTTACTTTTTCTTAACTACACAGCAGATGGGATTTTTCCTTAATGCGACTAGGTAACAAGTCGTCCAGAAGTAATGAGGCAAAATTTAAAAATCAATGAACACTTTTAAAAACGTTTCATAACTTCATACGTCTCAAAAACCCTTAGCCTTTAACGAAATAATTCTAGATCAGGTTGCAAAAAATCATTACGAAGCCAATAGGACCTGTATTTGTTTAGTCTAAGCCATAGAAACGAACTAAAATTGTAGAAAAACTAAAAAAAAACAAACAAATTGCGAAAACACACATTTTTGAAGCCCTTAAAATCATTAGCTTTATCTGAATATTGTTTCTCCTATCTCAATTATTATCTATACTAATACAGCTAAAATTATACTGAAAGACGAATTATACTGAAACCATACTAAATGAGTTCACTTGGTCCTAATTTGAAAATCACCGGGATCTGTTATTACGCGAATATGCTAAATAAAACATCATTCTGGAAAAGAAAAACAAAAACTGAAAACTTTTTTAGTAAATTGAAAACGAATAATATCATAAACGTTATGTCTATTCGCTATAACCTGACTCCATTGAGTAAATCTTTCATTCAATCTTCAAATAGAAGCTTAGGAGACCTCTCAGTGTTTTACGACTACAAAGAGTCAACTCCGACCAATATTTAACAGTCAAAAACAGCAAAGTAAAAAATAAGAGAGAAAAGTGTCGAATCCACTAAAAAGTGGTCTTTTCAGTAAAAACTTTCTATCTTCAATTATTTTTTGACAGCAATAGGATGCTTCGTCCTTTAAGAAAAGTGACTTCGAGTGTCAACAAATATGAATAATTGTATCAAAACCAAAAAATTTTTAAGAAAAACACGTAATATCAACGACATTAAATTCAAGCTTTCAAAGGAAGTCAATAAATACGCTAAATTATGCCTCGATGGGAAGACTATGATGTTTGTCACTCATATGTTTTAAAAAAGACATCACAATATGTCTTAGGGTTATGAAAATAACAACAAGTACAGGCAAAAACCAAAAATTCAGGAGAAAAGTGCGAGAAGAAATTGTCAGAGCCATTTAAACCATAAGCTTTTCTCTGAAAACTTTCTTGATTATCCATTGAACATTTTTACCAAGCAATTGAAAACTATCAGTATTATGATAATGTTATAAGGTTTCAAAAGGAACCAAAAAAATGAGAATAAAGATCTCCGAAAATTGTGAAAAATCGTGGCATCGAAGTCATAAAACCAATCATTAGGAGTCAAATTCGCTATAAAGGTTAATTGATGTTGCAGTAGAAAGTAAGGAGGTCCTGTCACTACTGAAATTGACAGAGTTCAAAAAATTAGGTTTCTGATCAGTTAATGTTCAAAAAAGTTCGAAAAATTTTTTTCATTGTCTTAACAGCATTAGCTGTCCACTCAAAGCACTATATAGATTCAGTTAATGCTCAATAAGGGAGCTGTTTTCTTTTATTCAACATGTTTATGCTATAGGACTTCAAAAATTTATTAAAACCTTAAAATAAAATCAAAATTTTATTAAAAACTACGAAAAGTCAGAGTAGAAGCTAAAAGAAAATAAGTGCGATCCCTCGAAAACGAATTTTTTGTTCATTTCCTTCATTTGACTGTAAGTGAGGTTTGTTATTAATATAATTTTGATATGGAAACTGACTAGTCTATAAGTGACTTTAATAAACAAAAAATGCGAAGATTTCTAAAAAAAACAGCTCTCACAGAGAATTCGAGTTTTATTTTTTTATAGTAAACTTACCCATGAGGCCAAAACTAGCACTTTTGTCGCCTGTCGTCTATTAGGAATGAAAAAATTTTGCATTTAGTAGGGTTAAATATAGTCTTGAATTGATATTTTTATAGCAAAACTCTTAATTTGAACGAAAATTAAGCTAAAAGTGAACCAAATCATGCCAAATTTCTTGCGCTCACACACTTTTAAACCTCGATAACTCCTCGGAAAAAGCAAAATTCAAAAAAAATTTTAATTCCTAACTCTACGCTGGGCGAGTTTTTTTAATGATACCAATAACATTTCTCTACGATGAATGTATCGATCGGCCAAAATTGTCTGAACAAAAAAAACCCATTTGAGTATATAGTTCCTCCCCCCACAAGTGTAGTCGGAACAAAAAAATTATTACAATTCACAAAAATTTTTATCAAAAATCTTATTCTTGTTAACCAGTCGACTGTGCATAAGTAAAAGCGACACCTCGAAGAATATCTGTTATTGTTGTCGCAATTAAAAAAGATGTGGTCACTTCTTGATAGCCAAAGCTATTATTTGTACATTAGATTTTGGCATTTTCAGTGACTCACAGACCAACAGAAATGGTATCAAATTTCTTTACATCTAAAATTCGAACTAAAAAAACACGCTTTCCTTTTGATAACAGTTTTAGGACAAACTTTAGCCCCTTTGACCAAATTTTTGGCAACGTTACCATTTGTCAATTATTTATTCAAAATCTTTAGTTGCTTCTTTGGTTGCCTTTAACCACGTGGCAACCAATTTTGAGGCTAACAATGGTGAAAATGACTGGTTCAAGTAACTAAAAAGCAGTAAAGGAAAAAAGTGAAGTAGAGAAAAAGTAGTTTATTTTGACGGGAAACGTTTTTCATATTGCTTTTCAATTAAAGAGAAAAATCATAAAACAGGTTTTGATTTTTTCTGCTTGACATGTAAAGTTTATTGTTTTTATTAATTTTAAAGATTTTTTGGCAAATTGAGTAAAATGTTGGTACAGTCTAAATTCGCGGCTTGTTGGTCTCTGATTTTAAAGGGTTGTTGAACGAGGGGAGCAACCTTTTCATTGAAAAAGTGTTATATTTTTTGTCATCAAAGTTTAACATCAAGCCCCTTTTGCAACACTTGGGTGACAAATTTCATGTGATCACGAAATAGGGTACAAGAATGGAAAAAATAAAAAGTTACAAAAACTTCCATATTTTTGCTATTTGCGCTAAATTTTTTTACAGGTCGGGCTTTTTGAAAAGGTAGATTCCCAGCTGCCTTAAGTTTGACCATTTGACAGAATATTTACAATATAAAGTAACTATACGGGTAACACTTGATATCTGAAAAATGATTGTTGTTAAAAAAAATCTGTTTCCATGCAGCAACAGAACGGTTTCTCGTTTTTGGAGATTCGGTTTTTCAGGGGCCAATTTATTGTCCAATTTTGAAAACGGAAGTAATTTGAAATCAAGATCTAAACTATAAGATTACAACTAAAGTTTAATAAAAAAGCCTTGTGAACTATATGCTGGTGACAATGTATCTGTGTTGATAGTGTAAATGATATCACCTATATTTTTGACATCAACAATATCAACAATATCAACCTATTTTTTTGACATCAACCTGATATCAACAATTTTTTTATTTTGAGAGAGGAAAAAGCCTAGCTGTATGGTAATAGGTTTTTGCTTAAATTTAATTTATTATTATTATTATTATTATCATTATTATTTTCTTATTATTATTATTGTTATTATTATTATTTCTTATTGTTTTTTAAAATTGTTTATTTTTTCTATTATTATTGTTTATTATTATTGTTTACTATTTTTATTATGGCAGTGATTGTAAAAGAGAAATCCTTTACGTTTTTGAATGAGAAACGTTCTTTTATTCTATACGTTCTTTTATTTTGAGTTCATCGGTTGATAACAGAAGAAAATCATTGCTTCACATCATTGCTTTAGAACAAATCAACTATAACCATTTAGGTTTGCATTCTTTTATGATCTTTTCTGCACTTGAAAAAGAAGCCTATCATCATCATCCAAGTACATTGTGAAGGGCTAATATGAGCCAAAGCACACGTTGCAAAATGATCAATACTTACTGTTAAAAAATTTTTGCATCTTACACAATCCTATCACAAGGAAAAAGTTTATTTCTATCTTACCCCATGACATATCAGCGTTTAAGTTTAAGGGAACGCGCTTTCTTTTGCCAGTATTTCAGAAAATCATGAATAAGTTGGCTAAGCAAACGCGCATTCTAGTACCAGTACTTTAGAAAATCATGATTAACAAAAATAGAACCCGTGAGTTCTAAGAATTTGCAAGTGTTTTGAGCAGCATATTGACATGTTAAAAAAGTGTTGCTAAAAACTTTTACATCATTTTTAATGCACTGAATTTATTGCAGCTCATTAGATCACAATTTTGGACAATGGGGGATGACTTGTGTGTTCAGAATAATTTTTAAAATTCTGATACGGTAGCTCCTTAACAAATCATCACGGGAACTTACCTACCGACACTCCAAAGCACATAAACGCAAAAACATACAAAAACACTCACAAGAGACCCACACAAAAACGCCTACACACCCGCATACACACACACACGCTCTAACACCATTTTAGCCCACTTGGACAAATAACACGCAATCTTGTTTCAAAAATTGGGATAAAGGTTTTTCAATTGCGACCCCCATGCTTACAAAACAACTCGTTTTTCGTTTATCTTTTTTTCAAAGGAAGTCCAATTACGAACATTATTACTCATGACAGTCAGATCAATTATAGACAAAATTTGGATTACCAGATTTAAAAAGTCTATAAAATAGTTTCAATTTAAGGTCAATGACGGTCATTTTTTGTCGATGGTCCATTTTGTCGAAGAGAAAGCCCATACTGTTCTCTTCGTAATTTTCGTCATCTGGCATTAAAAATTCATCTCGAACCCGCTTACAATCTCTTTTACAATCGCTTCAACTTTTAGTTGCATTTCCCCTCTTATTGGTTAACAAGAAATTATATTTATGCTTGATCTGGGAGCCTATGAGAAAGCATAATCAATTTTTTTCGGTATCCTCGAAATCACAATTTATTAATTGAAATCACGATTATAAATTTTTTCAGTATCCTCAAAAAGTAATTAAATTGAAATATTTTTTCCTTTTTTATGTCGGCGTTTTGAATGTTCTTTAGACGCCTAGAATGTGATAAATTAAGACTGCCCAAGTTTAAATAAAAACAAAAGAAAAGAATTGCCTCAAGATGATTTGTAAATGTCCAGAGTTGATCTGTACTTCAAAATCGGTACAGGTGAATTCATGTATGCTTATTTGCCCAAATTTTTTATCCAGCAATTTTGTTCAACCATCATAATTGCTGTGTTATAACAAACGAAAAAATATACAATGCAGAAAGGTCAGAAGCAATAACTTTATCAGTGATTCAACATAGTCAAAATGCCATTTTAAAATGTCTGCATTTCTCTGTTTTCAGTTCAGCAGTAACCTCTAACTACCCTCAAAGAATTATTATAATCTTGATTGATCTAAGATTAAAATCGTTGATTGTGACGGCTGAGATAACGACGGGTTAGAGTACATTAGAAACAAATGATAACACAGGTCAATATATGAACCGTTTATGATAGAATTAAAACTCACAGCCCTTCACGGGACGTTATAGCTATGTTTGTTATCAGCTACACCACAAACACCCCCTTGTGAAAGTCCAAGAGAACTCTTTCTTACTCGAAGTTCAGCAAATACTTCAAACGAACCAATTGATTCAAAACCAGTCATTGTCAAAGTTATTTAACCTGGACATTTGGATACGGCGTGACCTGCATAACCCAATTGACTGTTATTTGTACTTTTATCAAGTAAATTTTATCAAGTCCGCCTTTTGTTCGATTGAGACAAGTTACGGTTTTTGAAAGTTCATTCATGAATCGATGAATGAAATTCATGAGCGCTTTAATATAAATACATTCACACACTCGCCAGGTTATCATAAAGGGAAAAAACTTATCGATAATAGGGAAAGGGAATTAATAATTCAGGCGAAAATTACATTGAGGTTAATTGAGATGCTATTTAGAATGCTCGCTTATAAGGGTGTAAGGTCAAGACATCCTAAAACGTGCTATCAACAACAGGCCAATGATTTTTAATAACCTACCCTACTGAGGAACAATATAAAAAATACATAAGCTGCTAAAAATTGTTTTTTTTTCAAACGAAAAAATTTTTTTCACTGAAGCAAAAGATTTTTTTGTGAATGCGGTGATCCGAATGCTGTTAATTGATCTAACTTCGCAACTAAGTTTCACCGGTGTCTCTAAATCACCTTTAAGCCATGTATTTTATCACTCCTTATATTACCCAGGTTAGGGTCCAGACCCAATTTTTCTTCTGATCAGACTTTCCAGACCGAAATTATCTCTGATCAGACCTTCCAGACTGATTGGATCTCTGGTCAGACTTTCCAGACCGAAGGACTTCTGATTAGACCATCTCCAGTTCATGGTCCAGACCATTATCAGACTATGCTCAGACCCAATTTCAGAGTTCAACTATAGCTCTAAACGGAGCACGAGCAGGTTTTAAAAACACTGAAAGTCGGCAGTGCCGAAAGTTTCTATGTACGTAGCCAGAAGATTTCATTCATGAACTTTCGGCATTTTCAAAGTGTTTTATTAGCAAGATTATGTGCCTTTGCAGAACTTACTTCAAAATTATCACTAAATATCTTGAACAGGCATCCAGTTCCTGATACACGTTAGAAGTTCTCAATGACTTCAAGCAGAGTCACGCATCCATTTTCTACGCAGCTTCGAACCCCGATCCTCTTTTATGGGTCATATCTCAAATCAAAACAGAAACAGACACGTAAAGATGTTTTTGATAGAGGGCATCAAAAATTAGTTGCAAAAGAATGCAAAAGTTATTTTTGATCTATCTCATCATTGTATATCGAACACCTTTTGCCAAATTCTCTGTCCTTCCATAAATTGTTGACTAAAATGACCGAGGAACCTTGAAATTAGGTATTTTAATCCATTGATCGTTTTGCCTGATTTTCAGCGAAATAGTTTTATATAAACTTGGGGCATTGAAAGCTGCTCTTAAACTTTATAAACTGTAAAAGTGGCGAACACATAGCGTTTATCGAATTAAAATTAATCAACCTTGAGAACAAATCTTTTAAACCAAAAGTTTCTAATTTCTGCTTCCACAAAAATCAAGCATAAATTGTTTGTTAAAACAAAAGATATTGAAAATTTTCACTGACAAAAAGAAACGCCGTTTTTTTATTCTCTTCCGTTCGAAAAAATCCGATAGTGAGCAGACTGATGTCATTTTTCGTTTTTCATGAGTTGAGGGTATGTGATGCGGGAAGAGACATGACGTGATACACGGGTACTCGATCATATTTGAAGTGGATACTTTGATCGTCAAGTGCACGAGTTACCCCTATTTTGTTACGGCTGTAGACAAATTCGGTCGATTTCCGTTTGCCTTGGCATTACGGATTTTAGAGCAAAGACTTTTACTCAGTGCCTCTGGGATTTATTTGATATATTTGGCAATTTAGTGTCCATTCGCTCTGAACATGGAGGGCAACAAGAGTCAAAAGAATTCAGTGTTTTCTTTTCAGAACGAGGAATTGCACACTTCTGTACATTGCCGTACTGCCACCGAGGTAACGGTCAAAATGCATGTGCATTTGGGATTCCAGGAAACTTGCGCAGAACCACTGGGAAGCTGTTCTTGGGTAGGCATTGTCTTCAAGTAGATAATTACTTTTTACCAGCACAAATGAAACACCTCACTGGCGATTTTTAAACTTCCCGCAGAAAGACAATGGTTACGTTAATTTCCCAGAACAGCTGTAAAGTGGCAGTAAGACGTACCTGGAATTTATACAAAGCAAATCTGATCCTCTCTTGGAGGCTGTAAAACAACAGATGTTATTAGTGAGAATGTTGTCCTAGTCTAATATTCTAATGGACGGGAAGCACTTTTTCTGCTGGAGGTTTAGCTCCATCTTTTGTCTGTTATTCAGACACTGAATTAGCAGTAAGTTGTTATTTCGGACGTAACAAAAAGCACGTCAATTTCACAGAAAGAAACTTTTACAGTCCAGTTGTTGGATAATGTTGATGTTTCTAATTGCATTTATGAGTTTGTTTCAGATGTTGAACAAAAGTTTGCAATATGCGGTGTTTTATCTGAGCTACACAGCAAAATTATCTTGTGTTCGCATTTCTTTTGCCGGTGTAGCAACTATAAATTTAAATTGAACACTTTGTTCTTTAGCTGACAATGATGATTGTTCATAAATGTCGTTAGAGATTTTGCGGTTTGAGTTTTCAGTTTCACTTGATGCTTTTCTTGGCTCTCGCAATTTTTATGTTAACATGAACAACCACAGAAATGCAAAAAGAGTTGCTTAAGGTAATTGTCAGCCCAGAATTCTCCCTTCAAACTGCAAAAGATTTTGATGTTCGTTTAAAAATCTGTGATCGAGAGCAACGCAAACATTTTCACCAGCACATGGTTATTGACACACCGAAGATTTTTTCCGACAAATTTTATAAAGCTATGTCCATCAGAACGAAGTCCAGACATTCAAACAAAAAACAGTTTGGGTTGAAGCAGAAGGAAATTTTTGGATCTGTTAAAATAGGCAAAGTCTGTTACGCAACATCTCTGTGTTAAGCTCAGACATTTGTTGAAAGAGGCCAAAAACGACGAATTGTAATCGGCTAGTCCATGAGAATCACTTTATTTACGATTATTGATGCGCATTTGTTTCCGAAATTGGAAGCTGCTAAACAATGCTTGTGAGAACCATTTTTTCTCAAAATTGAACCTACAGAGCGCTTATCATCAGGTACCATTGAAAGAGAAAGGTAAGCAGTTAGTATCTTGCGAAATTTGGAGAAAAATTTACGAATTTAATCGTTATCTTTTTGGGGTAACTACCGCGGTAACTAAGTCTCGGTGGATAACAGACGTTTTTGTTGACTTAAACCAGCTTGAAAGGACGTACCCCTAAATTGACACGAAATATTTGGAGGACCAACCGAAGCAAAGCATGACAAGAACGTTAAAGCTTTTTTTGGCTGCGGAAGAAGAAGGAATTACCTTGAATATGGACAAAAGTCAATTCGGTTTCAAGGAAACTTCTATGCCTGGCCACATCTTTTCAGCTGGTTCTAAGCGGCCGGACCCAAAGAGACTGAGGGCTCTCAATGAGTATACAGTTCGATGCAATGTGAGAGAGCTGCCACGTTTAACTGGATTCTTCGCATATAATGCAAAATGGGTCCCGCTACTCAAGCAAAATTCAGCAGCTATTAGAAACTCAAAAACAACGAGCCCTTCCGTTGAGTTCCACTGTTAATTCTCGTATCAGAGAAAACAATTCCCAGATCGTTGATGCTGATTAATCTTTCCCTGCGCAAATGCTGGTCATTTGCTTTTGGAAACCGACGCCTCCAGTTACGCCATTAGAACATTAGAGTTTCTTTGCGAACATTATCACACACTGAGTGGACACATCTGCTTCAAAAAACGAAGCCCTAAGCATTTTTGAATCTTTCAATAAGTTTTTCATTTTACGGTGGGCATTTCCGGTTACTGTGAAGACCAATCGACAGATCAAAAGAGCATTGCAATTAAATTATCGCAGGAAAATTTGAAATTTGAAAAATAAAGAACGAGAGCCCCTCGGCTGGCGATCGAAACTTGTTGAATTTTGCTATAGTATTGAATACAGACCTGTAATCGAGAAAAAAGGAGCTGACGCTCTCTCGAGGATTTTTCAAGTAAAGACCGAGAGCAAATTCCTTTTCTCTGCACGACTAGATAGCACACCCTGGATTGACTAGATTTTGGCACTACGTCAACTCTAACTACATACCACACACTCCTGAGGATGTTAAGCAAGCGTTTGAAACATGCAACACCTGTCGGCGATTAAAACTCCAAGTTTACAAGCCGAGCTGGTCTGGTCAAGTTATGAATGCCTATAAACCGTTTGACATATATCTATTGATAAATTTGATCCCCTAGTTGGTCCAGTCACGTAATTCCTATTTTGCTACCGCTGTAGACGAATTAGGTCGATTTCCCTTTGCATTCTCATAACGGATTTTTCGGCAAAGATTTTTATTTAGTGCCTCTGGATTTTTTGATACCTATGGCAATCTAGTGTCTATTCAATTAGATCTTGGACGGCAACAACAGGAGTTCAGTCTTTTTTGCTCAAAACGAGGAGTTGCCCAATTCTGTACTTTGCCGTACTGTCCAGAGGTAACGGTCAAAACGAACGTTACAAGGGAATTTTCTGGGAGGCTATTACTTGCGCAGAACCACTGGGAATCTGTTCCTGGGTAGGCACTTTCTTCCAGCAGATAGTTACTTTGTACCATCACGAATTACACCCCTCACAGGCAATTTTTAAAATTCCCGCAGAAATTCTGTGGAAACAGTAATTTCCCGGATTGGCTGTATAGAGGCAGTAAGATGTACCTGAGAAAATTATACGAAGCAAACCTGATCCTCTCTTGAAAGCTGTAAATCAACAGATATTATTAGTGAGAATGTTGTCCTAGTCCAATATTGTAGTAAACCATAGAACTTAATGCATGACATGCTCATAAAATACATAGTAAACGCACAATTCGAAATTTTCGCAATAAATGGGAGAACAAAAAAGAGATGGCTACTAAGAGTAAACCGGATTTTAACAATATAAAAAAAGCATCATACATAATGATGGGAACCATCACGGAATTTCATCTTAACGGGAGACGCCAAGGAATGTTTACTCTTGACGGTAATCGTCAGGCAGGTAAACCTGCTATCTGTTAGTTTAAGTAACAGGGACCGGTGCGGTAGAAAATAACTATGAGAAAATCCAAAAGAGATTAAAGAAAATGGGTAAAAACAACCTAAGATTAATCAACCATTGTTAGGACCGAAACCAAAGACCATATTCAAAACTAAACCTCATATAATTGAGTTGCTTTTCTCTTATTAGCTTTACGCCTTCCTCATCTTTTGAATTTTATTGTGTTTTCGATCAATAAAACTAACTCTATATTGAACCGTTTGAACATTTACATCATAATTAAATTAAAATCTTAGACTTAGAGATTTTTCATCAGTAACCCCGAGGTTTAAAGTGCTTAAGGAAAACACCCTCAACACGTAACCGTACACAGTGCACGGATAATACACTGGCGACAGAGATTTAAAAACAGAAAGAGTTAATATTTTGAAAACTTTAACGAAATTGTCGGTAGGAAGACGCAAATAAAAAGCGCTTTAACCCCGAGAACCCGAGAATCGAATTAATCTCGAGAAAACACAAAATTTGGGATAACAAATCACCAGTTCCACCAATTTCCACCAAAGTTTGTGGGAGTCAGTCGCAGAAGTCACAGCGGAACCCGTCTCAGGAAATCAGTTTTCACAATTGAGAATTTACTCGCGTGGGGATAATTTTTAATTGTTGGTGAAGAGAGAAAAATGCTTGTGTGGAAAGACCGCATCATACCAAGTAAGTAGAAATAAAGAGTTTTCTCTAGTTGTTGTCGTTGGTAATTGAAACTGATCGCCACTGCGTTAGTCTTGTTAGTCTAAGAAAATTTTTTTTTTCTTTCGATCTTAGTTGAAAAAATTGACTTGTAGATAACAAGCGGCATAACCATCGGAACGAAAAAAACTGCAGGATGTTTAATTTGTAAAATCAATTAGAGCAATTGCGTTTTTTGTACTCAGAAAGTTATATATTGACTTTTTCTAAAACTACCAACAAATAAAAAAAAACAAACAAAAAAGCGAAAAAAACTTAATCAGAAAACAATAAGCAGGAGAAAGTATAAGAAAATTAAAATACATGATATAATTCTAGTCGTAATTTAAAAAAATTAATTATAAACATCAATAAAACAGGAAAAATAGGAGTTCAGCTAGTATCATATTAAAATAATAAAAAGAATTTAGGTGGAACAGTCATTTATTGGACTGTAAATTAAAATTTCGTTAATATTAAAAAAAATAAGTAAGAAAGGAAATAACCATCAGTTTGATTACTTTTTTTATTGGATTAAAAAACATATTTTCAATTTTTTTTGTTTGGTACGTGTGTTTTTTCAATCGATATGCTACGCAGTGGTACCAATCCTGTGATTGCTCTGCAACCCATTAACCCGATAGGGGAACTAGGTTATTTTCATCATCTAAAACAACATACTAAGGAACAAAAATTGACATGAAAAAGAACAGTTGAACTGTGTGATGGTAATACAGACATTGTAATTATAAAAGCAAAAAAGGCTAAATCTGTACCAGATATGACAGAAATTGAGATTGACACATTAGACTAATTTAAATTTATGATATGTAGGAATGGCAGAACCAAAAATTGGCGATTAATGCTACTATCTACCCGAGTTGTTCGAGGTTAGGTCGATAGTCAAGCAACAAGTGTATCAGATTGTTGGACTAACATCAAATAAAAGATACGTGGTGCCATTGAGGCAGCTGCAACCGCCCAATATAGTGGATAGAGCCGCAATTAGTATTATGGAGTTAAATGGAAAACATCAGAGAATCGAGGAACAGAAAAAGAAGATTGACAACAGCGAAATGCTGGGAACTGCCGTGGCTCGGCTCGAAGAGGAGCTCCGTCAGTTAAAACCTGAAAATCAAAGGTTAAGCGATCAATTGCTTGAGATCAAACGACTGCTTGAATACGTTGAGAATCAGCGGGAGTCCTGCAGGAGGCAGGTGGAAATATTGAAGAGTTGGCGCAGTTTACGAATGTAGCCGAAACAAAGACAAGAGAATTTATCGCTCTGGTGGATGAGTGGGAGTGTTTAGCTCGAGAGTTGGAGAATAGATATCAGAAAACTAAGGACTATGGTAAGAACAGAACAGACCCCAAAGAAGGTCATCCAGAGGAGGCTGGAGGCGATCAAAGCGCAGAGCCCCTTCAGTCGACCTCTGAACTTTTATGAGCTTCTATTCCTGCCACAGGGGGCCACAACCAGTACTATCCAGAAACATATCAAAACGTTGACAATGCTTTGTCATCCGGACAAGGGTGGTCGGGAGGACTTGTTCAAAAAAATTCGTCAGGCAAAGAAAATTATGGACGATGAGGAGGCCCGTAATATTTATGACAAGAACGGGTTTAAAAAAGCAGAGAAATATATGAATTCGAAAATAGACTTTTGGAACTCTTGCTTGTGAGTGAGTGGAATACTCACATTTTCTAAGAGGGGGGCACTGTAGTAAACCATAAAACTTAATGTATGGCTTGCTCATAAAATATTTAGTGAACGCACATTTCGAAATTTTCGCAATAAATGGGAGAACAAAAAAAAGATGGTTACTAAGAGTAAACCAGATTTTAACAATATAAAGAAAGCATCAAAAAAAATGATTGGAATCATCACGGAATGTCATCTTGACGGGATACGTCAAAGAATGTTTATTCTTGACGGGAATCGTCAGTTCTTTCTCTTATTAGCTTTACACCTTCTCATCTTTTGAAACTTATCGTATTTTCGATCAATAAATCTAACTCTATATTGAACCGTTTGAATATTTACATCATAATTAAATTGAAGTCTTAGACTTAGAGAATTTTCATCAGTGACCCCGAGGTTTAAAGTGCTTCAGGAAAAAACCCCCCACCCGTAACAGTACACAGTGCGCGGCTATTACAATATTCTTGTGGACGGGAAGCACTTTTTCTGCTGGAGATTTAGGTCCGTCGGATCTTTTCCGTTTGTGCCCCCAGTACGTTATGCTACCTCCAGTTACAGAGCACGTGTCATTACATAGTAAATCATAATGTAAAAATTTTGCACGTGCTTTTGGGGGTCGCAAATAATATGCACCCACTAAGCTGGGGGGGGGGGGCACAAACGGAAAAGATCCGGTCCGTCTTTTGATTGTTATTCAGACAATGAATGAGCAGCATTGTTATTTCGAACGAAAAAGAGCACGTCAAATCCACAGAACGCAACCTTTAGTCCTTTGTTGGAAAAAGTTCATGTTTCTACTTACGTTTATGAGT
Organism: Convolutriloba macropyga; assembly: GCF_964194025.1. Taxonomy (NCBI): domain Eukaryota; kingdom Metazoa; phylum Xenacoelomorpha; order Acoela; family Convolutidae; genus Convolutriloba; species Convolutriloba macropyga. The sequence goes on from NC_134478.1 coordinate 55,850,843, forward strand.
TTGATTCAGATGTTGAACAAAGGCTTGCAATAAGCAGTGTTTTATCTGAGCTACACGACAATATGAATCTGTGTTCGCATTTCCAGTGCATGTGTAGCAGCTATAACTTTATATTGAACGTTTTGTTCTTTAGCTGACGCTGATGCTTGTTCATAGATGGCGATAGAGATTTCGCAGTTTGAATTTTCCGTTTCACCTGATGCTCTTCGTGGCTCTCGCACTTTCTCATTGCTTCTCAGTTTTCCTTTAAAAAAAAGAAAAATATTGTTAATTCCTTTGAGTATGAACTATAAAATACAGAACATAGTTTAAAGGCAATTTAGTGTTAAGAAGTATAAATGAAACAAACGTCACATATTGTGAAAGTTTAAAATTGTTTTAAATTTACAATGTGCTAAAATATCGACAAATTAAAAGAGATGAATTATAATTGAGAAAAATTTTTTAAAATGCTAATTCTACAATTAACATTTTCGAGATAAGAGAATATTTTATAAAAATGCTAATCCTCCAATTAACATTTCATAGAAGACTAAAAGACGCCCTAAAACTAAATCAAATTAAGATTGAACTAGAAAGATTTGAGATTAGAAATAAATTCAGAAACCGTTGGGTCTTTTAGAAACTCATTCCAGAAATGATTTTTTATTGTAGTTTTGAGAGCCCGCTTTTTAAGGATTTTCCGCCTCAAGGTGAGAGGCAAATAGTTATACCAGTCAATTGCTTTTTTTGAAAAACAGTTTTGCATTATATTTGTTTTTTGGTTTGCTCCAAATGACAGCTTGTTTGTACGGTCATTCATTTTAGCACTTAGGGTGGCTAACTTGAGTTCATCGAAAACTGGTGGATCTGCTTTTAGAAGCTTTATAAAATATGTAATAGCCCGATACTTTATGAGGTATTCTACTGGTAAGATTTTGTGTTTGATCTTGAGATCACTGGTCCTGTCGAAGTTGGATCTATTGAAACATGCCTTTATTCCCCAGTTCAATTGTTTATTTAGAGTAACTCGAAATGATTTTTTAAGACCTGAGAACAGAACAATTGGGTAATGCAGATGACTCAAAACAAGAGCGTTCAGTAAGTAGTTTTTTTCAGGAAATATAATTTTGATGGAGTAAATGACCTTTATGCCAACAGCCATTTTTCTTAGTACATTTTTTATTTCTTCATCGAAAGAAAGATTACAGTCAATATGAACTCCCAAGTATTTCACAACTTTTTTTCTCGAGAACTGTACATCCGTTGACAACTATTTCTTCGATTTTGTTTCTTTTAGGGGCTCCAAAAATAATGAATTCGGTTTTGCTTTCATTTAAATTTAACTCATTTTTCCTGAAAAAGTGAATGAGTTTAGCAATACACTTTTCAAGATGTAACTTTGATTCATAAATTGTTTTTCCACGGCAAAAGATAACAGTATCATCAGCGTACTGGATTATATTAGAATTCACATCAGTATCATCTTTCATATCATTTACATATATGTTGAAAAGCAGTGGGCTTAGCACAGTACCTTGTGGTACTCCACGGTTAAGTGCTATACAATTTGATTCATACTTCGAGAATTTGACTTTTTGCACACGGTTTTCTAGATAAGATTTTAGAATTGTATTTGCTGGTGCACTAAAACCTAAAAGTTTAGTTTTGTGCAGAAGAGTAGGATGTGATATCGAATCAAAAGCTTTAGATAGGTCTGAAAAAGCTCCTCTGACGATGGTTTTTTTATTGAGATCATATCTGATTTTTTCATTGCAATATAAAAGAGCATCTGTAGTTGACACTTTTTTTCTGTATCCAAACTGTGTTGTTGCAAGCAACTTATTCTTCTCTAAATAAGCTAATATTTGATCTCGAAGAAGGATTTCAAAAATTTTAGCTAGAGCTCCAGTAAGCGAAATTGGTCGATAATTTATCGGATCTTCAGGATCATCTTTCTTGAAAAGAGGCAACACGTGGGAACGCTTAAGGTGGTCAGGAAAGCGTTGTTCAGTTAAGAATTGGTTAAACAAAAAACAGAGAGGTTCAGCTATGTTCTCTGGCATCTTTTAAAGCCCAAGCTGGAATGAGTGATGGACCCAACGGTTTTTTTGAATTAAATTCAGAAACCTTTGGGTCTTTTAGAAACTCATTCCAGAAATGATTTTTTATTGTAGTTTTGAGAGCCCGCTTTTCTTCAATTTTGTTTCTGTTAGGGGCTCCAAAAAAATGAATTCGGTTTTGCTTTCATTTACATTTAACTCATTTTTCCTGAAAAAGTGAATGAATTTAGCAATACTTTTTTGGTTTTCTCTTGGTTCCTATAAGTGTTTTCTCTTCTAGCTGTGTTTACGTTTTTACTTGCTGACGTTTTTTTATCCCTGAGGTCAGCGCAGGAGGCGTTCTTTTTCTTTTGTGCCTCAATTCAAAAATCTGCAGCTCGAAACAACGGCCGAGTCTGAACTCCCAAAAGCTTTTGATTACTGCCACGGCAATACCAATGCAAATACCAAGCCAAGTACCCTTATTTCAACTATCTGCTTTCCCCTTATTTTCCCTTATGAAGTTTCATTGTTTCCTTCGATTCTTCTGTTAGGACATGGTGAGATCTGGGTGTATACCGATTTAAATTATATATATATTAGGTGAAAAATTTGTGTCTTTTTGTCGAACCTTTTTCAAATTTTTGGTTTCAAACTATTGGCTGTTAATCGTAGAAGAAGAAGAAGAAGAAGAGAAGAAGAAGAATCGTAGGAGCACAATATTTTCTTGTAAATCGGATGTTTTCAACCTTCATTTCAGCTGATAAATTTGGCAGCTCTTCATCTGAAAATTTCGTAAGAACATTCGAAGAAAATTTGATCATTTTTTGAAAGCAAACCGTCGGGGAGTTTATTAATACCCTCTCAAATTATGTCCGGTAAGTACGAACAAGACTTAAAGTACGGTGGGTTATAACGAAATATGTAAATGCTTAGAGCCACAGTGTCCATTTAGAAATGAGCTTCGAAGAATAAATAAGCGGTATGATTGATATGCCGAAGAGACGGTATATACGGCTTGTTTTAGATGTCTGATTGTCAGTCACAACCTGAGAAGAAGAGAAAGCTTGAAGAGACTCAAACGACAACGCTCTCTAACGGTCACGTAAGTAGTTTTAGTAATGTGAAAAGTCCTGTTCATTCAATTACAATGTAAATTACAAAGTTCGAAGTTGAAAAGTAACAATTCAATTATAAGAAATTTTGTTCGTAATTAGAATAAACTTCCTAGCGCTCTAAGAAGAAAAATTCAAGAAAAAGAAGCGATGCAAAAAGACAGGAACGAGTTCCAATGGACAGAAAACATTGAAGCCTTTAATTTTTTTTGGATCTTTTGTTTTGCCTGGGGCGTAAAAGATATAAGCCCACTAAGCTGGGGGACCAAAACAATTGATCCGTCTATTTTATTAAAATAGTTCGTGAACACCGGAAACCGAACCTGTGGTATTATTTAGTTATTCAGAGGAAAGAAGATTTTTTTTATCTTATTACAGCATGTGACTTAAACTTCGTGTTTTTATTAATTACATGTTTGAGATTCTAAAAATGGCGAGAAAATGCTTTCCTGTAATGGTTTCCTTTATCCTTTGTTGCAAAGGCAAATGTTACGAGTCCATTTTATAGCGGAAGAATATTGAAAGCGAATATACCAGAAAATGCAGCGAGTTGTGCAAAGTTATGATCATAGTGGAGCAGCTCCAAAAAACAATTTAAAACCATAAACAAACCAACGTTAACACATGTAAGATCTTCAAACAAAATTTTGCCTTTTGAACAAATTATTGACTTATTAGAGATTACCTTGATTTAGTCATGATAATAAAAAAATTAAAAAAAAAATTAGTCATGATTAGAATGTAAGTTACATATTTTTTATTGTCAAAGTTTGGCTGCTGTAAAATAAATTTTATTCTATCATTCCAGGTGAGCAATTCAACTCTTAATGGGAACTAAATCATCAGTCAACACCATGACGTTATGGCAGTTTCAGGATCTTTTCCGTTCGTGCCCCCCAGTACGTTATGCCCCCCCAGTTACAGAGCACGTGCCATTACATAGTAAATCTTAGTAAAAATATGGCACGTGCGTCTGGGGGGTGCAAATTATATGCGCCCACTAAGCTGGGGGGGCATAGAAATAAATTCAGAAACCGTTGGGTCCTTTAGAAACTCATTCCAGAAATGATTTTTTATTGTAGTTTTGAGAGCCCGCTTTTTAAGGATTTTCCGCCTCAAGGTGAGAGGCAAATAGTTATACCAGTCAATTGCTTTTTTTGAAAAACAGTTTTGCATTATATTTGTTTTTTGGTTTGCTCCAAATGACAGCTTGTTTGTACGGTCATTCATTTTAGCACTTAGGGTGGCTAACTTGAGTTCATCGAAAACTGGTAGATCTGCTTTTAGAAGCTTTATAAAATATATAATAGCCGGATACTTTATGAGGTATTCTACTGGTAAGATTTTGTGTTTGATCTTGAGATCAGTGGTCCTGTCGAATTTGGATCTATTGAAACATGCCTTTATTCCCCAGTTCAATTGTTTATTTAGAGTAACTCGAAATGATTTTTTAAGACCTGAGAACAGAACAATTGGGTAATGCAGATGACTTAAAACAAAAGCGTTCAGTAAGTAGTTTTTTTCAGGAAATAGATTTTTGATGGAGTAAATGACCTTTATGCCAACAGCCATTTTTCTTAGTACATTTTTTATTTCTTCATCGAAAGAAAGATTACAGTCAATATGAACTCCCAAGTATTTCACAACTTTTTTTCTCGAGAACTGTACATCCGTTGACAACTATTTCTTCGATTTTGTTTTTTTAGGGGCTCCAAAAATAATGAATTCGGTTTTGCTTTCATTTACATTTAACTCATTTTTCTTGAAAAAGTGAATGAGTTTAGCAATACATTTTTCAAGATGTACTTTGATTCATAAATTGTTTTTCCACTGCGAAAGATAACAGTATCATCAGCGTACTGGATTATATTAGAATTCACATCAGCATCATCTTTCATATCAGTTACATATATGTTGAAAAGCAGTGGGCCTAGCACAGTACCTTGTGGTACTCCACGGTTAAGTGCTATACAATTTGATTCATACTTCGAGAATTTGACTTTTTGCATACGGTTTTCTAGATAAGATTTTAGAATTGTATTTGCTGGTGCACTAAAACCTAAAAGTATAGTTTTGTGCAGAAGAGTAGGATGTGATATCGAATCAAAATCTTTAGATTGGTCTGAAAAAGCTCCTCTGACGATGGTTTTTTTATTGAGATCATATCTGATTTTTTCAGTGCAATATAAAAGAGCATCTGTAGTTGACACTTTTTTTCTGTATCCAAACTGTGTTGTTGCAAGCAACTTATTCTTCTCTGAATAAGCTAATATTTGATCTCGAAGAAGGATTTCAAAAATTTTAGCTAGAGCTCCAGTAAGCGAAATTGGTCGATAATTTATCGGATCTTCAGGATCATCTTTCTTGAAAAGAGGCAACACGTGGGCACGCTTAAGGTGGTCAGGAAAGCGTTGTTCAGTTAAGAATTGGTTAAACAAAAAACAGAGAGGTTCAGCTATGTTCTCTGGCATCTTTTAAAGCCCAAGCTGGAATGAGTGATGGACCCAACGGTTTTTTAGAATTAAATTCAGAAACCTTTGGGTCTTTTAGAAACTCATTCCAGAAATGATTTTTTATTGTAGTTTTGAGAGCCCGCTTTTCTTCAATTTTGTTTCTGTTAGGGGCTCCAAAAAAATGAATTCGGTTTTGCTTTCATTTACATTTAACTCATTTTTCCTGAAAAAGTGAATGAATTTAGCAATACTTTTTTGGTTTTCTCTTGGTTCCTATAACGGTTTTCTCTTCTAGCTGTGTTTACGTTTTTACTTGCTGACGTTTTTTTATCCCTGAGGTCAGCGCAGGAGGCGTTCTTTTTCTTTTGTGCCTCAATTCAAAAATCTGCAGCTCGAAACAACGGCCGAGTCTGAACTCCCAAAAGCTTTTGATTACTGCCACGGCAATACCAATGCAAATACCAAGCCAAGTACCCTTATTTCAACTATCTGCTTTCCCCTTATTTTCCCTTATGAAGTTTCATTGTTTCCTTCGATTCTTCTGTTAGGACATGGTGAGATCTGGGTGTATACCGATTTAAATTATATATATATTAGGTGAAAAATGGTGTCTTTTTGTTGAACCTTTTTCAAATTTTTGGTTTCAAACTATTGGCTGTTAATCGTAGAAGAAGAAGAAGAAGAAGAGAAGAAGAAGAATCGTAGGAGCACAATATTTTCTTGTAAATCGGATGTTTTCAACCTTCATTTTCGCTGATAAATTTGGCAGCTCTTCATCTGAAAATTTCGTAAGAACATTCGAAGAAAATTTGATCATTTTTTGAAAGCAAACCGTCGGGGAGTTTATTAATACCCTCTCAAATTATGTCCGGTAAGTACGAACAAGACTTAAAGTACGGTGGGTTATAACGAAATATGTAAATGCTTAGAGCCACAGTGTCCATTTAGAAATGAGCTTCGAAGAATAAATAAGCGGTATGATTGATATGCCGAAGAGACGGTATATACGGCTTGTTTTAGATGTCTGATTGTCAGTCACAACCTGAGAAGAAGAGAAAGCTTGAAGAGACTCAAACGACAACGCTCTCTAACGGTCACGTAAGTAGTTTTAGTAATGTGAAAAGTCCTGTTCATTCAATTACAATGTAAATTACAAAGTTCGAAGTTGAAAAGTAACAATTCAATTATAAGAAATTTTGTTAGTAATTAGAATAAACTTCCTAGCGCTCTAAGAAGAAAAATTCAAGAAAAAGAAGCGATGCAAAAAGACAGGAACGAGTTCCAATGGACAGAAAACATTGAAGCCTCTAATTTTTTTTGGATCTTTTGTTTTGCCTGGGGCGTAAAAGATATAAGCCCACTAAGCTGGGGGACCAAAACAATTGATCCGTCTATTTTATTAAATTAGTTCGTGAACACCGGAAACCGAACCTGTGGTATTATTTAGTTATTCAGAGGAAAGAATTTTTTTTATCTTATTACAGCATGTGACTTAAACTTCGTGTTTTTATTAATTACATGTTTGAGATTCTAAAAATGGCGAGAAAATGCTTTCCTGTAATGGTTTCTTTTATCCTTTGTTGCAAAGGCAAATGTTACGAGTCCATTTTATAGCGGAAGAATATTGAAAGCGAATATACCAAAAAATGCAGCGAGTTGTGCAAAGTTATGATCATAGTGGAGCAGCTCCAAAAAATAATTTAAAACCATAAACAAACCAACGTTAACACATGTAAGATCTTCAAACAAAATTTTGCCTTTTGAACAAATTATTGACTTATTAGAGATTACCTTGAATTAGTCATGATAATAAAAAATTTAAAAAAAAAATTAGTCATGATTAGAATGTAAGTTACATATTTTTTATTGTCAAAGTTTGGCTGCTGTAAAATAAATTTTATTCTATCATTCCAGGTGAGCAATTTAACTTTTAATGGGAACTAAATCATCCGTCAACACCATGACGTTATGACAGTTTCAGGATCTTTTCCGTTCGTGCCCCCCAGTACGTTATGCCCCCCCCCCAGTTACAGAGCACGTGCCATTACATAGTAAATCTTAGTAAAAATATGGCACGTGCGTCTGGGGGGTGCAAATAATATGCGCCCACTAAGCTGGGGGGGCATAGAAATAAATTCAGAAACCGTTGGGTCCTTTAGAAACTCATTCCAGAAATGATTTTTTATTGTAGTTTTGAGAGCCCGCTTTTTAAGGATTTTCCGCCTCAAGGTGAGAGGCAAATAGTTATACCAGTCAATTGCTTTTTTTGAAAAACAGTTTTGCATTATATTTGTTTTTTGGTTTGCTCCAAATGACAGCTTGTTTGTACGGTCATTCATTTTAGCACTTAGGGTGGCTAACTTGAGTTCATCGAAAACTGGTAGATCTGCTTTTAGAAGCTTTATAAAATATATAATAGCCGGATACTTTATGAGGTATTCTACTGGTAAGATTTTGTGTTTGATCTTGAGATCAGTGGTCCTGTCGAATTTGGATCTATTGAAACATGCCTTTATTCCCCAGTTCAATTGTTTATTTAGAGTAACTCGAAATGATTTTTTAAGACCTGAGAACAGAACAATTGGGTAATGCAGATGACTTAAAACAAAAGCGTTCAGTAAGTAGTTTTTTTCAGGAAATAGATTTTTGATGGAGTAAATGACCTTTATGCCAACAGCCATTTTTCTTAGTACATTTTTTATTTCTTCATCGAAAGAAAGATTACAGTCAATATGAACTCCCAAGTATTTCACAACTTTTTTTCTCGAGAACTGTACATCCGTTGACAACTATTTCTTCGATTTTGTTTCTTTTAGGGGCTCCAAAAATAATGAATTCGGTTTTGCTTTCATTTAAATTTAACTCATTTTTCCTGAAAAAGTGAATGAGTTTAGCAATACACTTTTCAAGATGTAACTTTGATTCATAAATTGTTTTTCCACTGCAAAAGATAACAGTATCATCAGCGTACTGGATTATATTAGAATTCACATCAGTATCATCTTTCATATCATTTACATATATGTTGAAAAGCAGTGGGCTTAGCACAGTACCTTGTGGTACTCCACGGTTAAGTGCTATACAATTTGATTCATACTTCGAGAATTTGACTTTTTGCACACGGTTTTCTAGATAAGATTTTAGAATTGTATTTGCTGGTGCACTAAAACCTAAAAGTTTAGTTTTGTGCAGAAGAGTAGGATGTGATATCGAATCAAAAGCTTTAGATAGGTCTGAAAAAGCTCCTCTGACGATGGTTTTTTTATTGAGATCATATCTGATTTTTTCATTGCAATATAAAAGAGCATCTGTAGTTGACACTTTTTTTCTGTATCCAAACTGTGTTGTTGCAAGCAACTTATTCTTCTCTAAATAAGCTAATATTTGATCTCGAAGAAGGATTTCAAAAATTTTAGCTAGAGCTCCAGTAAGCGAAATTGGTCGATAATTTATCGGATCTTCAGGATCATCTTTCTTGAAAAGAGGCAACACGTGGGCACGCTTAAGGTGGTCAGGAAAGCGTTGTTCAGTTAAGAATTGGTTAAACAAAAAACAGAGAGGTTCAGCTATGTTCTCTGGCATCTTTTAAAGCCCAAGCTGGAATGAGTGATGGACCCAACGGTTTTTTTGAATTAAATTCAGAAACCTTTGGGTCTTTTAGAAACTCATTCCAGAAATGATTTTTTATTGTAGTTTTGAGAGCCCGCTTTTCTTCAATTTTGTTTCTGTTAGGGGCTCCAAAAAAAATGAATTCGGTTTTGCTTTCATTTACATTTAACTCATTTTTCCTGAAAAAGTGAATGAATTTAACAATACTTTTTTGGTTTTCTCTTGGTTCCTATAACGGTTTTCTCTTCTAGCTGTGTTTACGTTTTTACTTGCTGACGTTTTTTTATCCCTGAGGTCAGCGCAGGAGGCGTTCTTTTTCTTTTGTGCCTCAATTCAAAAATCTGCAGCTCGAAACAACGGCCGAGTCTGAACTCCCAAAAGCTTTTGATTACTGCCACGGCAATACCAATGCAAATACCAAGCCAAGTACCCTTATTTCAACTATCTGCTTTCCCCTTATTTTCCCTTATGAAGTTTCATTGTTTCCTTCGATTCTTCTGTTAGGACATGGTGAGATCTGGGTGTATACCGATTTAAATTATATATATATTAGGTGAAAAATGGTGTCTTTTTGTTGAACCTTTTTCAAATTTTTGGTTTCAAACTATTGGCTGTTAATCGTAGAAGAAGAAGAAGAAGAAGAGAAGAAGAAGAATCGTAGGAGCACAATATTTTCTTGTAAATCGGATGTTTTCAACCTTCATTTTCGCTGATAAATTTGGCAGCTCTTCATCTGAAAATTTCGTAAGAACATTCGAAGAAAATTTGATCATTTTTTGAAAGCAAACCGTCGGGGAGTTTATTAATACCCTCTCAAATTATGTCCGGTAAGTACGAACAAGACTTAAAGTACCGTGGGTTATAACGAAATATGTAAATGCTTAGAGCCACAGTGTCCATTTAGAAATGAGCTTCGAAGAATAAATAAGCGGTATGATTGATATGCCGAAGAGACGGTATATACGGCTTGTTTTAGATGTCTGATTGTCAGTCACAACCTGAGAAGAAGAGAAAGCTTGAAGAGACTCAAACGACAACGCTCTCTAACGGTCACGTAAGTAGTTTTAGTAATGTGAAAAGTCCTGTTCATTCAATTACAATGTAAATTACAAAGTTCGAAGTTGAAAAGTAACAATTCAATTATAAGAAATTTTGTTAGTAATTAGAATAAACTTCCTAGCGCTCTAAGAAGAAAAATTCAAGAAAAAGAAGCGATGCAAAAAGACAGGAACGAGTTCCAATGGACAGAAAACATTGAAGCCTTTAATTTTTTTGGATCTTTTGTTTTGCCTGGGGCGTAAAAGATATAAGCCCACTAAGCTGGGGGACCAAAACAATTGATCCGTCTATTTTATTAAAATAGTTCGTGAACACCGGAAACCGAACCTGTGGTATTATTTAGTTATTCAGAGGAAAGAAGTTTTTTTTTATCTTATTACAGCATGTGACTTAAACTTCGTGTTTTTATTAATTACATGTTTGAGATTCTAAAAATGGCGAGAAAATGCTTTCCTGTAATGGTTTCCTTTATCCTTTGTTGCAAAGGCAAATGTTACGAGTCCATTTTATGGCGGAAGAATATTGAAAGCGAATATACCAAAAAATGCAGCGAGTTGTGCAAAGTTATGATCATAGTGGAGCAGCTCCAAAAAATAATTTAAAACCATAAACAAACCAACGTTAACACATGTAAGATCTTCAAACAAAATTTTGCCTTTTGAACAAATTATTGACTTATTAGAGATTACCTTGAATTAGTCATGATAATAAAAAATTTAAAAAAAAAATTAGTCATGATTAGAATGTAAGTTACATATTTTTTATTGTCAAAGTCTGGCTGCTGTAAAATAAATTTTATTCTATCATTCCAGGTGAGCAATTTAACTTTTAATGGGAACTAAATCATCCGTCAACACCATGACGTTATGACAGTTTCAGGATCTTTTCCGTTCGTGCCCCCAGTACGTTATGCCCCCCCCCCCCAGTTACAGAGCACGTGCCATTACATAGTAAATCTTAGTAAAAATATGGCACGTGCGTCTGGGGGGTGCAAATAATATGCGCCCACTAAGCTGGGGGGGGCATAGAAATAAATTCAGAAACCGTTGGGTCCTTTAGAAACTCATTCCAGAAATGATTTTTTATTGTAGTTTTGAGAGCCCGCTTTTTAAGGATTTTCCGCCTCAAGGTGAGAGGCAAATAGTTATACCAGTCAATTGCTTTTTTTGAAAAACAGTTTTGCATTATATTTGTTTTTTGGTTTGCTCCAAATGACAGCTTGTTTGTACGGTCATTCATTTTAGCACTTAGGGTGGCTAACTTGAGTTCATCGAAAACTGGTAGATCTGCTTTTAGAAGCTTTATAAAATATATAATAGCCGGATACTTTATGAGGTATTCTACTGGTAAGATTTTGTGTTTGATCTTGAGATCAGTGGTCCTGTCGAATTTGGATCTATTGAAACATGCCTTTATTCCCCAGTTCAATTGTTTATTTAGAGTAACTCGAAATGATTTTTTAACCCCTGAGAACAGAACAATTGGGTAATGCAGATGACTTAAAACAAAAGCGTTCAGTAAGTAGTTTTTTTCAGGAAATAGATTTTTGATGGAGTAAATGACCTTTATGCCAACAGCCATTTTTCTTAGTACATTTTTTATTTCTTCATCGAAAGAAAGATTACAGTCAATATGAACTCCCAAGTATTTCACAACTTTTTTTCTCGAGAACTGTACATCCGTTGACAACTATTTCTTCGATTTTGTTTCTTTTAGGGGCTCCAAAAATAATGAATTCGGTTTTGCTTTCATTTACATTTAACTCATTTTTCCTGAAAAAGTGAATGAGTTTAGCAATACACTTTTCAAGATGTAACTTTGATTCATAAATTGTTTTTCCACTGCAAAAGATAACAGTATCATCAGCGTACTGGATTATATTAGAATTCACATCAGTATCATCTTTCATATCATTTACATATATGTTGAAAAGCAGTGGGCTTAGCACAGTACCTTTTGGTACTCCACGGTTAAGTGCTATACAATTTGATTCATACTTCGAGAATTTGACTTTTTGCACACGGTTTTCTAGATAAGATTTTAGAATTGTATTTGCTGGTGCACTAAAACCTAAAAGTTTAGTTTTGTGCAGAAGAGTAGGATGTGATATCGAATCAAAAGCTTTAGATAGGTCTGAAAAAGCTCCTCTGACGATGGTTTTTTATTGAGATCATATCTGATTTTTCATTGCAATATAAAAGAGCATCTGTAGTTGACACTTTTTTCGGTATCCAAACTGTGTTGTTGCAAGCAACTTATTCTTCTCTAAATAAGCTAATATTTGATCTCGAAGAAGGATTTCAAAAATTTTAGCTAGAGCTCCAGTAAGCGAAATTGGTCGATAATTTATCGGATCTTCAGGATCATCTTTCTTGAAAAGAGGCAACACGTGGGCACGCTTAAGTTGGTCAGGAAAGCGTTGTTCAGTTAAGAATTGGTTAAACAAAAAACAGAGAGGTTCAGCTATGTTCTCTGGCATCTTTTAAAGCCCAAGCTGGAATGAGTGATGGACCCAACGGTTTTTTAGAATTAAATTCAGAAACCTTTGGGTCTTTTAGAAACTCATTCCAGAAATGATTTTTTATTGTAGTTTTGAGAGCCCGCTTTTCTTCAATTTTGTTTCTGTTAGGGGCTCCAAAAAAATGAATTCGGTTTTGCTTTCATTTACATTTAACTCATTTTTCCTGAAAAAGTGAATGAATTTAGCAATACTTTTTTGGTTTTCTCTTGGTTCCTATAACGGTTTTCTCTTCTAGCTGTGTTTACGTTTTTACTTGCTGACGTTTTTTTATCCCTGAGGTCAGCGCAGGAGGCGTTCTTTTTCTTTTGTGCCTCAATTCAAAAATCTGCAGCTCGAAACAACGGCCGAGTCTGAACTCCCAAAAGCATTTGATTACTGCCACGGCAATACCAATGCAAATACGAAGCCAAGTACCCTTATTTCAACTATCTGCTTTCCCCTTATTTTCCTTTATGAAGTTTCATTGTTTCCTTCGATTCTTCTGTTAGGACATGGTGAGATCTGGGTGTATACCGATTTAAATTATATATATATTAGGTGAAAAATGGTGTCTTTTTGTTGAACCTTTTTCAAATTTTTGGTTTCAAACTATTGGCTGTTAATCGTAGAAGAAGAAGAAGAAGAAGAGAAGAAGAAGAATCGTAGGAGCACAATATTTTCTTGTAAATCGGATGTTTTCAACCTTCATTTTCGCTGATAAATTTGGCAGCTCTTCATCTGAAAATTTCGTAAGAACATTCGAAGAAAATTTGATCATTTTTTGAAAGCAAACCGTCGGGGAGTTTATTAATACCCTCTCAAATTATGTCCGGTAAGTACGAACAAGACTTAAAGTACGGTGGGTTATAACGAAATATGTAAATGCTTAGAGCCACAGTGTCCATTTAGAAATGAGCTTCGAAGAATAAATAAGCGGTATGATTGATATGCCGAAGAGACGGTATATACGGCTTGTTTTAGATGTCTGATTGTCAGTCACAACCTGAGAAGAAGAGAAAGCTTGAAGAGACTCAAACGACAACGCTCTCTAACGGTCACGTAAGTAGTTTTAGTAATGTGCAAAGTCCTGTTCATTCAATTACAATGTAAATTACAAAGTTCGAAGTTGAAAAGTAACAATTCAATTATAAGAAATTTTGTTAGTAATTAGAATAAACTTCCTAGCGCTCTAAGAAGAAAAATTCAGGAAAAAGAAGCGATGCAAAAAGACAGGAACGAGTTCCAATGGACAGAAAACATTGAAGCCTTTAATTTTTTTTGGATCTTTTGTTTTGCCTGGGGCGTAAAAGATATAAGCCCACTAAGCTGGGGGACCAAAACAATTGATCCGTCTATTTTATTAAAATAGTTCGTGAACACCGGAAACCGATCCTGTGGTATTATTTAGTTATTCAGAGGAAAGAAGTTTTTTTTATCTTATTACAGCATGTGACTTAAACTTCGTGTTTTTATTAATTACATGTTTGAGATTCTAAAAATGGCGAGAAAATGCTTTCCTGTAATGGTTTCCTTTATCCTTTGTTGCAAAGGCAAATGTTACGAGTCCATTTTATAGCGGAAGAATATTGAAAGCGAATATACCAAAAAATGCAGCGAGTTGTGCAAAGTTATGATCATAGTGGAGCAGCTCCAAAAAATAATTTAAAACCATAAACAAACCAACGTTAACACATGTAAGATCTTCAAACAAAATTTTGCCTTTTGAACAAATTATTGACTTATTAGAGATTACCTTGAATTAGTCATGATAATAAAAAATTTAAAAAAAAATTAGTCATGATTAGAATGTAAGTTACATATTTTTTATTGTCAAAGTTTGGCTGCTGTAAAATAAATTTTATTCTATCATTCCAGGTGAGCAATTTAACTTTTAATGGGAACTAAATCATCCGTCAACACCATGACGTTATGACAGTTTCAGGATCTTTTCCGTTCGTGCCCCCCAGTACGTTATGCCCCCCAAGTTACAGAGCACGTGCCATTACATAGTAAATCTTAGTAAAAATATGGCACGTGCGTCTGGGGGTGCAAATAATATGCGCCCACTAAGCTGGGGGGGCATAGAAATAAATTCAGAAACCGTTGGGTCCTTTAGAAACTCATTCCAGAAATGATTTTTTATTGTAGTTTTGAGAGCCCGCTTTTTAAGGATTTTCCGCCTCAAGGTGAGAAGCAAATAGTTATACCAGTCAATTGCTTTTTTTGAAAAACAGTTTTGCATTATATTTGTTTTTTGGTTTGCTACAAATGACAGCTTGTTTGTACGGTCATTCATTTTAGCACTTAGGGTGGCTAACTTGAGTTCATCGAAAACTGGTAGATCTGCTTTTAGAAGCTTTATAAAATATATAATAGCCGGATACTTTATGAGGTATTCTACTGGTAAGATTTTCTGTTTGATCTTGAGATCAGTGGTCCTGTCGAATTTGGATCTATTGAAACATGCCTTTATTCCCCAGTTCAATTGTTTATTTAGAGTAACTCGAAATGATTTTTTAAGACCTGAGAACAGAACAATTGGGTAATGCAGATGACTTAAAACAAAAGCGTTCAGTAAGTAGTTTTTTTCAGGAAATAGATTTTTGATGGAGTAAATGACCTTTATGCCAACAGCCATTTTTCTTAGTACATTTTTTATTTCTTCATCGAAAGAAAGATTACAGTCAATATGAACTCCCAAGTATTTCACAACTTTTTTTCTCGAGAACTGTACATCCGTTGACAACTATTTCTTCGATTTTGTTTCTTTTAGGGGCTCCAAAAATAATGAATTCGGTTTTGCTTTCATTTACATTTAACTCATTTTTCCTGAAAAAGTGAATGAGTTTAGCAATACACTTTTCAAGATGTAACTTTGATTCATAAATTGTTTTTCCACGGCAAAAGATAACAGTATCATCAGCGTACTGGATTATATTAGAATTCACATCAGTATCATCTTTCATATCATTTACATATATGTTGAAAAGCAGTGGGCTTAGCACAGTACCTTGTGGTACTCCACGGTTAAGTGCTATACAATTTGATTCATACTTCGAGAATTTGACTTTTTGCACACGGTTTTCTAGATAAGATTTTAGAATTGTATTTGCTGGTGCACTAAAACCTAAAAGTTTAGTTTTGTGCAGAAGAGTAGGATGTGATATCGAATCAAAAGCTTTAGATAGGTCTGAAAAAGCTCCTATGACGATGGTTTTTTTATTGAGATCATATCTGATTTTTTCATTGCAATATAAAAGAGCATCTGTAGTTGACACTTTTTTTCTGTATCCAAACTGTGTTGTTGCAAGCAACTTATTCTTCTCTAAATAAGCTAATATTTGATCTCGAAGAAGGATTTCAAAAATTTTAGCCAGAGCTCCAGTAAGCGAAATTGGTCGATAATTTATCGGATCTTCAGGATCATCTTTCTTGAAAAGAGGCAACACGTGGGAACGCTTAAGGTGGTCAGGAAAGCGTTGTTCAGTTAAGAATTGGTTAAACAAAAAACAGAGAGGTTCAGCTATGTTCTCTGGCATCTTTTAAAGCCCAAGCTGGAATGAGTGATGGACCCAACGGTTTTTTAGAATTAAATTCAGAAACCTTTGGGTCTTTTAGAAACTCATTCCAGAAATGATTTTTTATTGTAGTTTTGAGAGCCCGCTTTTCTTCAATTTTGTTTCTGTTAGGGGCTCCAAAAAAATGAATTCGGTTTTGCTTTCATTTACATTTAACTCATTTTTCCTGAAAAAGTGAATGAATTTAGCAATACTTTTTTGGTTTTCTCTTGGTTCCTATAACGGTTTTCTCTTCTAGCTGTGTTTTCGTTTTTACTTGCTGACGTTTTTTTATCCCTGAGGTCAGCGCAGGAGGCGTTCTTTTTCTTTTGTGCCTCAATTCAAAAATCTGCAGCTCGAAACAACGGCCGAGTCTGAACTCCCAAAAGCTTTTGATTACTGCCACGGCAATACCAATGCAAATACCAAGCCAAGTACCCTTATTTCAACTATCTGCTTTCCCCTTATTTTCCCTTATGAAGTTTCATTGTTTCCTTCGATTCTTCTGTTAGGACATGGTGAGATCTGGGTGTATACCGATTTAAATTATATATATATTAGGTGAAAAATGGTGTCTTTTTGTTGAACCTTTTTCAAATTTTTGGTTTCAAACTATTGGCTGTTAATCGTAGAAGAAGAAGAAGAAGAAGAGAAGAAGAAGAATCGTAGGAGCACAATATTTTCTTGTAAATCGGATGTTTTCAACCTTCATTTTCGCTGATAAATTTGGCAGCTCTTCATCTGAAAATTTCGTAAGAACATTCGAAGAAAATTTGATCATTTTTTGAAAGCAAACCGTCGGGGAGTTTATTAATACCCTCTCAAATTATGTCCGGTAAGTACGAACAAGACTTAAAGTACGGTGGGTTATAACGAAATATGTAAATGCTTAGAGCCACAGTGTCCATTTAGAAATGAGCTTCGAAGAATAAATAAGCGGTATGATTGATATGCCGAAGAGACGGTATATACGGCTTGTTTTAGATGTCTGATTGTCAGTCACAACCTGAGAAGAAGAGAAAGCTTGAAGAGACTCAAACGACAACGCTCTCTAACGGTCACGTAAGTAGTTTTAGTAATGTGCAAAGTCCTGTTCATTCAATTACAATGTAAATTACAAAGTTCGAAGTTGAAAAGTAACAATTCAATTATAAGAAATTTTGTTAGTAATTAGAATAAACTTCCTAGCGCTCTAAGAAGAAAAATTCAGGAAAAAGAAGCGATGCAAAAAGACAGGAACGAGTTCCAATGGACAGAAAACATTGAAGCCTTTAATTTTTTTTTGGATCTTTTGTTTTGCCTGGGGCGTAAAAGATATAAGCCCACTAAGCTGGGGGACCAAAACAATTGATCCGTCTATTTTATTAAAATAGTTCGTGAACACCGGAAACCGATCCTGTGGTATTATTTAGTTATTCAGAGGAAAGAAGTTTTTTTTATCTTATTACAGCATGTGACTTAAACTTCGTGTTTTTATTAATTACATGTTTGAGATTCTAAAAATGGCGAGAAAATGCTTTCCTGTAATGGTTTCCTTTATCCTTTGTTGCAAAGGCAAATGTTACGAGTCCATTTTATAGCGGAAGAATATTGAAAGCGAATATACCAAAAAATGCAGCGAGTTGTGCAAAGTTATGATCATAGTGGAGCAGCTCCAAAAAATAATTTAAAACCATAAACAAACCAACGTTAACACATGTAAGATCTTCAAACAAAATTTTGCCTTTTGAACAAATTATTGACTTATTAGAGATTACCTTGAATTAGTCATGATAATAAAAAATTTAAAAAAAAATTAGTCATGATTAGAATGTAAGTTACATATTTTTTATTGTCAAAGTTTGGCTGCTGTAAAATAAATTTTATTCTATCATTCCAGGTGAGCAATTTAACTTTTAATGGGAACTAAATCATCCGTCAACACCATGACGTTATGACAGTTTCAGGATCTTTTCCGTTCGTGCCCCCCAGTACGTTATGCCCCCCCCCCCCCCCCCCCCCCCCAGTTACAGAGCACGTGCCATTACATAGTAAATCTTTGTAAAAATATGGCACGTGCGTCTGGGGGGTGCAAATAATATGCGCCCACTAAGCTGGGGGGGGGGGGGGGGGGAGGGGTACAAACGGAAAAGATCCCAGTTTCAAAAGCTCACCGAAGTTCACCGTTCACGTTGAAGTTGTGTGAACTATTTTGTATGCTAGCCCTTTCCGAAATTAATACTTTTTTTGATGTCTTCTCAGGTAGCAGCAAGTTTTCCAGTTCTTTGCGCCGCTGGATTTTTATACTTGAGTCCGGGCGAGTTCTATACATCAGGGATTTGGGAAAATTAATTGCAATAATTGACAATGAATTGATCTCAATAATAGACTGGTGACGCTAATTTAATTGTAGTAATTGATTGGAGCGATTCAATTATTTGCCCAATAATTGGAGAAAATTGAAACAACATTTTCTTGTCAAAATAGATCCTAATACACATTTTGTGACAACGCAACTACGATGAGTTTTTAATTAAAAATTTGTACGAGCTACTTTAACGAGTTGAAATAGTGGTGCTATCCATAATCCTAATAACGACCGGATCCCAGACCCATTGTTCTAAGTGCTTCAACCACCTCAAATGGGGGAGGTGTTTACTGCTACTGCTGCAAAACCTACATGCACGTAATATATAGCGGATTTTCATCGGAATTCAACATCACCCCAGTTTCATTTGCAAGCAGTGCATTGCCGAAATCAAACCATAACCTGAACAAGACATCAATGCGAGATTGACAGAGGAACCAAAACCGTGCTTCAAATTTGAGGAAAAACACCCAGAAGGTGAACCCCTAAAGCCCCAATGTGGCCAATAATCCTCTAAATTCTTGCCATATATCTCCTGGATTTTTGAAAAAAATAAAGGCGCTGCAGTTCTTGGAGCCGTCTTGAAAACGAATTGAAGCCAAGGCCTATCAGGACTTGCTGCTCAGGAATTGCGCTTGCTTTTAACATCCGTTAAAACTTCATCGACCGATCTATGCAAACGAAATAAAAGTTAGCTATTAGAATAGCGACGGAAGATCTATCGTTCGTTGACCCTAATTACACTTACATAATTTATTGCTGAAAAATAATGGCGTGCGTTAAATCAACTCATGCAGCTTGGCCGAAATAAAGTTATGGTTAGGGTGAAGATGTATAGAGCATTCCATTCATTCCTTGGGGTTTGTAAACGAAAGCGCAAACACAGAATCCATCTTACTGATCATAAGAAAACGCGTAAAACTTAACCGCAAGTTTAAGCTCAAGAATGTACAAAATCTATGTACTTCCCAGAATGTATCATGAAATCTCACAAAAATTCATCTAATCTTTTCATTGACAAATTGACTTCAAAATTTGACAGAATTCGAAAATGTGTACCTGTCATCCGCCAAGTTGATGGCCCAAACATTGTGCAGAAATGGTTTGCAGACAGTGGGAACGCTAGCGGGTGAATCTACTCGTTGAGAATCTTGTTTCAGAAATTATCTAATATTGTTATTAGTCAAGACTTTGGATACAATGTCGTGCCTAAAGTGCCACCTCATCGTAAAACCAAAACACCTTGGAGTTAAAGAATAATTCGATAAATGGGAATTGAAATTATTTTAGGACCACCGAGTCCGTGGCTCGGCTATGGAAACCACTAATTGCTCTCAATTTCTAGAACAAAGAAAAAGGTTATACCAATTTGCTGAAGAAACTAAGTAATCATTCAAAAATGTCTACAAATGATTTCTTATCAATTCCGTGCAACCTAAGCTGACTTTTATTAGTGGAAACACCCCGACTCCTATAATATTTTAGAAAAGACGGAAAAGCTAATAAGTAGCAAACTCGTACCATCAATCCGTGGTGTTCAAAACTACAACGATAAATACCGAAAGCTTCTCTGCCGGTAGCGAGGGCGGACTAAATATGCTGCTACCCTCTAATACGACTTTTGAATACCAGATATCTAAACGGATGGCTGACCTTAATGAAATAAAACGAAAAAGGTGAAATTCTAATAGCTAAAAGGATGGAAGTCGAAGATAATCTAAATAGTTCAGAGGGCTCTTTTGATTTAGCCACGGTAAATGGAGTATCACGCTGGCTAATTTTCACTGAAGAGATAAAATTTGTGTGTAACTTAGGTATAGGTATGGATGGGAATAGAGTAAGCTCCCCTACGAGTGCACGCGAAGAGATTTTGTACAGTAGCGTCTCCCTACATTGTTCAAAGGATGGCAACACTCATATGAAACATAACGACATCTGGTACTCTATGCCCATCTTGAAGACGTATGTGATGTTAGAATTCGCACCATCTCTTTCGATTTTGCAAGGTGAAACCTTGTCAAATCAAATCAAAGCACAACGGCAGATGATGCTCGGCATCACAGCAAACGGACTGTGATAAGACAGATTTTCAAAGACTTAGTGATTTGAAAATCTTCAACCCGTATGCATGAGTTGAATCTAACACAAAGGCTTAAATATTTTAGCAGATAAACTGAAATATAATCAACGTATCTAAGACTCAGAAAAAGCAACCTTCAACGCACTGATCTTATACGCCGGAGGCGAAGATCCTGCCTCCAATTTCGTCAAATGGATAGCATGTAAGCTTAGTGAGAAAGAGGACTTCTGCGACGACCTCAAAACTTAGGAACCAAGATTAGCTCTGCCCTGATGCGATGCTCCATAATCTGCATATGCGGATCTCGCTCTCCGGCGTCGGGCAACCGTCGAATCATCTATAAGAACCATTGTTGAAGAGGGGAGAGTACTACTATAAAACGTTTACACTGCAATGGAGTCCACGAGAGCCCATGTTTTAATTTTTCTAATCACTTGCCCTCCTTAGCTATTGTAATTATCCTTAAGATAAGTTTCCGTATTTTAAATCGATACAGTTGTTTGAAACAGTACGTTCCTCAAGTGTAAATTATCTTTTGATGACAGATTTTTTCGCCATTATGAATTCATATTTTCAAAGAACTCATCAACTGATAGGGGGTTCACCCCTTCTCCATTAGTTTCTCCACCTAAGAGGCCTCACGACTATTGGCAACCGCAAGCTTTTTTTCTGTTTTAGAATAATTGTATTATATGACACCTTAGAAATAGCGGGGATAGCCGAGCTATTTTTGGCTTATGGGTTTTCAGGAATTGATTGTTGAGACGCTACGACTCCAAGAGTAGCAGGAATTGAATGTCGTTTAAATCAATAATTTTGCCTATGGAACGTGGAGAGTTTTCAAGATCTTTATTTTGCGTTTTCAAATCTTAGTCTTAAGTTTTACGCAAAATTGAATATTTTCTACTCAACGTTTGGCTCCTTTTGTTTTATTGGATTTTTTGGGAAATAAATATAATCTTACGCGGAGGCGTTTTCTGTTACCGATTGATAAGGTTAAGTTTTTTAGTGCAAATTTTGAAGCAAATTGAGAAAAGCGATTGTGCGAGCACGCTAGTAGCTGGAAATGCTTGAAACAAATTCTATTATTGATTTTGATCGCGCCGGAACAGGTAGTGGAGCAGCAAAGCGGGGTGGATGTGCTGCCTAAACTTTTTAATTGCTCTCAAACGAAGTTTGTAGCAATTATATTAGTCCTGTCGGTCTTTTTTGCCGTTTTTCGCTTGACCGATGTTTCGTCTGACGCTTTAGACTTTTCGTCCTCAAAAACATGATAAACAGGTAGCGCCCAGCGGGCCTTAAGTGCTCTAAGAGCCTTTCAGCTGTTTTAGCTCAAACTGTTTTGGAGACTTAAACTTATGGTGTGAAGGGCGGTTCTTAGGTTGAAGACACCCCCACTGTTGACCCTCCCCCCACTATTGCCCCCATCCCTCCGCCACCACGTTGTTGCCCCCACCCCACTGTTGCCCAGCCCATTCCTCCCCATCAGCCCCCGATGCACCCCCCCCCCCCCCCCCCCCCCCACACACACACACACACACCTTCCCCCGTGGCTACGTTCGAACAACCGATCGCTAAAAACCCGCAATTTTATACTAATTTTCAAGCTTTTTAAAAATTTTTGTCATGTTTTGAGATTTTTAGGTTCTAGGTGTCAAGGAACCTCCTCTAGAGTTTTATTATAGGTTACTGCATAGCTTCTAGTGGTAGTGGAATGGTTTCAGCATTTTAACATCACAAAATTTAGCATTTTCTTGACAAAACGTGCACATTTTTTCAATTTTTGAGTTATTTTTCATTATTCACGTCTTTCAGACGCATTGACCAGAAAACGTCCTTATGGGTTTGATAATAAGTTACTAAAAATTTTTGTTTGCCATGGTTTAGTTTTCAATTTTTGAATGAAAACTTTTCTATTTTTTTTTTACAAAACTTGCATTTGTTTCGATTTTTTTGAAAATTTTTGTCAGTTTTTAGGTTTCTCTGGCCTCAAGGGCCGAGGAACCTCCTGTAGGGTTTGACAATAGGTTACTGTATAGTTTCTATTTGTAATCCAATGCTTTTCAAGTCTTCAACGCCACGAGTTTTAGCAGATTTTACAAAATCTGCTATTTTCGATATTTTGACATTTGTTGTCTTTATTCAGGTTTTTCAGCCTAACAGAAAATCTCCGTTAGGGTTTGATAATAAGTTACGGGAAAATCTTTTTTAGTCATGGATTAGTTTTCAACTTTTATTATCACACTTTTTAGCAGTTTTTTTATGCATCTTGCAATTTTTTTTACAAGTTTTGAAGTTTTTGTCGCTTTTAGGCTTCTCCAGCCTCAAGAGCCACATACTCTCCTCTAGGAATTGATTATAGGCTATTTATTGGCTTCTAAATGTAATGGGATGTTTTTCAAGATTTAAGTATCAACAATTTTTAGAAGTTTGCAAATTTTTTTAAGTTTTTTGAATCTTTGAATTTTTGTCATTTTTTCTGGCTCCAGAATTGGGACAATATAACTTCTCGTAAATTCGAGATTCTCGACCATTTGAAATAATATTTGAAGGAACGTGAAAATAATTATCAATTTGTTCAGTAAACTCGATTTCATTATTAATTTCACTTGAAGTATTTACGAAATTATTATCAAACTGAAAAAGCAGGTGATTTGCTAACGCAATTGGTTTGTTAACCCAATCGTTAATTATGTAATGGGAATATCCACCAAAAGCAATTTCATTTGTAGCTTCAATCCATGAAGAAGAACATTTTACATGAACAATTGGGACATCCTCCCAACCGAGCTGTTTCAATGCTTCTGGATTTTGAAATTTATTATTGAAAGCTGTTATTCTTTCATGAACGCTTGCTAAATTTGATTTAGCCCTTGCTAGTGCCATTATCTGAAAATAAATATTGCTATGTTAGGACTTGCAAAATCAGAAAATACTGTTACTCGAGAACTTAAACAAAAAAAAGAGTTTTACCAACATCTATCAACAGTTTCCCATTATTACAAACGCTATTAAGCTATTAAAAATGCCATTATAAATGCCATTAAACACGGCCAGCAACAAACACCAGAGTGACCGAACGGCAGCAGAACGAACCAAGGATATTCCACAGAAGTCGCTTCAAATACGATTACTTTATCTTCCAAGTACATCATTTGATAAGAACAAAAAACTATTCAAGTCAGCTGAAACTTGCTTTTGAATACAACAGTAACTCAAAGTGATGAATAAACACACCTTAATGATAATCTTTCTCGAACTCAAAGCATTCTTACCGTGTTGATCCACAATTGGATTTTGAAAATACATTACCAGTATGCAGATTTACATAGTGCACAATTCAAGCGCACAACATTACAGCTCCTGAACAATCAAAATTACTTGCATTATTTTGTCAGTGAGTAAAACTCAACAATGTGCCTTACAAAAAAAATGCGCCTCTATTTGAAAAAGTTTTAGTTCAAGTTTTGCAAAATACTTGCAAATTCATTTCAAAGTTGAGATATTACCATTTCATAAAGTTAGAGATCCTCAAGATAAAAAGGGGTGGCTTGAGATCTTGTGACGTCTACATGTAGCGATGTCTTAGACTAAGTTATACGGTCGATTAAATAACGACAAAACATTCCTAAGGAAAGTAAACTTGGCTTGATAATAAAGACTGCCAGAACAACATCTTCAGAGTTTGTCTTTCAAAAACGCCTCTTTCGCCGCGGGATTATTATTGCACCCAGCAGCAGTCAAAAAACGTTTCTTAACATTGTCTCAAAATGTTCACAGCCATGAAAAATTTCGACATTTTTGCCTATTTATTATTTAATTATGTCTATTTCTGCAGGCATAAAGTATTTTTAGACTGGCTACCTGAAAATAATAGTAAGCCCTGCAGCTTTCAATCTTTCGAGAAGAAACCTCAAATGATTTCTTGGAAATACCTAATATTTCTCACACTTATAATGCACATCTGCTATAATGACAACAAAACCGAATCACAGAAAGGAATTGATTTCATATATCAACAAAAGCTACTACTGGCTGAAAAATTCGTGAACATCCAATTTCTCGTTCCCTTTCCAGGATTGAATGTCTCGTTGGAAAATCAATTCAGAAATCTTTCGTTACTTTTGAAAAATTCTTGGAATGACTATTCATTTGGTTGTCAACTTGATCACATAACAAATGAAACCAGTTTAAACTTTGATTATCTTCATCACACAGAAAACGAATTCAAATCAGTTCAACTCGACATATTAAACATGAAAAGCGAGTTTCGGGGAAAATTTGGAACAGAAGAGCAAACAACTAAGCAGACTGATAACGAACGAACAAAAAGAGGAGCCGGCTTAATTTCTTTAGGAGCACTTACAGCGGTTACTGCAGGAGCAGGAAAAGCGTGCTCTCTCGGCAGCATTTTCGGAGCCTGCGGAGGGTACAGTCGAGATCGTGAAGCCATCGACTTGGCTTCATCCCAGATTGAATTAAACAACCACCTGTGGGCGAAAATTAAAGGCAAAGTCAACTGAAAAGTGTATCTCATCGCTGACCAACTTGAAGATGTAAATTCAGCGCAAAAGCGAATTATTCAGACGCAGAAAAATCACTCAATGGTGTTGATGCAAGCAGTGGATTATCCAAAAAAATTCAAGATAGTTGATGGCATGCTCTCAACTATTCTATGCAAGAGACCAAATGCTTCAAGTACAGGCGAGTCTTCTGTGTTCGTTTTCAGCTTTGCTAAATGAACTTCAAATGTACCGTGTTGCAATCTACAGTTATAAGCTGACAATCTTGAACTCAGTGATGATTATGGTAAACAAATTGATTCCCATGGCACTCCTGCCAAGATCAGACTTAGAAGAAATTCTTCGAGATGTAAACCAATGGCAATCAGACACGAACGAACGTCTTTCATTGGCTTATACCAATAACACAAGTTCTAACCTACTACGAAACAAAAATACAGAAATGTGGACATAGTTGACGATGGGATGTACTTCACATTAGCCATTCCATTTGTCACTGCAGCGGCTGTTTTAAATTTGTATCAAGCAGTACCTATGCCGATGCCTAATGAAGGAACAGACGGTCATGCATCACAATATATCATTGAATCCGATTTCATTTCAGTTTCTTCCACTCAAAAAATAGCGTTACTTTCACAAGGTGAAATCAATCGATGTGTCGGATCGAGCAGCTTTTCCGTGTGTATAAACGGTTTCTCTCTAGAAACAGCTCAGGATACATGTCTCGGATCACTATTGATTAACAATCGCCTAAATGCTCTACAAAAGTGCAAAATCAAAACCGCAAAGCTGCCACTGAAAGAAAAAGCGAGAAATTTGGGAAATGGAAAGTGGTTGATAACATCAGCATCATCGAATTTCAAAATGTACATCAGCCAAATAATAAACCATGATCCATTGAAAACAACACCTTTACCAGGATGCCAAGTCTGCATCATTGAACTTCAATGAACAAAACTTGAAACCACATTTAGAAATCAGAGGAAATATGTTTTCATGCCAAAACACAACGCTTCAGAAATTGGATATTAAACTAACTGACCCTTTGAAACATCTTCTATCAAAAGTTCTGGCAATTGACAACCTGCCACATTTTGCAACCATTGCTCAAGCAAGACAACAGTTCATTGAGGAAAAACAAATCCAAATATCAGAAATTCCTGACCACCAAAGACCATCGTTGAATAAATTAGATGAAATCGCCCAACCAACTTTAATGAATATGCAGAGTATTCGACCTAGCTTAAAAAATCGTTTCACGCAAACTGACACTTGGAAAATGTCTGTCATAATTGGCACAATCTCTTATATCTCAATGATATTACACGCTCTCATAAATTACGTTTGTCAAAAGTATAGTCGACGATATTCAAAAATGCGAAAGTTTGTTGTGGGCTTATTCGAAATTCATCCACGACAAGTACCAGTGGTAACAGAAGATGAAAGGCAGACACTTGCCTGGAAACCTGGAAAACTGGAACCCCTGGAAACCGGCTGACAGCAGAGAACATTGTCATCACGGACAAACAATTGTCAAAGCTTCTTGGACCTACAGTTCCACAACGAGAGGAACTCCAAGCAATGCAACCATCTTACGACGTCGACCTATTTTGCCAGCACTTGGCCAATAATCTTAAATGAGCTTAAGAAAAACAAAAACACTTTAATATAATTTATATAGCTTACACGAAGTAAAGGTTGCTGCAAGGCGCTTTCTAATTTTAACCTAAAGCTCGCATGAAAATTTTAAAGAGGAGCAGTGATATTTTTGAGAGGCACATTGTTCTTTTAAAGAGACATATTGCTATATTGTTTTTTAAAAGAGTCACATTGTTCTTTTTATAGAGGCACAGTGTCATATACAAATTCCTAATCCAGATTTGATATGAATTACACTTTTGTATTGGTTGAAATTCTGATATGGTAATATGAATTTGTAGATATTTAGAAATGGATTGTGATTGGTTTATTAAATTGACTTACTAAAACAATTGAAGAAGTTGCATGAAAGAGTTGGAAGAGATAGAGTGTTAGAATAAAGTTGCGAAAAGATGTTTTGAAATTGAGAGAATTAGAGGGAATCTGCTCAGAACCTGCATCTGAAATAGTTAGGAAAGATAGAATTAATAGTGATAGAAGACTAGGGCTTGATAATAATCTGTCACACAGTTTTTAGAACTAATGGAATGGGTATCAATCTTTTAATGACTCCAGCTTTTGCAGTTTTTTGATAATTTTTTTTTCAGATTTTCAAAATTTTTATCTTGTTCCAAGTTTATGGTTCTTTATGAGCCAGTGAAACTATTAGAAGCTTGAAATAGGGATAATGGACAATCTCCTGAGATAATGAATTGGTTTTGAACATTTCAATATCTTGAAATTTAGCAACATTTTAAAATTTGCAATTGTTTTCAAAATTTTTGACTTTTTGTACTTTTCCGAGTTTAACGATCATTACTGGCCAACGAAGCTTTTCAAGTCTTTCGGATAGGTTACTTGACATAACTCCAGAGACAAAAAAATTGTTTAGAACGTTTTCACTGCAAAATATGGAAGCTTTTTAAAAAAATTTTTCAATTTTTTGCAAATTTTTAAAATATCAAGTCGAATCAAGCTAGAGCCAGCCTCACTGAACAGTGGCTAGCTACTGACAAAGCCAACCGCTCGCCAGTCGTTTGAGAGCAATTCGCCCGACGTTAGTCGGTAATGTTTTTCACTCTAATTTAAATTTGAAAAGAAAACTTGAATGCATTTGTGTCTGAACAGATGCATGCAGTTAATGATCTTTTGCTGAAATTTAGCTTCCGTTTTTTCGTGTTTTTTGAACGGTCTTCAGAAATGGTTTTTCAAGTCAATTAGTATTCATTTCGAGGTCGTTTTCTGTTTGGTATTTTTTTTGTTGCGACCAGTCACGTCACGATCACATCAAATTCGCTGTGTAATCATTCAATCCTGAAACTTGGTGATGGCACTTTTTTTGAGTGCGTTACGTCATTTTTTGCACTTATTTGAGAGATTTATGTTCATTCGAGTGAATGAATTGATTAACGATTTAACTTAATTAATTTTCTTGCTTTAACAAATTCTTGACTAAGCTTAAATTTCTTGCTTTGAGTGCGTTACGTCATTTTTTGCACTTATTTGAGAGATTTATGTTCATTCGAGTGAATAAATTGATTAACGATTTAACTTAATTAATTTTCTTGCTTTAACAATTTCTTGACTAAGCTTAAATTTCTTGCTTTAAGGTACAGCATTAATTAGTTACATACTTCCGAACAATTTTTTGTTTAGATAAACGGTTGATTAAAGTTTTTTTTAATTTCTAAGTATTTGTCTTGGTATTTTAGAACTACGGGTCTACGGAGCCAGTGCAGTCCTGAAAATCTGTCCATCTATATTTTACAGTATAGGGTTTAACGATCTGATGACATTAAAACAAAAATAATAAATATTTTTCAACTTTCCAGTTTAATGTTTTTCAGGAACAGCCGGCAACAACTTGGAACTTTCATTGTCTCAAGTTGGTTGGGCGTTAGTAACGGAGCTTGTTGTGGTTTATACTCCTACTTAGCTTAGTTTTCAGTAAATCATCTAGGCATGGAGTGATATAATTTGAGGTCTTTGAATTTTCTCTTTTTTGAGTTTAAAGGTGTTTAATTGCTCTCAAACGAAGTTTGTAGCAATTATATTAGTTCTGTTGGTCTTTATACGGTTTTTTCGTCTGACCCATTTTGACTTTTTGTCCTCAAAAACGGGATAAACAGGTAGCGCCCAGCGGGCATTAAGTGCTCTTAGAGCCTTTTAGCTGGGTTTCAGCTCAAACTGTTTTGGAGACTTATACTTGTGGTGTGAAGGGAGGTTCTTGGTAGGTACTGACAAAGCCAACCGATCGACGGTCGTTTGAGTTTAATTCCGCCCGACGTTAGTCGGTTATGTTTATAAACATTGACTCTTTTTGTCAATTTTGTTCTCCTTTTGTTTAAATGTTTGTGCAAAGTTGTTGCAAAGAAATATGCGTACGTATTCTTTTTTATAGTTAAAGGTTACAACAATTAATTAGTAGTACAACAATTTATTTGGGCTAAGTTTCCCTCAATTTGCAATTTTTGGAAATGAACTAATCGGCAAAGCTGTCGGCAAGATCATCTGCCAACAATGTTAGTAAAGGCAAGCATAGACAGATGTGTGCAATAGGAGGACTTTTGCTAGGTTTTCGAATCTGAATCTAGTAATTTTGTTTTGTTTCGAGTCTTCAGCTCAGACGCTAGGTCACTCTGAATCACTCTAGGTTATATCCATTTGAAATAATAACGATGCGATATTGGCAGAAGGCCGCAGTCCACTCACGATGACCAAAGCGCCGAAAAAAATTAAAATTTTTGATTTACATTGTTTAAACTAAATGAATTTATGTTTGAACAAAAATAAATTTTTCAAGAAGTAACTGTAACAAGAAGTAATCTTTTAGAACATTTTTATTGGTGCCAAAATTTGTCAATTTCGGTTTATATTCTCTTGGTTTTTTTGACACTTCATTTTCTTGTGGTGAAAAAGTTTACTTTCCATTAACTCTCCTGAATTTTTTTTTCTGGTTGAGCTTTTTCATATTTTAAACAAAACTTAGTCAGATTATTAACTAATGAAAGTCAAATCAAAAGTGCACTGAAATTGGATTCATGTTTTCAATTTTAATCCTTGCATGTCTGTAATAGGATGTAATGGCAGCATTTGAAGCCCTTCGGTGAAGCCACAAACTAAAATAACAAGGAGGCTCGGTAATGTGCGTACGCACATGAGGTTCCGACCCCGCTCATCCACATTCTTGACTTAATTGGCTACCAAATGATGAAGATAGAAAACTTTCAAAAACATACATATCGTTCCATAAACAGCCAATGGAATACAATAATGACACCCTAAAGGGCCGATGAACGTTTTTTTGATAATATGACTACTCGAAAGGACAATAATAAATATCAAACTACAAACATTATTTACGACCAAAACTCGATTTCTATCAATAAAATCAAACTCGCATCAGATAAAATCTAAACGAAACAATATAACCTATTCACCATTAGAAAAAATATGGAACCTGTCCTCAATGCGACTGGTGAATAGGTCGACAAAAAGAGCAAATAGGTGCGAAGTTCAAAAATAAGTTTCTATTTTTGAAAAGAATTAATTTCACTGAAATCCCTAAAATGTTCATGTATATCACCATAGGAATCAATTGAGACATGTCATTATCCAATGTGCAATTGCGCAAAGTTTCAAAGCCAATGGGACGTACGATTTTTGTTATAAATTAAAAAGAAAACAAAAATCCTATAAAATGTACAAATACAAAAAAATCTCAAATATTTTATGAAATCTCGTAACAGCAGTAACAAAGCCGAAAAACAAATGTTTGGAGTTAAAACGTTATAGAGATTAAATTATAGTTCACTGGAAACGTGTTCTGACCTGTGTTTACAGAGAGTGAGCTAAAAATCGAACGAAAAATTAAATTAAAAAAGATGAAGCTCAAAAACCCAGTGATGTTTTTGACAACAAATAACAGATTTAAGATTCCAAAAACAGCGATGGATTAAGTTGCAATACCTCAGGAAGCCAAGTGGGCCTGTTATAATTGAGACTAAGTCACGACCCCACAAAGTAACAACAAATATACAAAAAAGCCAAAACTTATCAGATGTTACCTCCAAGAACTGTAAATCGTCACTTTCTCCTCACTTTAACAGTAAAGAGTCTTCCTTCTAAAAGGATTACGTAGACATGACAAAAAGATACCCAGAAATTGAACAGTATAGAAATCTCGAAATTCTTTTATGAATTTAATTGTCGAAGCAATCAGTCACAACGTATAACCAAGAGCGAAACGTATAAACAAATTCTTCAATCGACAAAAGTAATTTAGAATTCTAATTACTGAGATTGAGTTACATGGTTACAAAATTGAAAGCAAAAATGATAGTTGAAAAAAATTCTTTTTTTATTTTAATTTGGAAGTCATTAATGCAAACAGCTGTGAACTGAATTCTTTAACTAGGTACAAACATAGGCAAAAACAAAAAAAAATC
Organism: Convolutriloba macropyga; assembly: GCF_964194025.1. Taxonomy (NCBI): domain Eukaryota; kingdom Metazoa; phylum Xenacoelomorpha; order Acoela; family Convolutidae; genus Convolutriloba; species Convolutriloba macropyga. The sequence goes on from NC_134478.1 coordinate 55,882,193, forward strand.
CATAAAATTTTGCGAGATAATTTGTCTCAGCCCAAAAAGCATAAACTATATAACAAAAACAATTAAATATTCAGATAGGCCGTCTTCCATCGCTGTGCAGTTTCCCTATCATGCTTTCCTTCAATTGGACTTCTCAATAATGCGATAATACGACAAGGAAACAAAATCAGTCCAAAAAATATGCAGTTATTCTCAAAAATTGAAAAGGCGTATCATCAAAACAAAGAGGCCATTAGTTGAACATAAAACCGTATAGGACATTAAATTATAACACACAGGAAATTGGTTTCTGCCTGTTTTTACTGAATTTACTGAGACTGCGCCCGAAGTTGAGAGAAATAAGACAAATTGGAAAATTTCAAAAATTAACCAATGTTTTCTTGAAACAAATATATTCAAAGACATAACAGAGATTTGATAACATTTAAAAGAAGTGTCAAGGTTCATTTATACCTCTGAAAAAATAAATGGATCTTTGACTGCGGAAAATAAGTTATTGGGCTACAAAAAAGACAACAAATGAAAGCAAAATTCGAGACGTACATAAAAATTTTTTACGAAAACAATTGGTCAGAGCCATAGAAACCACGCCCTTAACTCGGAAACCGTACTATAATCTCTTTGAGCCTCATTTTTTGTTAATAGTATCTGTCACTAACTGAGCCCTGATTTGAAATTCTTGTAAATAAGAAAAAGTGTACATAAAAATCGTTTATATAGCGGAAAAAGTCGCGGCCCATTAAAATCCAAAAAAAATATTTACCGTAAGGATCCATGGCGAGATCAGGATCAGCCCAGATGTTGCTGCCCGTCTAACAAAATACTCATCTCTTTCAATTGGTTGCAAAATAGATCAATTTTTTCAGTTTTTTAAAAAATAAAAATGATTTTTCTATATTAAATGAGTTTAAAAGACTGGCAAAATTATAACTCCAGCAGACTCTCAAAGCCAGTGGATGTACAACTAGCGCAATTGTCTGCCTAAAAAGAATGTGGCCGTAGTTTTAAGGTATTTACTCCCAGCAAATTTAATGCAAGTCGGATGAAAAAGGAAATTTGGTCTCAATTATTGTCCCAAAAAAAGTCGAATCTTGAAAAATTTAGCATAAATTCTTGCCAAAAAACTCGAAGAATTCAGCAACCCTCCTCTATCTTTAGAAAAAAATTAATAACACTACAGTTGACAATTTGGACAAATTTTAAAATTGACAAAAATTTGGTCAAAAATACCGACGATGTGAATAAAAACGGCTGAAATACATCCAATATTCACAAAATTTTAAACCTCGATAACTCCTTATAAAAAGTGAAAATTGAAAAAATCTTTTTAATTCCATATTCTACGCTGGACGGGCTTTTTAATGATACCACTCACAACTCTCTACGATGATTATATCGATCGGCCAAAATTGTCTGAACAAAAAAAACCCATTTGAGTATACAGTTCCTCCCCCACTAAAGTGGGTCGGAACAATAAATAATTCCTGTTGATCATTTGATGTTTGTCAAAATTAAGAAATTAGCATTTTACTAATGATCGTTATGCTTCTAAATTTGTTTCTTTCAAAAACACTAAGCGACTACCACGTTAAAGAAATTTTGAGTCCATCCCATTATACCCCCCCCCCCACCAGCTTAATGGGGTCAATCAGATAACATATGCCCCCCAATCATGGTAAATATAATGGGGGGCTACAATGGGAAAGACTTTTTTCACGACAATCTTCCGTTTCCTATTTAAGATGTTATGTAGACTTTTGTTGTGATGTTGAAATTTACTTTTCAAAAATATGATTCAATCGGCAATCTCAAAATTTTGCTTTGAATGGACACTTAAATTATGGCAGTAATGCTTAACAAAGAATACCTTTTGTCTTAAACTGAAACTGATGGTTTTTCAAAATCAAATTTTTTTCCGCGCTTGAAAATTTCCTGATATTTTTCCGCGCTTGAATATCAGGAAATTTTTCCGCGTTTTTTTGAAACAATTTTTAGTCTAGCTCTATGAGCTGCCTTTTTTTATTTTGGTAACGGTTTTTTTTTTCTCGCTGCTTTCTAGAATTTTCTAATGACATCACTGCTAAAAAAGCACAATCGAATGACATTTAGCATTATGTTCCACGTTTCAAATATACACTTTCAAATTACTGTACTTTGGTAGTAATGGAATAGTAATACATTAACGGTGGTCTAAAATATCGAATGAAGAAAAGCGAATATTACGTCATTTCTATTTGAAGAAACACCAGAACACGTATAGCCACGTTTTAAATGCAAAACACCACAGTTGCACCATCTTCAGCACTACGATGGTTTAAAATTACTCTAGCTAGTTTTGTATGGTCATATTTTGTTTCTCTCTCATTCTGTTCTAACGTACACTACTTGTACTTTCGCGTCTATCTAGCTAGCTAGCTCAATTCATAATCGCGTATTTTCTGCCGTATTTCAGTTGGCTTGCTAAGAAATAATACAAATCTTTTGTGCTCGTTCATTCACAATTCGCGTTTTATTTCCTTTCTCTGCCGTGGAAAAACAGGCAAGTATTATTGCGTCTGTGCTCGATAAAGGTTCGTTTGCTATTTTTGTTTTACACTTAGTTGTAGGTTGCCATTATTTGTACTTTGCCCATAAAATCTAGGCACAGTCAGACGGTACGTGTACGCTCGATTTAGTCATAACTGCCGTAAAAGGAAGGCAAAGTTTTTAATCGGGAACTATTTTCGAATTGTAGTCTGATAGAAGGAATCGAGGTTTGCTGAATGTTTCTCGAGCTCGAACCCGCTATTGACGTAAAGACTTGACCCAGTATTGTGTTTTCAGTCTGCTTATGACCCGGTCGCTTTAGGTTAATTTCGGTGTTGTTTTTGTGAATTCTAATCTAAACTTGACGAGATCTTGTATTTCAAAATTTTTCGACGTCCTAGAAATCTTTTGACGTCCTGAAAATCTTTCGGTCGTCTTGTACTAATTATATCGAGCAATTTTAGCATCTTGTTAATGATACCAATTATATCAAGGATTAAGATCGGGGTGAAATGATAGGGGTTACACAAATAGGGGGTGAAAAGCGGGACACGCTAAAGTGGATCTTACGTAACCAAAGACATTCCAGGAGTCAAATTTTAGGCCAATTGAAGTTCGCTGGCAAAAGATTTAGTTTTACTATTTATAGAGATTTGTATAAGTTCGGCATGTTGTTTTAGGAGTCGAACCCGGCTGGAGACCAGTATCCGCTGAAGAACCCCTGCGTGTCCTTAGAGCACCCCAACGGAGTCGCTTTGCAGTCCTCGACAACTTCCACCCAACAATCAACTTCAAACAGCAACAGTCCACCTCATCATAACTCCAACGGACAAGCTAAAGAATCGGAAGATAATCCTCAAATTCTAAACGGAAATTCCTCGTGTGAGTTGAAGCATAAAGAAGCCAATAAAAATCATTCTGCTGAAGTTGTAAACGGAGCACCTGCTGTAATGACTGTTGGAAAGGATTCTGCAGCCGTGAACGGCGTGGCAAATGGTGCTAGTAATGGGGAGCCTAAAATTAACGAGGATCTATATTCGAGGCAACTTTACACGTTGGGAAAGAGTGCAATGTTGGAGATGCGGAAGACAAAGGTGAGATTTTTTATGCGATTAAAAAGATTTACCTACGTTATTGTTGCTCAGCAAACATTGTGGTGGCCTTAGAGTGAGTTATGTTAAATTAAGTTATATTAAATAAGATTATTAATAATGTTATATTTAGTTAGATTATTAATAATGTTATATTAAGTTAGATTAAGTTATGCAAAAATAAGCTGACAAAAGGAGAAGATTGACAAATTGCGTTCAAAGTTTCATAGCTCAAGTTTCAAAAAAAAGTAGTTGAAATCTTCTGTTGCTGATACAAAGGAAAATATTCGTTCTACTGTATGTCCAGAATTATAAGATTTCATTTTTTAAAAGCGATTTTGATGCAACAATCCCAGCACTACGGGGGGGGGGGGGGGGATTGTTGCAAAATTTACCATATTGAAAGTAACGAGGTATAAAAGCCGCGGACGTTTGCAATTGCGGCATTTGTGATGGATATTAGTATCAATATTATTATCTGTTCGCTTTCCAATAGTTTCGAAGGCTTCAATTTAATTTAGTAAGGGATATCGGTTCAGTTCGTTCGCACATGTTCCAACCGCTCAAATTCCAAACCATTGAATATCAGATGTTATTTGAATAGAATTTTCCTGCTACTCAAATCATGTGGCCATAAATCAGGAGTAATATTTTTCGACTTATTACTGGAATTGCGGATTGAGCAGTTGCTATAGGACAAAGAAATTTTTTGAATATGAGAAATTCTTCTGACTTGTCCGCTCACTGTACTTGAAATGATTTAATGATATTCAGTATTTACTGAATCGGTTGTTAATCTGAGCATTTCCTAAAATCTTTTTATCTTATTTAGCCGACAGTTTGCCGGAAAATATCCGCCATTGACCCCGTTAATGTCTATTGGGATTAATGCAGGAAATGGAAAGGAGATAAAAATTGACAGCCTTTTTTCAAGTTTCATTTTGTGTCCCGATCTGGTGAAAAATTTTCGTTTACATAAATACACAGAAATCAGCCTTTAATCTGACGGGTATTAGCATAAATACTACTACCAATCAGCATTGGCTCTAACGAACCTTGGTAACACAACATGGCTTCAAAGCGATTGAAATATTTAACTATTTTCTGTATCAATTCTGTATTTACTGCATCATTCTATCTACCAATAGAAAGAGTATGTCTGTTTTTAATTGCTCTCGAACGAAGTTTGAAGCAATTTTTGTAAACGTGTTGGTCTTTCTGGCGTTTATGCAAAATATTTGCTTGGTCATTTCTGAGCATTTGTTCTAGAACATTCTGTGACTTTTTCAAGCTTCACTTCATTTAGAGTGATTACAATTGCTCTCATTCTGGAATGAAATTTATTACTAATATAAAGTGATTGTTAGCGATTGAGTAACAACGTGGTTGTTGCCTAGTTGATAAGATTTCTGACTGCTGTCCTGGAGGTTGATGGTTCCAACCCCTATCAGGTCCGAGTTTTCTCACCCAAAACAGTTCTAAGCTATACCCCTAAATTAAATTGCTCCCAGCCTGTTGTTCGAGAACAATTCATGCGACGTTAGTCGGTTAATGGTTTTTACCACTAAGGTACATGGTGACATAATTAATGGCAAAGTTCAGAAATTCTTTTTGAACAAAAAGATCCTAACTCATATTTCCTGAGGTATTGGAAAAACTAAAAACTTTCTCTTATGTCTGCAAGTTTTTGGCTGTTCGTGTGTACGCTTCTGTTTTTTTTCGAGCTAAACAGTTTACTTCTGCTAACTGTTCTCGAAAGATGTTCAACAGGAAGTAAAATGTTATTTAATTGATCAGTCAAGTCAGTTAATTAATGTAAATGTGTTCATTTGTTAAGGCTTTTACCAAAAATCTCTTCAGTTGAGTTTGGATTGTTGTTATCTAAATCGACGCTGGGATGGAGACGGCAAATACCTATCAAGAATTTTATGCGCCTTAAACATCCGTGCAAGGATCAGCCGTGTTCTCTCCCCTTATTAACAGCCGGACAAAGGAATCACTTGTTTGTGACCAAATGGCATTTCTTCGTTGTCAAAATACTATCTAATTTTTCTAGTTTTCAAAGTTAGGAGGAGCATGTTTTGCATGGTCGTGCCATAGGGTAGTGGATAGGAAACAGAAAAACAACAGATTTTCCAATTGCGCTCAAAAGTTGGCAAGTCAGCATTTTAATAATTTCTCAACACCCAACTGTCGGGGAATCATTTTATTCTCCAAGGGTTAATGTTCTCGAAACAATTGAGAAAATTAAGAATACGCGAATTAGGGTCACGGTACTTGCATAGAGAAAAACCATAGAAATTGTCTTTGTATTTGTAGAAGATAAGATCTCATTTTGGAAAGAGGGAGCCAGCTGAGACCAATAACAATTATTAATTATCAGTGGAATTATCAGAAATTATCAGTGTCTTTAATATGGCGAAGTGCTATGACAATTATTTCCGAACAACGAAATCAGTATAAATTATTGTCCATCCATAGACTAGTGTAGTAGAAACAAAGTTGTAGTGAAGTTCACCCAACCTTTTGCACATTTTACTACCAAACTGTTTTTTGTCTAACTCATTTCTCGAAAACCACTGGTTGTAGTGGAAAAAGACTTTATTAGCTGCGTTAAAAGCTTAAATACAAAAGTGGTGACAAATATTGAAAAATTTTAACATAAAACATGACAGAAGTTTAGAAAGATCGCGTTTTTTTCAGCTTCTTCGTAAACGTTTTTGGTCCTTCAGAAATGTCGGTTTGGTAAAGCGTTGCAAAAAGATGCACGAATTAATCGGAGTCGGCTAGTTTGCATCAGGTCTTAGGGACCTTAAGCTGTTGATTTCGTCGAAGAAAATAGTCACCTCTCGGATCATCAACTGAAACAAGCGCGAGAAGAAATTCAAATCCACCATCAGTTTTTTTCAGAAAAATGTTTTTCATTTCTAGAAGTAAGCTTATCGGAAGAATTCTAGATTAGCGTAATCTCTCAACATAGGAAGATTTGTAAGAAAATCACTTGGTTGCTCTACTTTGCTCTAGTTTAGAGAGAAAGAGAAGCTTTTGCCGGATGCCAAACTTCAGAGGCCTTCATTAATGCAGATAATACAGCAATTGCGCAGTAGTATTTTCGTGGTCTTCGGGAGGATTTTATCTGATTTGGGCACCAAATTTTTTGTAAATTGAAAATTTGTATCAGAAAGACTCCTAGAGCAAAAAATTGAAGGTCAACGCATTTGTATTTAAGATATAAGCGTGCTAAAAACATACTTATTGACCCAATGTTTGAGATCTGCCCAAAATGCTTCTCCAAATCTATTACAGCGCATGCCAAAAAGAATTTGAACCTGGAAATGGATTCTTCCTTTTTCCAATAAAACGAATCAATCTAGTAAAAAGTCAAGATCAGCCGTTTTCCGGTTGTGTGTGCATCATTGTACAATAGATAAATTTACTGTTCAAAAGTATTAATCAAGTTTTCATTTTTAAACTATACGTATAATAGATGATAGTTTTTCTATTTGTTCATGTTTATCTGTATATTGTCAACGAAAACTGAGAGCCCTGTGACTGACATGTTTTCGTATTACATTGTATATTGTTTTATGTCTACAGGTGCTAATCAGTGGGATGGGAGGACTAGGAGTTGAGATTGCGAAGAATGTGATCTTGGCCGGAGTGAAGGCAGTCACAGTGCATGATGTCAACTCAGCAACCATGTCAGACCTATCAGCTCAATACTACCTCACTAAGGAGGGTCAGTATTGATCATTTGCACAAGTTTCAACTCTTCACCTTCGCGTATCTTACGTTCCTGGTATCACATATCAAGTGGAAGAGTTGTTTATTAATTGCTCTCAAACGAAGTTTGTAGCAATTATATTAGTCCTGTCGGTCTTTTTTTTATGCGATTTTTCGCTTGACCAATTTTTCGTCTGACGCTTTTGACTTTTCGTCCTCAAAAACGGGATAAACAGGTAGCGCCCAGCGGGCATTATGTGCTCTTAGAGCCTTTCAGGTCTGTTTCAGCTCAAACTGTCTTGGAGACTTATACTTATACTTATGGTGTGAGGGGCGGTTCTTAGAGGTTGACACCCCCCCCCCCTTTGTTGACCCCCCCCACCCCCACTATTGCTTTTGCCCCCCCCACCCAGTGCTGCCCCCATCAGCCCCCGGTGCACCCCCCCCCCCCCCCCCCCGTGGCTAGCTACTGACCAAGCCAACCGCTCGCCGGTCGTTTGAGAGCAATTCGCCCGACGTTAGTCGGTTATGTTTATTTGTTTTTTTCCTGATCTCTGGCTAGAATTATGTTTTATTGTTCCGACCCACTTGTGGGGGGAGGAACTATATACTCAAATGGGTTTTTTTTGTTCAGTCAATTTTGGCCGACCTATATATTCATCGTAGAGAAATGTGAGTGGTATCTTTGAAAAGCTGTTCCAGCGTAGAATTCAAAATTAAAAAGATTTTTTTTGAATTTTTCGAGGTGTTTTTTTCGAGTAGTTATCGAGGATTGAAGTTTTGAGAACACGGGATTGGTCAATGACAAGATTTCAATTTTTTTTTTTACATTTCTGGATATTTTCGTATTATTGGTTACTTTTGAACTCTTATCACATTATCCAAAGATTGATAGCTTGCATTGGATTAAAAAGACGTTTAGTGGATCACAGATAAAGTTTTCACAGAAAATCTTATGTTTTAAATGGCTCCGACACTTTCTCGCATTTTCCTACTGAGTTTTTGGTTTTTGCCTGTTTTTGTTGTTGTTTTCAAAGTCATAAGACTTATTGTGATGCTTTATTGATTTACTATGCATGACAAATACCCTTTTCCTCCCATCGGGGCATATTGGAGTGTATTTATTGACTTCCGTTGAAAGCTATTGAATTTAATGGCTGTTAAGTCCTTAAAAATAATTTTTCGAAAACTTTTTAAACATTAACCAATCTTAAAATTTTTTCGTGAACTGTTAGTCAGTCTCAGTATTGAGAGGACCTCCTTCTTTTCTACGCATACAAAATTAATCTGGTTTCCGGTTTTATCTTCTACCTAATAGTTTTAAGACTTCAATGCCACGGGTTTCCATAATTTTTTAATTTTTGATACTTTTTCTTCTTTTTGGTTCCTTTTGAAATCTTTCACATTATCCTAATACTGATAGTTCCGATTGGTTTATGGAAGACGTTCAATGGATCATAGATAAAGTTTGCAGTGTAGAGCTTATGATTTAAATTGCTTCGACACTTTCTTCAGGCACTTTTCTACTGAATTTTTTGTTTTTGCGTGTTTTTGTTGTTGTTTTCATAGTCAATGACGTGTTGTAATGGTTTATTGATGAAATAGGAACGGAAAACAACATTTCGTGGTTCTAATGTATTTGTTCATCTTTGATTTTTTAAAGTTATATTGTTATAAATGAAGAATCCCATTGCTGTTAGAAAAGTTATTTGAAATGAGAAATGTTTTCATTGAAAAGTTTACTTTTTAATGCCTTCGACACTTTTCTCGCTCAATTTTTTTTCTTGAATTTGCTGTTTTTTCCTGTTTTTGTTCTTTAGGTAGCCGTGAATTGCTGACCGGTCGCATAAGTTTTTAATTGAAGATTGAATGAATGATATTACCTGAAGCACTCAGTTTATAGTGAATAGTCTTAAAGTTTATGATGTAAATTTCCAATTTTTTTTCAAACTTTTCAGTTGTAACTTATTTTCATCATTGAGAGGTCCCGTCCAATTTCTTGTATTTCAAAAAATAACATATCTACGTATTTGATTTGTCACTGACGTTTTCTTTGTTGGACAATATGCGTTTTTATAAACGTTTTTTCAGTGGTCATTTTTGTATTTCTTCTCTTTCAACACAATCGCGTAATAACAGATCCCCAATGGTTTTCAAATGTGGCCCGGGTAAACTTAGTTAGTATCTCAGTATAAATCCTTTAGCTGAAATAGTACAAATAACAATCGAATTGAAAGTACATAATTTTCAGATAATAGCTAATGACTTAAATGATATCAATAATTTGTGTTTTCGTTGTCAAGGTTTATTTAGTTGAAAGCTAATGTTTTTTAAGACTTTTGAAATTTCTTGGTTTAAAAAATATTGATTTATTTTTGAATTTCGCCCCTTTATTCGTTCTTTGTCGACGTGTTACCTAGTCTCATTAAGAAGAATTTCCATCTGCTGTATAGTTAGGAAAAAGTAAATTTGTGTAGTTAAGGTTTTATCTGACTGCATTTTGACGTTGTTACTAGGTGCTTTTTAATTTTGATAATCAGTTTTTTTTCCGTGAAAATTTTGTTTGCGCTAATTTTGTCGTTTGTTTTTTTCGTAGTCTCTTTAACGGCAGATCTCGTTGTTGCTGTAATGAGGCATGGCATTATGTAATTCAATTAGCGGTTAGATTTTGTAACGATTGTTTTAACCTCAAATATCTATTTTTGTTATATCGTCATTTGGTTGACAATTAAGTAAAGAATGTTGATAAGCTCGGGTTGGAACATCATGTGCAAACGCACATTAACGAGCCTCCTTGTTCACAGTCGAGTAACAGCTTTGCTATAACTAGATGTTTATTATGGGTCGCATCGAGGCTTTTTATGATAGATTGTGCTTAATTCTTTTTGCTGAAAATATAGTTAATCTGTAAATGGCATTTGCTTGGTTTAATAAAGACTCTTCTTCTTAAAACTGGATATGATGATTATCACAATAAAACGTTAGCTTGTTTTCATTTGGCTACCCTTATTTTTTTCTACTAATAGCCAGTTCCGATGAGAATTTTAGCAAGTAATCAGTTGGCTGTTCTCGGCCAAATTTGTCAGAACATGAAAGTATTATCATTATGTAAAGCTTTCAAAAATATGATAGGCTAATGAGAAAAGATATTGACTGTTTCTATTGATGAATCAAAACTTAATCAAAAATCCATGTTGTAGTGAAAAATTTGCGAAGTGTTTCAGACATCGGCAAGAATCGTGCCGACTGCTGCTGGCAAAAACTGGCCGAACTGAATCCAGAAGTGAACGTGGACTGTTTTAACCAGAAGCTATCTTTGGACTTTGTCAAACAATTCAACATTGTGGTGCTAACTGAAAGCAGCGAGACGGAGCTGAAAACGATTGGTGATTTCTGTCACGAAAACAAGATCAAATTCATAATAGCGCAAACTGCGGGCGTGTTCGGAATGATATTCAATGATTTTGGAAAGCAGTTTGTCGTCAATGACCATAACGGGGAAGATCCGCTAAGTGCTATGATTGCGAGGATCTCAAAGGAGGAAAAAGCGGAGGTGATGTGTTTGGATGAGACGAGACACGGATTCGAAGACGGAGATTGGATTGTGTTCAAAGAGGTCGAAGGGATGAAAGAGATTAATGGCAAAGAGTTCCAAATCACTGTTACAGGTTAGCTTTCCTCGTTTGATAATATTTGCATTTCGTGATAAAAGCTTTCTGAGACGAAGTTTTGGATCACAATGAATTGATATTTCTAATTGACTAATGGTTAATTGAAGTGTGAAGCGGTTATTGAAGTCGCGTCTCTTTTTTGATGCAAAATTGGTTCCACTCCAAGGGAATCGCTGCAAGAGACTCGCGCGCCCATCAGTCGTTCGAGAGCAATTCGTCCGACGTTAGTCGGTTATGTTTACTTTTTAATCTTTAAGATTGCGTGGAAAGAAGTGTTAATGTTTGTTCATCAAAATGGTTGATTAATTGGGTGATGACTCCCGTCAAACGGACTGATTACTAAGGGGTTTTAAAATACCGTATTATGTTAAGCATCGATTGGTGATAACTGATGTAAAATCGGCTGGCTCGATTACAAAATATTGAAATAAGAATTAATAAAAGCGATAGCCGAATTGACCAACTCAGAGATTAGTCGACAAATAAAAATTGAGAATGAAGCCGACAACCCGACCGCACACCAATTGTTATAGTTAATAGCCGCTCTCATCTTCTCAGCTGGCTATTATGGCGCTCCTAGTTTTTTACAATTCAAAGAATTTGAATTGTATTGGGGCGCTGTCTTTTTTTTACGACTCGAAGAGGAGTATTGAAGAAGTGCTTTTTTTATAGCTGCGAAGCTGTAAGCTGAGCGAAGCTATAATGCGGTGCTCTTGGTTTTTTACAATTCAAAGAATTTGAATTGTATTGGGGCGCTGTCTTTTTTTTAAGATCTGTTCACACATTTAAATGATTTTTGAAGTCAAATTGGAGTAGTGATTTTGGTCACGCCGAAACAGGAAATGGAGCGAAAAAGCGAGTGGTTTTGCGGCGTGAATTTTTTTCGCTCTAATTTTAAAGTAGAGTGCGAAAGTGGTGTTTGAACAAAAATTCGGTTTCTCGGTAGTGGTTTTTCGTTCACATGCGGCAATTTCACTCTGATTTTTACTGTTTTTTCGATTTTTTGGATCGGATTTTTTTCTAAATTGTTTTCCCAATCCATTCATGGCTCATTTTAGGCCTAGTTTTTTGTTTGAATTAAATTTTCATTACTCGCTAGTGGTTTTTTGTTCACATGCGGCATTTTGACATTGATTTTTTTGTTTAATTGCTCTCAAACGAAGTTTGTAGCAATTATATAAGTCCTGTCGGTCTTTTTTTATGCGATTTTTCGCTTGACCAATTTTTCGTCTGACGCTTTTGACTTTTCGTCCTCAAAAACGGGATAAACAGGTAGCGCCCAGCGGGCATTATGTGCTCTTAGAGCCTTTCAGGTCTGATTCAGCTCAAACTGTCTTGGAGACTTATACTTATACTTATGGTGTGAGGGGCGGTTCCTAGAGGTTGACACCCACCCCCCCCCCCCTTTGTTGACCCCCCACCCCCACTATTGGCTCCCCCCCCCACCCAGTGCTGCCCCCGGTGCACCCCCCCCCCCCCCGTGGCTAGCTACTGACCAAGCCAACCGGTCGTTTGAGAGCAATTCGCCCGACGTTAGTCGGTTATGTTTTTTTTCTTAATTTTTGATCTGATTTTTTTTTGAAATGGTTTTCTCAATTCACTCATAGTCCATTCTAGGTCTAGTTTTTCTGTTTAATCAATTAAAATTCTTTGAATTGTACGTCAGGACTTGTCCTGCTATGTTTTTTGTTTCGTCGTCTGACGCTCTTTTTTCGTTTTACATTTGTTCACACAGCAAAGCTGAAAAAGTCAAATTTTCTGAATGACTTCTTCCTCTCACTAACGGCATTTGCGCGCGTGACGTCATTTCTCACTCGCTTTAGCAAAAGTTTTTAGGCTATTTGCGTGATTAGATTTTGATCCTACGTGACTTACCTCACTCAATAAAATGACTTTGGCACTTTAAAACTTGAGTTTGAATTTGTATAAGGTCAAAGGAACTCATTTGTGCAGTAAAGGTCCCTAATAAGAGGCTTCTGCGGAATGAATTTTAACAAGCTTTATTAATTTATCGCTGAATGTTTTTTACCTTTTTTTTTGAGCGGCGCCTATTTTTTTTCAATTTAGATCTGTATCTGTTTCTATCTCTATTATATGGCACGCAGGTCTATTCTTTCGCAGCTATTCCGGCAATCTGCCGGCTATGTTAATCAATTTTATTGGAGTGATTTTTGAAGTGGGAAATGAAACGCGTGAAAAAACTTGGAGTGATTTTGGCGCTGAACAAAAGTGAAGAGCGGAGCGAAAAGAGAGTGGTTTTTGTTCATACCGCTGTTTTTGAGAGGGCGAGAAATTGATGTGTGAGAAAATTTTCTCAAGCGAGCGAATTTTTTTTGTTCTCTTGCGGCATTTTAAAGCACTTTTTTTCATTAATTTTGAGTTAAGAGGTTTGGTTATGATTTTGTTTTAATTTTAGGCTGGTTTCGTAAGGGGTTTGAAGGTTTCTGGAAACTCATATGAATTTTATGATAATTCGGAGGTTTTTAATGTATTTTGCTGATTTTCGGGCTAATTTTTGCGTTTTTTTGACGATTATTTTGTTTTACTGGCTCAAATGGGTATTGAAGAAACTCCTACTTGAGCAATTTTATGATAACAATTGGTTACAGTTTTGGGGGTAAGAATTATTTTTTTGTTGAGAAATAGGACAAAAAAAATGGCGAAAGTTGGAACTATTTTTTGCAGTTTTTCTTTTTTTTTGTTTTTAGCTAAGTTTCTTTGCCTATTATGACTTGCCTGTTGGTTTGCGAGCATCTGGATATCCTATTGGCTGAAGGGAATTTTTCTTTGGATTTATATGTTTTTGAAATACTAAAAAATTTAGTAACTTTTTCCAGTTTTTTAGTGAAAATTGTTTTTAAGAGCTATTTTTTTTCATAATTTTAGCCTAAAGTATTTTTTTCAAAATTCACATAAGTGGTTTTTGTAAATAGTAGTTATTTTGATGAAGTTATTTTGGAAGAGATAGTATTTTCGGGATCTCAATTTATAACAAAATTTGATCTGATTTTTTATCATATTTTAACAGATTTGTTTTTATTTTTACTTTTTTGTTTCATGACTTTGTTTCAAGATAATCATAAATTATTGAATTCACGTTTTGTTAGATGAGTAGTTGGCTGGCGTTTAAGTGGATTTTCACTTCGCGTCGTTTCCGGAATTCTTCCGGCTATGTTTTTTTAAGATCTGTTCGCACATTTTCATGATTTTTGAAGTCAAATTGGAGTAGTCATTTTGGTCACGCCGAAACAGAAAATGGAGCGAAAAAGCGAGTGTTTCGCGGCGTGAATTTTTTTGCTCTAATTTTAAAGTAGAGTGAGAAAACGGTGTTTGAACAAAAATTCGGTTTCTCGGTAGTGGTTTTGGTCACATGCGGCAATTTCACTCTGATTTTTACTGTTTTTCGATTTTTTGGATCGGATTTTTTCTGTTTTTTCCCAATCCATTCACAGCTCATTCTAGGCCTAGTTTTTTGCTTGAATTAAATTATCATTTCTCGGTAGGGGTTTTTTTGTTCACATGCAGCTTTTTGATATTGATTTTCTTTTTTTTCTTATTTTTTTGTTCTGATTTTTTAAAATGGTTTTCTGAATTCACTCATAGTCCATTCTAGTTCTAGTTTGTCTGTTTAGTCAATGAAAATTCTTTGAATTGTACGTCAGGACTTGTGCTGTTATGTTTTTTTACTTCGTCGAATAAAAAATGTTTCGCTTTACCTCATTTTGCCGCTTTTTCAACATTTTGCGTGATATCTTTTTGACTTCTCTAGGCTAGTTTCTCTCTTCCCTCATTCTGCTAAAAGTGATTTTGAACATCAGTTGCTCAGCAAAGCAATTCAAAATGAACAGAGTCAGTATAAAAAATTGAAGTCAGAAGTGGAAACGAGATAAACCCATAAAGCCCAATTTTAGATGCCCGCTATTTGAACGTCGTTCCTTTAAGTCTTAGTTACCATCTCTAATGCTTATTGGTATTGATAGTAGCCCCTGTAGCCTCTCTCTAAGAAACAGAAGTACGTTATGTTCAACTACGAAATGCCATCAAAATAAATCGGACTTAAAAATGTTTTTGTACAAAAATCTTTTTTTTTCAATATCTTCTACTCTTTCAATCCCAATCATGCTTATTGGAATTAACGGCGGCTATTTTCCGGCAGTCTGCCGGGTATGTTTTGACTAACTAGAGATCTTTTGACTAATCAGATTGGTGGGCTAATTAGATTTGAGTGTCGGCTAAATTTCATTGTCGGCTAAACCCCTGGTGGCAAAATCTAGTACAATAGTAACAAAGAGTTGTTTGTGCCCCCCCCCCCAACCCACCCAGTACGTTATGCACCCCAATTACAGAGCACGTGTCATTACATAATAAACAGTTATGTAAAAAAATGGCACGTGCGTCTGTTCTGCGGGTTGCAAAAACCCACTAAGCTGGGGGGGGGGGGCACGAACGGAAAAGATCCGAATTATTTTATGCCGTTACAGTTAGAAAAGTGAAGTCGAGAGTTAATAATACATTTATGATTGATCATGCTTTCGTAACTCGTGGGGCCTTGCGTAACGTGGGGTTGACTTCACAATGATTTTGAAAGTTTTTTTTGTTTCAGGGCCCTACTCTTTCAAAATTGGAGACACCTCAGCCTTTTCCGATTACACAACCAAAGGAATTGCCACTCAAGTCAAGAAGCCCAAAATTGTTGATTTCGTAAGTTGGTTCGATTAATTGCCAGTGTTAGATGATTGAGAGAGAACAACCTAATGTAAATTGTGCATAAAATAACCTTGACAAGAAGCTCTACTTGTTCAACGTATACTGGGCTTGAGAAATGAAGCCTTGAGGAACAAAAAGAATCAGAGAACGAGGGTCTTAAAAGATGCTTAAGTTCGAGAGCCTAAGACCATGTGTTGTAATGGTTGGAACATTAGGCCGCTAATGTAAACAGGCGCCTGCTTAGACGCCCCTAACATGCAATATATTTCGCTTAAACTTTTAAAAAGTTAATTAACTGAAAGATATCTTTACCTTGCTTTTGATGAAATTAGCTGAAGGAACTAGAAATTGTCATTTTTTTCTCATCTTTCAAAACGTCTGGTCACTATGCAAATGAATACTTAGGAGTACATGCGTCTTGGGGTGCAAATAGTATGCGCCCGCTAAGCTTGGGGGGGACACAAACGGATAAGATTGAAAAAGTAATTTATGATACTTTGAAGAGTATTTTAGAACAGTAGCAACTGAGATTATTCTGTGTTTAGAAACCGTACAGTGAAGCAGTGAAAGACCCCGAAATTATGATTGCTGACTTCGCGAAGTTCTCTACACCCAGACAGCTGCATTTTGCATTTCAAGCCATGGACAAGTTCAAGTCCGAGAAGAATAGGAAACCTGCTGCTTACAGTAAAGACGACTCAAAACAGATGCTGGAGTTAACTACCAAAATTGCAGGTGATGAATACTTTTACTAATTGGTGGAAAATGTAAGTTGTGGCGTAATTCTGGTTCTGATTTAAAAGCTACAGTTAGATCCAACCTTGTTCAGTGATAATTGATGCAAAATTTTTTATCAATATTTACGTTAAAGGAATGAAAAATTAGGTCGAATATATTGACCTTTGATGTTATGGGGCCTTAACTACGCAGCAGCAAACTGTAGAAACAATTGCTGACAAACATTTTGAGGATGATAAATAGCCGCGTCAGCAATTCCAGGCGGCTATATTATTGCGCTCCTAATTTTTTTTAACCGTCTAACAGACTTTTGTTTCGTCTTACCCTGACTTCTTGGAATTGACTTTTTCAGTGACTTCTACTGCTTTGCATTTAAAATTTGTGCGCGTGACGTCATTTCTGCTTTTAGGTCTGTTGCGTGACTTACCTCACTCAAAAAATGACTTCTGAACTCACTTATGGAACTTTAAATTTCAGGAACATTTACTAGCTAAAGATCAATAGTGCGCATCTAAGTAGTGTTAAACTTATAAGCCCTAATTCCTGAGTAATAGAGTCTTGAGTTTTAATATCGAATATTAATTTTGAAAAAACTCCATTAGGGTTTTTTCCTTGTAGAGCAATGTTTCTCATAAAAATGACAGTCCGAATCTAACCAAAAAAGTCTAGTGGTCTATTAAAAAGCTGGTGGTCGATCTCTCATTCTTATTTCTTGAGTTGTTTCAATTCATGGTAAGCCACAAGCCTCTATCGCGGCTGTTTTCCGGCAATCTGCCTGCTTTGTTTTTTTTCAGAAACGTTTTATGGGTTATAGGATTGACATTTTCCTGGCTTTAGTGCGAGGCGGTTTTAAGATTAACGGTCAATTTTTTGTAATTTTAGTCCCTATATTTTGCAAAACATTAGGAAATTTTTGGCGTTTCGTTAAAATTATCCCGAAATTTTTGCACTTTTCGTTGAACAGATTAAAAAAAAAATTCGTTTTTTAATTGCTCTTGAACGAAGTTCATAGCAATTATTGTAAACGCATGTGTCTTTTTTATGCAAATTTTTCGCTTGACAATTTTGCGCTTTTCTTCTGGAACATTCTTGGACTTCTCAAGTGACTTTTTCACGCTTTCTTTCTTCATTTTTGAGTGATCTCTACTGCTCTCACTCCGAAGTAAAGCTTGTTGCTAATATAAATTGGTTGCAGCACAACAAGAAGAAGGTTCTGATGGCGCAGTCGGGAGTGCTTGGGGTCATGGTTTGGGAGGTCAATGGTGCGAATCCCGGACGGGGAAAGGTTTTTTGCACCCATAAAAAAATTGATCTAGGCCACAGCCCCTGAATTAACAGCTACAGCCTCGCCTGTCGTTCAAGAGCAATTCTCCCGATATTTGTCGGTTTATGTTTTTGTTCAGTAATCAGAGTAGACAAACTGTAATTGACGGAAGGATAATTCGACTCTATCAACTGATTTCACTTCTGCTCAAAAACTGAGTTACAAAAATTAAAAATTCTCACGACTTGTCTGTTTTAGCTGTTCCCGTAGCAGCACTCTTAAAGAGGAGGCTTAAGTTCGTGTGAATTGGCTATTTTGTACGGTTTGAACACTTTTTTCTCCCCTCACCCTGTGAAGTTAGCCACTACAGTAAGCCAGCTAAAACCGAAACCAGCCACACGACAGTTAGGGCAATTCGTCCGACGCAGGTTGTAAAAAATCATTGACATTGGAGCATTAGGAAAAAGTAGTTTTCTGAGAACGGTGGGAAACCCGGAAGCCAATGAAAAAATTGGGTTTCTCGCATAGGTCTACACCTGCGCAGCAATACTAAATTTAATAGTGCGCAGGTGCATTTTTGAATGCTGTCGTTTTTTACATAAACCAACTGTGTTTGTTTTTTCTTTTGCGGAGAACTGCTTAAGCGGCCTGTACGAAGAAACAAACACATTTCTTCTCTTTTTTGCTACTGCGCAAATTGAAATTTTTAGGTAATCCAAAGAAGGGGGTTTTGCTCCACAAAAAATTTTTGCAGTAAATGTTTTAAATTATATGCAAGGGCGTTCCATTGACACTCACGATTTGTCTGAAAAGGTGTCCAATATTCAAAAATTGAAGAACAAAATAATCGGCTTACTGTAGAGTTCCTTCCTTCATGTATAGACTACATGGGCAATTTTTTAAAAAAAAATCGGAAACGTGGAAATTGAGACATGGTTAAAATTTCAGACAAATTTCAACGTGATTTTTCTGATCTTTTAAATTAAATCTGGTGTTCATCCTTTCTGTAAAAATTCTAATAAAAATTACTTTTCATTGGAATCGTATGATCTCGCAACCGTCTCAACCGTTTTCCCCGACTCTTAAATGTCTGATATATTTTTTTTTTCAATCAAGGGAGTCACCCATGAATTGTTGGCATGGCAATCAAAGTCAAACAGGGTAAGTAGTCTTGATTTTTGCAGGTGCTGACGAAGAACTAGACCCCAAACTACTCGATATGTTTTCGTTCACGTGCGATGGGCAGGTGTGTCCTATGAACGGGGTGATTGGTGGCGTCACAGCCCAGGAGGTCATCAAGGCCTGCACTGGCAAGTACATGCCGATCTATCAGTGGTTCTACTTCGACTCAGTCGAGAGTCTGCCCAAAGAGTGGGACCAGATGACAGAAAAAGACTGCACTCTGGTTAGGAAGCACCTAAATGTATAAATTTTCCAAGAAAATGTTTTCATTAGATTTATATATGCGGAGCTATGCTTAAATTAATACTGCGCGGTATTTTTGAATTTTACTGTTTTATGGTGAACAGTCCCAGGCAAAATATTCGAAAAAAGACTTATTATTATTATTTTGTCTGTTCACTATAAAAACAACAGAATTCAGAAATACTGCGCTGTATTAATTTAAGCATTACTGCGCATGTATGAATCTAATAAAAGCATCTTATTAGATTTATAAAAAAAACCTAAAAAAAATTTGTGTTGGTAAAAAGGTGTTCATAACTGTTATTTTTCGTTGCGCTAATTTTGATCGCTTTTATTTTTTCAGGCCAACTCACGCTACGACGGTCAAGTGAAAGTGTTCGGTGCTAAATTCCAACAGAAAATGGGAGACCTAAATTCGTTCATCGTGGGGGCGGGTGCCATCGGGTGTGAACACCTAAAGAACTTCTCGATGATGGGCATCTCCTGTGGTGGGAAGGGAAGCATGACCATTACTGATATGGACACTATCGAGACTTCCAACCTCAACAGACAGTTTCTGTTCAGAAAAGAGGATGTCAAGGTTAAATTTGGCATTGTAATCAATTGTTCTCGATGGAAGTTTGAGGCAATAATTTAAAACGTGTCTTTTTATAGCTGCGAAGCTGTAAGCTGAGCGTAGCTATATTGCGGTGCTCTTGGTTTTTTTTTTGTTTCGTCGTCTGACGCTTCATTTTCGTTTTACATTTGTTCTAGAACATTCTGTCTCGTCACTGCTTAAATGGCTTTTTCGCGCTTGATTTCACGCTTTCTGCGTGACCTAAATTGCTGTTCCTAAAACAAAGTTGATTGTAAGAAAACAGATTGTATGGTCCGATAGCCGAGTGGTTAAGGCGACTGGCTGTTAATCCGGAGATCGCCGGTTCGAGACGCGACAGGGAAACTTTTTTTGCACCCAAAAACAACCTCCTTTGAAATAAACTTGTAAGTTTTATAGGCGGCGGCGATAACTATTATCAACTCACTTCTGTATCTTTTTCCATCTGTATTTTACGGCACGCAAGTCTATTTCGCAGCTATTCCGGCAATCTGCCGGCTATGTTATACGAATTGAAGAAGAGTATTGGTTTTCTTGAGGTTTTTATGACTCGAAAAGGAGTATTGGCTTTCTTGTTTTTTTTACCGGATGTACTATTAATTCAGAAAGTGAGTAAAATTGACATGTAAACCAATTTTTTCTAAGCGAGCGAACTTCGGCTAATTTTTTGGACCGAGATTGCTATTTTCTTTGTGTATCTGCTGCTGTGGTCGGCAAGGAAGTAATAGTTTTATAAATGGATATATTTTTTGCTGAAAACAACTTCGAGTAGTTTACGGAATTTTTCAAGTCAAGTATTTTACCGGAAATATCATTAATTGCTCTCGAACGAAGTTGTAGCAATTATATTAGTCCTGTCGGTTTTTTAATGCGATTTTTCGCTTGACAAATTTTAGTGCCCAGCGAGCATTAAGTGCTCTTAGAGCCTGTCAGCTCTGCTTCAGCTCAAACTGTTTTGAAGACTTATACTTATGGTGTGAAGGGCGGTTCTTAGGTTGAAGACGCCCCCACTGTTGACCCCCCCCCCCCGCACTATTGCCCCCACCGCGCTGTTGCTCCCCAACCCAATGTTGCCAACCCCCTCCCTCCTCATCAGCCCACCCCACCTCCCCCACCCGGGGGCTACTGCCGAACAATCGATCGCCAAAAACACGCAATTTTATATTAATTTTCACAATTTTTTTCAAGCTTTTTGAAAATTTTTGTCATTATTTGAGTTCTTTCAGCCCTAGGTGTCAGGGAACCTCCTCTAGGGTTTTATAATAGGTTACTGCATAGTTTCTAGTGGTAGTGGAATGGTTTCAGCATTTTAACATCACGAATTTTAGCATTTTTTTGACAAAACGTGCAATTTTTTTTGAAATTTATTTTTCATTTTTCACGTCTTTTCCGACGTAGAGGCCAGAAATTTGACAATAGGTTACTGTATAGTTTCTAAATGTAATGGGATGTTTTTCAAGATTTCAACACTACGAATTTTTGCATTTTTTTTTACAAAACTTGCAGTTTTTTGACATTTATTGTCAGTATTCAGGTTTTTCAGCCTAACAGAAAATCTCCGTTAGGTTCTGATAATAAGTTATTGGAAATGTTTTTTGGCCATGGATTAGTTTTCAACTTTTATCACAAATTTTAGCAGTTTTTTATGCAACCTGCAAATTTATGTTTTTTATGTTTTAATTTATGTTTTATGTTATTTATGTTTTTTAATTTTTGTCATTTTTTAGGTTTTTCTAGCCCCAGGAGCCACTTAACCTCCTCCAGGGTTTGATTATAGATTACTGAAGAGCTTCTAGATGTAATGGAATGTTTTACATTATTTTAATATCAGCAATTTTTTAAAATATTTGCAATTTTTTCAAGTTTTTTTCAACTTTTCGATTTTTTATCATTTTTTATGGCACCTAGGGACCTCATCCAAGGTTTGATGATAAGCTGCCGCATAGTTTCTAGATTTATTGGAATGGTTATCAATATTTTAATGACTCCAGCTTTTGCAATTTTTGATAATTTTTTTTCAAATTTTTGGAAAATTTGTGTTTCAATTTTATGGATTTTTATGAGCCAGTCAAACTATTTAAAGCTTGAAGTAGGGATACTATAATCTCTTGAGACAATAAAATTTTTTGAAGATTTTAATATCTTGAATTTTGGCAACATTTTGTTAAAATATGCGATTGTTTTTGAGTTTTTTTATTTTGATCTTTTCTGAGTTTAACGATCATTACTGGCCAACGAGGCTTTGCATCTCTTGCAGATGGGTTACGTGACATAACTTCAGAGACAAAAAACAGTTTTGAACATTTTCACTGCGAAATCTGGAAGCTTTTAAAAATTTTGCAGTATTTTGCAAATTTTAAAATTTTAGTTTTATTTATTTACTAACAAGACTAGAAAACTGAAAGTTGCTGAGAGGAATCAAGCTAAAGCTAGCCTCACTAAACCGTGGCTAGCTACTTACGAAGCCAGCCGGTCGTTTGACAGCAGTTCGCCCGACGTTAGTCGGTTATGTTTTGTTCAGACGGCGTTTTGACCTGCAATTGAAAGGGGAGTAAAAGCGTGAACTTTTTTTGAGCGAGAACTTTTTTGTTCATGCGCAGCGTTGATTGAGTAGCTCTTTGACTTTGAGGTGTTTTTTGAGAACGGAACCTTTTAGATAACCATTTTGTGCAGTTTGATGTGTATTTTTTGGGTGACTCTGCATCAATTTGTAAGCAATCTAGAAGTGATTTTTCACTGTTTATGAAAGCCTAATAATTCTTTGCAATGTCGGTTCAAATGCAAAATCGGCTCACTTCCCTTTAGTTAATTGTTGGCTGTTTCAATTATTTTTTAGATCATTGAGCGAAATTTTTTGTAAGCAATGTTAATGGCTACGTCACTTTAATTGCATTAAAACACCTTTTTAATATAAGGTGTTTTTATAGCATTGTACACATTCTATTTCGATATTAGCCGTATTCGCCTAATTTTCCCAAGTTTTCTGTTCGCATGCTGGTATTTCAGATCAAGGCTTTTTCTGCTTCTTCGCCCGGGATTTCAATATCGTGTTGTTGATAATTTAATTATTTTCTGGCGTTCTTCTGTCAAGTTTTTTGTTATACTGAAATCTTTTTTTCTTAATGAAGTCTTAGTTTTTGATTATTTCAATGATGTCAATGCTGAAAGTTCGTTACGACAGTTCAAGTTTTCAGCAAATTTTTTTTTATTTACTCTGGTGAGGCAAAGAGTTGACACGACGCTTCGGGTTGTTTCCGGACTTCTTGTGGCTATGTTTGTGCAAAGTTTTTCTACTAGATCTTTCCATCGATTTCACTTCTCTAATGAATTTTTCACGCTTAATTTCTCGGTTTATTCTGTTTTGCCCGCCACCCAGCTCAATGGCCATAATGTTTACGCCCCCAGGCGCACGTGTTTTTAAACATAATTACGTGCTTTATAACAACACAAAGTTGGGGGGGGGGGGGGTGGGGCGGAATAGATTATATCCCAAATATTTGTAATAAAAATTTACTAATAATGAATAATCGATTTAAAAAAACTTGACTGTTTGCCGACTTTATATACCTGATATTCTCTTAAAAATATCTAACTTGAGTTCGTATTTTTTTTCAGTCTGAAAAGTCTGTATGTGCAGCCAAAGCGGCCAAGAAGTTCAACCCCGACCTCAACATTGTGAGCAAGTTTGAGAAAGTCTGTCCTGAAACTGAACAGCTGTTCGGAGATGCATTCTTCGACAGTCTTGACTTCGTTGCCAACGCACTTGACAACATAGTTGCACGTAAGCTGCACTTGAAGCTATTTCATGCGCTGTTAAACTTCATGGTCTGTCAATATTTGAAAAGTCATTGAACTGGAGATTTATTCAGGAAAGCAATTGATATAGTATGACGAATCTCTGAGATAATATCCTGGCCCGAGATTTGACGGTTGAATATATGAATATAAACAGTACTTGGAAAAAATTTAATTCAAGCTCGCTTGAAACCAATTGGTTAATACCAGTTAATATTTCGGTTGAAAACAGTTAATTTTTTGCTCAAAACCAGCCGATGACTCGAACAAGTTTCTTCATTCGACATTAAATTGTACCAACATAAACATAAGTACGAAGGAATAATGATCATAATCAGCTTATTCACACCTACAACAGGAAGTAATTGAACTATTTCTTGACTTATTTTTGTTGCTCTGCAGAAGCAATCAAAGTGTAGACAGAGAGAACTTGTGCCTCCAGTTTCGAATGGTGCGGCAACAGTTATTATTTTAATGAGTGAATTTCGTCTATGATCCTCAATTTACCACCAGATTTGAAATGCATATCAGTTTTTTTTTCAAAATCTCTGCTTGACCGTTTTCTTCTAGAACATTCTTTCGATTTCATTTCTTGGGTGACCCACGGTTTACGTCTTCTATTTGTGACCTGTTACAGGTGAATATATGGACCGCAGATGTGTGTACTACCGCAAACCCCTCCTGGAGAGTGGAACTCTAGGAAGCAAAGGCAACACTCAGGTCGTAATCCCAGATATCACCGAATCATACAGCTCCACCAGGGATCCCCCCGAAAGCAGCTTCCCAATCTGCACCCTGAAGAACTTCCCCTATGAGATCAGCCATACTCTCCAGTGGGCGAGAGAGGAGTTCGAGTCCATGTTCTCCACTCCTTTCTTGACTGCGGCCAAGTTCTCAGAGGCCAAAGCCAAGCCGGAAGAGGTGGAAAATCTGTTCAGACAACTCAAGGGACAACCCGCATCACAATGTGTAAGTGCCAGTTCAATTGTCACTATTATTGAGCCCATGTTTCTTGGAGTATATTTTGGTCTGCTTCATTTTCCCCAAATTTAATTGGGCATTCGCAGAAGACCACGAAGCGCTTTGAGATTTCTCGAATTTTCTAAGTGACTTTTGCAATGTCCTGTAACCTTGAAACACGCACTTAAGTTATAAAATGCCGGAAATTGGAAATTTTAAAATCTAGCTCTGTATATAGCGAGATCTGGCATTCTAGTCTCTGACCCTGCAGAAATCTGGTATTTTAAAACTTGCATGAGTGCGTTTCAAGTGACGAGGAGTTTTAAAATTTATTGAGTTGAGAAATTAAGCTCGTTGAAAAACAATTTTGGCTGCGCTCATGTATGCTAATTACTGCTCGACTATTTTTGGTAAGTTAATGCAAGTTCTGCTCATCTGTGTTTTTGAATTACAGAGCAATTAAATGAAATCTTTCTTTTGTTCCAGAAAGAGAGTCTGGTGCAGTTACGACGAGTCATCCAAGAGAAACCCTCCAGCTTTGAAGACTGCGTCAAATGGGCCAGAAATTGCTGGCTGGAGAAATTCCACAACCAAATTGCCCAACTTCTATTCGCTTTCCCAGCCGATAAAAAAGCGAGCAGCGGTGCTGATTTCTGGTCACCCCCAAAACGATGTCCACAAACTTTGCAATTAGATGTGAACGAACAGTACCACATTGAATACATAACTTCTGCCGCTCTGCTTAGAGCCGAAAATTTCAACATCAGAACATTCGAGCAGTGCAGAAATCACAAAGCGAATATGGACCATACCCTTGAAGAAGTACGGTCAATTTTATCCCAATTGCCAAAACCGCCAGTTTTTAAACCAAAAGAAGGCGTGAGAATTGCGGAGAATGACGCAGAACTCGAACAAATGAACAACGAAGGGGATGATGAAATTGACTCAATTGTGGAAGAGTGTAAAGGGCTAATGAGTGGAGCTACATTGAATATCAAAGCTATCGATTTTGAAAAGGACGATGAACTGAACTGGCATATTGACTATATCACAGCTGCTTCTAACAACCGTGCTACTAATTACTCCATCGAATTGGCTGACAAATTCAAGGTTAGATGCCGCAAATCTGTTGACGTCTCAAATGGTTTTGATGGACGTCTCAAATGGAGTTGATCTGAAGATTTTTATTGTTCTCGAACGAAGTTTGTAGCAATTATGTCCTGTGGGCTATTTTAATGCAATTTTTCGTCTGACGCATTTGATTTTTTGTCCTCAAAAACGGGATAAACAGGTAACGCTCGGCGGGCATTAAGTAGAGATCCCTCAGTTAGCTATCGTAATCTTTAATGTGCTTAATGTACTGGTGTTGCTGGGAGCGTCTGAATTCAAGGTGAAATGGTCACTTTCAAAGTTTTTGACCACAAAATCGTGCTGTTCTTGTTAACTGCTCTCAAACGAAGTTTGTAGCAATTATATTAGTCCTGTCGGTTTTTTATGCGATTTTTCGCTTGACAAATTTTTTGTCTAACGCTTTTGACTTTTCTTCCTCAAAAACAGGATAACAGGTAGCGCCCAGTGGGCATTAAATGCTCTTAGAGCCTTTCAGCTCTGTTTCAGCTAAAACTGGTTTGTAGACTTATACTTATGGTGTGAAGGGCGGCTCTTAGAGGTTGAAGACCCCTCCACTGTTGACCCCCCCCCCCCCTATTGCCCCCACCCCCCCCCCCCCCTGTTACTCCCCCACCCCACTGTTGGCCCACCCCCATTACCCCATTAGAGCTCGGTTCACCCCCCCCCCCCCCCCCCCACGGTTCTAGCTACTGACGAACAACCGCTCTAAAAAACACGCAAATTTCTACTTTTTTCAAGCTTTTTGAAATTTTTTGGCATTCTTTGATTATATTAGCCCTATATGTCCAGAAAATTCCATTAGGTTTTAATAATAGGTTACTGCATTGTTTCTAGTGATAATTGAATGGTTTCAACTTTTTAATATCTCGAAATTTAGCATTTCTTTGTCAAAACGTGCAAATTTTTGACATTTATTTTTCCTTATTCAGGTTTTTATAGACCCAGGGGCCAGAAAACCTGCTAGGGGGTTTGATAATAAGTTACTGATAAATTTTTATTGTCCATGGATTAGTTTTCATTTTAATGTCAAATATTAGCAAATTTTTGATAAAACTTGCTTTTTTCCCAGTTTTTTTTTTAAGTTTTTTTAAGTTTTGTCAGCCTCAAGAGCCAAGGAACATCCACTAGGATTTGAAAATAGGTGACTGTATAATTTCTAGGTGTACTGGAATGTCTTGCCATATTTTAACATCACGAATTTTTATAATTTCTGCCATTTTTTCCAAGTTGTTGACATTTATAGTCATTATTCAGGTTTTTTGAGCCTCGTTTTTGAGCCAAGTTATTGGAATTTTTTTGTTGATCATGAATTAACTTTCAACTTTTTAATATAACAAGTTTTTGCAATTTTTTTTATAAAACTTGCAATTTCTCTAAGTTTTGTGAAATTTGTCATTTTTTAGTATTCTCTTGCTCAAGAGCCACGGAACTTCCTCTAGGGTTTGATAATATGTTACTGCATAGTTTATAGAGGTAGTGAGTTGTTTTTTGGGATTTTGAAATCACGAATTTAAGCAATTTTTAATATTTGCAATTTTTTATGACTCCAGTTTGTTTTTTTTTTCAAATTTTTGGGAAACTTTTTATTAAGTTTCTATTGTGTGGATCTTTATGAGACAGTGAAACTCTTTCCGGCTTGAAACAGGGATACTGGATAATCTCTTGAGACAATGAAATTGTTCGTAAAACATTAATATCCTGAATTTTAGCTAGATTTTGTTGAAATTTGCAATCGTTTCCAAAGTTTTTTAATTTTTTTTTGTTCTTTTTCAGCCAGAGTTTAACAACCATTACTGGCTAACAACACTTCATAGGTCTTGGGAGATGCGTTACTTGACAGAACGTTC
>NC_134478.1:55909865-55917365 GCF_964194025.1 Convolutriloba macropyga
AAACGCTATACTTCAACAAGAAACTTACATTGAGCAATCCGGGCACGTTCCAGATGTTCCCAGGAAACTTTGTCAACAATTTAAAATCAAACAGCAATCTGAAAGAAGAAAGATGTTGTCTGACAAATTAGTGTTTCTCTCCTCAGGAGTTCAAACTGGGGCCAAGTTCCCTGGCCAATTTCTCAAAAACCGCTGAACAAAAACAAACACCCTTGGTACATTTTGGAGCACTGCTTGAGATACGCATCATATTAAAAAATGAGCCCAATCGGTTAACTCTTCTAGGAGTTATTGCAAAATAACGGTACCGTACCAAATAACCGGAGAGGAGAGATACAATACGTTCAGAGCTAAAATTGAACACCTAAACCACAGAAAATGATACATAAAGTATATATATTCGGAATCTGCGTTAAACGGGTTTTTCAAAACAGTATAATTTATAACAGAAGTGATGAAATTATAAGTGACCGGACCCGGACCAAGTCCTGTCAAACGCTTCTAGAGGTAAAATCAAGGGCAACTTTACTGGTCAATTTCTCTGAAACGGCGGAACAAAAATAAACCCCTTCAACACAGTTTGTAGAACTGATTGAGATACGCATCATATCAAAAAATGAGCCCAATCGGTCCATTCTTCGAGGAGTTATAGCAATTATAAGGTACGGTACCAAATGACGAAAAAAGCATGGCGACCTGACTTCAGAGCCAAATTTGGCCATCTCAATTCCGTAAAACGCTATGGAAAATATATATGGGGATACTCCCCACTAACTGAGGATTCTAAAACACTAACATTTTTCCCGCAAATCAACTGTTTTGTGGTACCGAAAATTTGGGTCACCCAGAACATCCCAAAAATTCGACCTATTTCAAATTTGAACATTAATAACTTCTTGATTAGGCCGATTTGGGAAACCAACCAGGTACTGCAACCAAGAAGGGTTCAGTACTAACAAAATGCGACCACTCCCGTTTAATTTGGTCCAGTACTTTAGCAGATATTAACAAAATACTGTTCTGTACCCCATTTTTTGGGCTAAAATCGAAGCCCAAGATCTCCGGAACCGACGCAAAACAACGTAAAACAGCGTTCCCGCCGTATTTGTGGGTGTAACTCTGGTCGTCTTCCACGTTCTAGGTCACGGCAAACCTTCATGGTGAGGTGGGAAAAAATTTCCCACCTCACCATGAAGGTTATGATGTTTTGTGTGTTTTGACATAAAACAACATCCACAGAAATTTGATGAATTCGTGAAAAAAGAAAAATTGTTGAATTAACCCCATTAATTGATACAATTAGCTTCGACAACTTAAATATTGTCTAGAAAACACAAAACGCACGCCGAAAAACTTGTTAAATTGCACAAAACACAACTCAGGCATAAAATTTAAGAAAAGATTTGTTTTTCCGCATTCATCATTAAATAACAGTTCTATAGAATATTTCCAGGACTGTGACTAGCCATTCCAAAGAAGCACGTCTTAAAGCAACAGATTATGTCATTATTCACTTGTTTTGGTCATAAATTGAATGAGAAACTCGGAAAAGTTTAAAAAATTAAGCTCCTTTCTCAATATGATAAAGCAAGTTCTTTCCTCCGCAAATGCAGATTTTGCTTGGATATCTGTTGCAAATATTCTTACTTACCACATCTGAGGTCTTTTTTTCCGGCAAATCCCAATGGAGAGGTGGGAAACAACTTGGAAGTTGTTTCCCACTTCGCAATTAAGGTTATGATGTTTTGTGGTTTTGACATAAAACGACATCCAGCGAAATTTGACGTAAATCGTGAAAGAAAAAATGTCGAATTAAAAACAAAAATTGATAATTTAGCTTCACGGTTTTGAATGGCATTAGAGAGGCACAAAAATAGCTTCTAAAAAGCAGTTTAGTTGCTTAAAACACAACTCAGTCATTAAAATTTAAGAAAAGATAAAATTTTCAGCATTCAATCTTGAATAATTTTCCGACAAATAATTTTCACGACTTAAACAAACAATTTCATTGAATACTGGCTTGCGTGAGAAAAATGCGCTGTTAGTCACTAAATTTATTTCCCAATTGAAAACAAGTGAAAATTTGCGAAACATTCAGATCATGTTTATTTGCGATCAATTAAATTTTTAGTGATTAATTGAAGAATTTGCCTAAACGTACCTCACAAATGTTTTAATTCAACCGTTGACCATTGTCTTAAAAAATTTTTACAATGATATTGTGACTCATGTTAACCGTTTATCAACACAAACAATCTGATTAAAGAAAAATTAAAGATAAAGCAGTGAGCGTGTGGTCATTTTCGGAGAATTGGGGTTGAAAATAGTTAATAAATTATAAAATACTGAACCAATCAAAACGAAACATAGCTCATTAGATTGCGCGGAAAACGAGCTTCAAAGCTATATATACAGTGAATGGTTTCACTAAAGTACTTAGGAAATAAAAGCCTATGAGCATTGAACCACGATGCTCTTTTTTCAATTGGTACCAAACGCTCGTTCGGTTATAATTTCCCGAAGGGTGCATCACAAGCATTCACCACAGTCTTAAGAGTTTTTTGCAATAATATCGCGAGTCATATTAACTGGTTAACAACAATAACACTCTGATTAAAGAAAAATTAAAGATCGAGCAGTGAGCATGTGGCCATTTTCGGAGGTTTGGGGGTGAAAATCGTTAATAACTTTTCAAATACTAAACCAATTAAGACAAGAAACAGCTCATTAGAATGAACGTAAAACGGGCATTAAAAGCATGTTCACCATAACTTGATTATATTAAGTACTTAGGAAATCAAAGCCACCGAGCATTCAGTTACCATGCCCTCTTTTCAATAGGTGCGAATTGCTCTTTCGGTCACAGTTTCCCGAAGAGCACACCAAAAACGTTCAACATAGCCTTAAAAGTTTTGGTACGAATAAATTGTAAATCGTAATAGCCGGTTACTAACATAATCATTCTGATTTTTGTAAAGCGTTGAAATTATTCTACGGATGTGCTAAAATAGCGGTAAAACTTTGTAAGAAATGCGCTGAAGTTATATTGTTTTTACGGTTCCTTAAAACGCAAAAACTTTTTTGCGGATGTGCTGAATTGGCGCTAAGATTTTGTACAAAATGCGTTGAAAAGAATGCCGAAACTTTGACTAGAACTGTACTCAAAAGGCGCTGATGTTATGTAAGAAATTGAACTGAAGATGCATTGGAATTTAAAATTTTCTGCAATCAATGCACTTCTTACAAAAAAACGCGCTGAAACGACGCTGACATCTGATTCAATAGACTACAAGTTAACAACAAATTGAGGCATAATTCAAAAGTTCCACAAAAGTTTCCACAAACTGCATTGAAGCCAAAAAAACCTTTCCGCTAACATTAAGGTATAAATTGTTAAGACATCATTTGCCATTAACTGTGGTCTGTCAATAAATGAGTTTTGAAGTCTTTCTGCTCTGCAAATAACACAAAACACACAAGGTCAAACGTCCCTAAAAAACAACGCACCATTACAATTCGAATAATGTTTAAACAATAAAAATCAACAACTATAATAAAAATGGCCTTAATTTTGTAGCTGCTCCTTAAAAACTAAAATTTCTCAAACTATCCAAACTAAATGATATTTTTTTTCGGAAACTTGTCAAGTTGTATTAAAGAAAAACCAATATGTATCAAGTAATGTTCCAATTTTGATCATCGCTACGGATACAACAACAACAACAACAACAACAATAACAACAACAACAACAACAACAACAACAACTACTACTACTACTACTAACACTACAACTACTACTACTACTACTACTACTACTGTTTCAACACTTTAATTCCAAATATGAAATAAAGGCACGGTTGGCAACAAATACAAACAAAACAAGAAGAGTTATTTGTTTGGTTATTCTGTGAAGTGCTGTACAACGAAATTGTTGAAGGCATTCTTTGACCCGGTTGCTGCTTTCTCCTGCAATCTGGTTAACGATATTTTGTTTCGTACACAGTCTCCTTCGATTTGACTCATCCACGTTTTCCGTTGCCCCCCAGGAGCGCGTCTAGCATGGACGTATTGATCGGGAGGGTTCCAATCGAAAGCACTGCGGGCTAATCTTCCTGGTTCCATTCTCTGGATGTGTCCGTACCATTTTATCCGTTTGAGCATGATCATCGTGGATAGTTGGGGCATTCGTGATCTTGACATAATTTCTTCGTTCGTTGCTTTCTCCAGATATGACACACGTAGAATTCTCCGAAGACAACCACAGTGGAAACTCTCAAGTTTTCTCTCCATTAATTTCGAAAGAGTCCAAGTCTCTGAGCTGTACAGCACGGCTGATAAAACGAGTGCTTCGTACAAATTGCACTTGAGGTGCACGCTGAGCTGCTTGCTCTTCCAGAGATTTTGGAAGTTAGCAAACCGTTGTCTACCTTCTGCAAGTTTGCAATTGACTTCCTGCATGTCTCCATGCTTGAGGCTGACATATGATCCGAGATACTTGAACGCTTCTATGTTTTCAAACTCGTTTCCGAGAACATCTTGTACTTTGCAGGAAAACACGCGTGTGGCAACTGCTTTAGGTTTGCCACAGTATCTCGATTGGTGAACTTTTCGGCCATTGACTGTTTTGAACTTTCTTTCACACTTGTCACAGGTAAGGCTCGCCTCTAGTTGCTCGAACTTTGACTGGTCTACGACATTCTTTGACAAACCGGCTTTGCAGAATCTTGTTTGGTGCACTTTGCGTCCGGTAACTGTACTGAATTGCCGCTGACAATTCTGACATCTTAAAGACTCTTGGTCAGCCACCACTGACCGACTCTCATTTTCTAGCGACTCTGAATCTGCTACCGCAGATTGTTGTTGTGAAGCTACCAACGCTGGCTTAGCCACCGCTAACTTTTCAATCTTAGCTTCCGGCCATCTTGTGTTTCGAACCAGCCCGCTTTCTTTTTCGTTCCCAGCAGCACCTCCGTGCTGATGGTTAGTCGTGACTGGCTAGATTTCTCTGCCAGGAGTCCTAGTTTGCCTTTATGTGTTCCAGTGAGTATCTCCACGTTCTGTTGGATACTAGGCACTGCCACAACATTTGGGCTGTCGCATTTTACGCCCATATTCTTTGTTTTGGCCACATTAATCTTCAGACCAGCGGCTTCCGCAAGGGCCTCGATTCGATGTAGGTTTTCTTGCACCTCACTGTCTGAGACCCCCACGAGAGCAACATCATCAGCAAAATCTAAGTCAGCCACCAATCTCCCTATGTCTAATCCTCCATGCACCGAGTTAGCCAAAATGTAGTTGATGACAAGGCCGAATAGGATTGGGGACCACACATCACCCTGCCTAACGCCCGTTCTGACATCAAATAAGCGTCCTTTCTCACCTTCGGCTTTGACTCGACATTTGAATCCATCATAGCTGTTTCTTATGATGTTTATCACTTTTTGCGGAAGACCATAGTGTTTCATTATCTGGTACATCTGCTCACGATCGACAGAATTGAATGCCGCTCGAAAGTCTATGAAACAAAAGCTAATATCCAATTGAAACGCCATTGATTTCTCTATTATTTGACGCAGGGCAAAGAGTTGATCGGCGCATCCTCTGCTTTTTCTGAAGCCGCACTGCTCTTCCCTTAAGACGCGATCCACTGAATCTTTGCATCGATTGAGAATAACGGAAGCGAACACTTTGCCTGGTACTGACAATAGAGAGATCCCTCGGTGGTTCGAACACTCTGACCTCTTTCCTTTACTCTTGTATAATGGGGAATTTCTGCTACCTTCCAGTCATCGGGCAGAACTTCCGTCGACCAACACTTATCTATGATGTCCCAGAGCCACTCGACAATACCCTTGTGTGCTTTCAACATCTCACAGGAAATGTTATCAGGTCCACTTGCCTTGCCATTCTTCAACCTGCGGACAACTTCAAGCACTTCTTCAAATCGAATTGGGCTCAGGTCAATCGACAAGCTTTCAGCTGCTTCTTCGGGATCCAATCTCGTACTGCAACTGGATGTTGAGGGATTCAGGAGTTGACTAAAATGTTCCGTCCAGCGTTCAAGTCGTTCCTCTTTCGTCCGTAAGTTGACGCCAGTGCTTGAAACTAATTTGGTCAACTGGGGACTCCAGTTTCGGCAAATCTGCTGTGATGCCCCAAAAACCTCCTTCAAGTTGCCTCTGTCCGCAAAGCTCTGCACTTCTTGGCCTTTGCGTTCAAGCCATGCCCGTTTGTCTGCACGTAGAGCTTTTCTGACTTCCTTACAGCAGTTTGTGAACTCTAACAACGCCACCGCGCTGCTGTGTTTCTTCAACTGTAGATCAGCTCGTTTCCGGATAAGTTCCAGAGAATCTGGAGAAATCCAAGGTTTGTTCACTCGCTTGTCCGGAAGGAGGCATTTCACTGCTGCTTGGTTCAGGGCTTTTCGAAAATTGTCCCAAGACTGCTCTGTATTCTCGAAATCGCCGCTCTTATCAAGATGTAACTTGACCTCCTGCGTGAATAAGTCACGCGTTGTTTCATCTTGCAGCTTTGCAGAACTGATTCTGGGCGTGAAACATGGCTTTTTAGACAAAAGTTTCATAGATACTTCCGCAATGACCAGTTCATGATCGGTAATTGTGGTTTTCCCTCTTCTGGTCCTCACATTCGTCAGACATCCTCTGTATCTCTCTGCAAACAGAATGTGATCCAGCATCTTTTTTCGACAACTCGGATCGGGAGGGTTGTAGGTGTACCGATGCACTTGTCGATGCTGGAACCATGTACCACCTACGAGCAATTTGTGTGAAGTGCAAAATGATAACAACTTTTCCGAGTTTTCATTTTCTTCACCCATTCCAAACGGGCCTCTGCAGCTCATGGTGTCATTCAACTGGTGTCCAGGCTCTGCATTGAGGTCACCGATGACACAAATACGCTCCCTATGTTTGAAGCTGGAAACTAGGTCTGAAATTTGACTCCAAAACAAATCCTTCTCTTGGAGACTAGCTTCATTCGTAGGTGACTACTACTACTACTACTACTACTACTACTACTACTACTACTACTACTACTACTACTGTTTCAACACTTTAATTCCAAATATGAAATAAAGGCACGGTTGGCAACAAATACAAATACAAATACAAATACAAACAAAACAAGAAGAGTTATTTGTTTGGTTATTCTGTGAAGTGCTGTACGACGAAATTGTTGAAGGCATTCTTTGACCCGGTTGCTGCTTTCTCCTGCAATCTGGTGAACGATACTTTGTTTCGTACACAGTCTCCTTCGATTTGACTCATCCACGTTTTCCGTTGCCCCCCAGGAGCGCGTCTGGCATGGGCGTATTGATCGGGCGGGTCCCAATCGAAGGCACTGCGGGCTAATCTTCCTGGTTCCATTCTCTGGATGTGACCGTACCATTTTATCCGTTTGAGCATGATCATCGTGGATAGTTGGGGCATTCGCGATCTTGACATAATTTCATCGTTCGTTGCTTTCTCCAGATATGACAC
>NC_134478.1:55922365-56028616 GCF_964194025.1 Convolutriloba macropyga
ACACATATAAAAACGTTTAATATCACATCATAAATGTTACCATTGCAGTATATACATGATGTTAACGTGTGACTGGTCTCCAAATACTACCTACATTGAGGTTGTGGCCAGAGAAAGACATAGAGTCAAACTAATGGGAATCAGCAACTAAGCAATTCATATTCCTACTCTTTGTTTTTAAGAAAAGCAACGTCTAGGCTCCGCTGGCCAGCCGGTAAAGGTCGGCATGGACTTTTACTATTGTCTGGCATGTAATTTGAGCCAATTGGACCTAATGAACTCAAATAAAACAGTCATATATAATATAATGCAAAAATATCACTTTTCATAATGTTATCAGAACTATAAGTAGATATAAAACCTCTTAAAAGCTGGTAGAGAAATTTCAATTGTCGGGAAAAAAAATTCAACCCCAGTTTTATTCCCCTAGCTATAAGTTCACTTGAGTACTGAGGCTTTTCTGCAATAGGAGGTCCCTAAAAAGTTTGGAACCTCCATAAAAGTGCCACTTAACAATTTTTGCGGTGACATATTTACACATATAAAAACGTTTAATATCACATCACAAATGTTACCATTGCAGTATATACATGATGTTAACATGTGACTGGTCTCAAAATACTACCTATATTGAGGTTGTGGCCAGAGAAAGACATAGAGTCAAACTAATAGGAAACAGCAACAAAGCAATTCATATTGCTACTAATTATTTTTAAGAAAAGCAACATTTAAGCTCCGCTGGCCAGCCGGTAAATGTCGGCATGGACTTTTACTATTGTCTGGCATGTAAGTTGAGCCAATTGGACCTAATGAGCTCAAATAAAACAGTCATTTACAATATAATACAAAAATGTCACTTTTCATAATGTTATCAGAACTATAAGTAGATAGAAAACCTCTTAGAAGCTGGCATAGAAATTTCAATTGTCGGGAAAAAAAAATTTCGACCCCAGTTTTATGCCCTTAGCTATAAGTTCACTTCAGTACTAAGGCCGTTTTGCTATAGGAAGTCCCTAAAAAAGTTTGGAACCTTCATAAAAGTGCCACTTAACAATTTTTGCGGTGACATTATTTACACATTTAAAAACCTTTAATATCACATCAAAAATGTTGCCATTGCAGTATATACATGATGTTAACGTGTGACTGGCCTCCAAAAACTACCTAAATTGAGGTTGTGGTCAGAGAAAGACATAGAGTCAAACTAATGGGAATCAGCAACAAAGCATTTCATATTCCTACTATTTATTTTTAAGAAAAGCAACATTTAGGCTCCGCTGGCCAGCCGGTAAAAGTCGGCATGGACTTTTATTATTGTTTGGCATGTAAGTTGAGCCAATTGGACCTAATGAACTCAAATAAGACAGTCGTATATAATATCATGCAAAAATGTCACCTTTCCTAATGTTATCAGAGCTGTAAGTAGATAGAAAACCTCTTAAAAGCTGTCAGAGAAATTCCAATTGTCGAGAATAAATTATTCGACCCCAGTTTTATGACCCTAGCTATAAGTTCATTTCAGTTCTAAGGCCGTTATTCTATAGCAGGTCCCTAAAAAAGTTTGGAACCTTCATAAAATTGCCACTTAACAATTTTTGCGGTGACATTATTTACACATTTAAAAACGTTTAATATCACATCAAAAAGGTTACCATTGCAGTATATACATGATGTTAACGTGTGACTGGCCTCCAAATACTAACTACATTGTGGTTGTGGCCAGAGAAAGACATAGAGTCAAACTAATAGGAAACAGCAACAAAGCAATTCATATTGCAACTATTTATTTTTAAGAAAAGCAACATTTAGGCTCCGCTGGCCAGCTGGTAAAAGTCGGCATGGACTTTTATTATTGTCTGGCATGTAAGTTGAGCCAATTGGACCTACTGAACTCAGATAAAACAGTAATATTTAATATAATGCAAAAATGTCACCTCTCATAATGTTATCAGAGCTGTAAGTAGATAGAAAACCTCTTAAAAGCTGGTAGAGAAATTTCAATTGTCGAAAAAAAAATCGACCCCAGTTTTATGCTCCTAGGTATAAGCTCACTTCAGTTCTAGGGCTTTTTTGCTATAGGAGGTCCCTGAAAAAGTTTGGAACCTCCATAAAAGTGCCACTTAACAATTTTTGCGGTGACAATATTTACACATTTAAAAAAGTTTAATATCACATCAAAATGTTACCCTTGCAGTATATACATGAGGTTAATGTGTGGCTGGCATCCAAATACTACCTACATTGACATTATGGCCAGAGAAAGACATAGAGTGAAACTAATAGGAATCAGCAACAAAGCAATTCGTATTCCTACTATTTATTTTAAAGAAAATCATTATTTAGGCTCCGCTGGCCAGTCGGTAAAGGTCGGCATGGACTTTTATTATTGTCTGGCATGTAAGTTGAGCCAATTGGACCTAATGAACTCAAATAAAACAGTCATATATAATATAATGCAATAATGTCACCTTTCATATTGTTATCAGAGCTGTAAGTAGATAGAAAACCTCTTAAAAGCTGGTAGAGAAACTTCAATTGTCGGGAAAAAATTTTCGACCCCAGTTTTATGCCGCTAGCTATAAGTTCACTTCAGTGCTAGGGCTTTTCTGCTATAGGAGGTCCCTAAAAATTTGGAACCTCCATAAAAGTGCCACTTAACAATTTTTGCGGTGACATTATTTACACATTTAAAAACGTTTAATATCACATCAAAAATGTTACCATTGCGGTATATACATGATGTTAACGTGCGGCTGGCCTCCAAATACTACCTACATTGAGGTTTTGGCCAGAGAAAGATATAGAGTCAAACTAATAGGAATCAGCAACAAAGCAATTCATTTTCCTACTATTTATTTTTAAGAAAAGCAAAATTTAGGCTCCGCTGGCCAGCCGGTAAAAGTCGGCATGGACTTTTATTATTGTCTGGCATGTAAGTAGAGCCCATTGGACCAAATGAACTCAAATAAAACAGTCATATATTATATAATGCAAAAATGTCACCTTCCATAATGTTATCAGAGCTGTAAGTAGATAGAAAACCTATTAAAAGCTGGTAGAGAAATTTCAATTGTAGGGAAAAAATTTTCGACCCCAGTTTTATGCGCCTAGCTATAAGTTCCTTTCAGTACTAAGGTCCTTCTGCTATAGGAGGTCCCTAAAAAGTTTGAAATCTTCATAAAAGTGCCACTTAACATTTTTTGCGGCGCCATTATTTAAACATTTAAAAACGTTTAATATCATATCAAAAATGTTACCATTGCAGTATATACATGATGTTAACGTGTGACTGGCCTCCAAATACTACCTTTATTGAGGTTTTGGCCAGAGAAAGACATAGAGTCAAACTAATAGGAATCAGCAACAAAGCAATTCATATTACTACTATTTATTTTTGAGAAAAGCAACCTTTAGGCTCCGCTGGCCAGCCGGTAAAGGTCGGCATGGACTTTTATTACTGTCTGGCATGTAGGTTGAGCCAATTGGACCAAATGAATTCAAATAAAACAGTCATATATTACATAATGCAAAAATGTCACCTTTCATAATGTTATCAGAGCTGTAAGTAGATAGAAAACCTATTAAAAGCTGGTAGAGAAATTGCAATTAAAGGGAAAAAATTTTCGACCCCAGTTTTATGCGTGTAGCTATAAGTTCCTTTCAGTACTAAGGCCCTTCTGCTATAGGATTTCCCTAAAAAAGTTTGAAATCTTCATAAAAGTGCCACTTAACATTTTTTGCGGCGCCATTATTTAAACAATTAAAAACGTTTAATATCATATCAAAAATGTTACCATTGCAGTATATACATGATGTTAACGTGTGACTGGCCTCCAAATACTACTTTTATTGAGGTTTTGGCCAGTGAAAGACGAAGAGTCAAACTAATAGGAATCCGCAACAAAGCAATTCATAATACTACTATTTATTTTTAAGAAAAGCAACCTTTAGGCTCCGCTGGCCAGCCGGTAAAGGTCGGCATGGACTTTTATTACTGTCTGGCATGTAGGTTGAGCCAATTGGACCAAATGAATTCAAATAAAACAGTCATATATTACATAATGCAAAAATGTCACCTTTCATAATGTTATCAGAGCTGTAAGTAGATAGAAAACCTATTAAAAGCTGGTAGAGAAATTGCAATTAAAGGGAAAAAATTTTCGACCCCAGTTTTATGCGTGTAGCTATAAGTTCCTTTCAGTACTAAGGCCCTTCTGCTATAGGAGGTTCCTAAAAAAGTTTGAAATCTTCATAAAAGTGCCAGTTAACATTTTTTGCGGCGCCATTATTTAAACATTTAAAAACGTTTAATATCAAATCAAAAATGTTACCATTGCAGTATATACATGATGTTAACGTGTGACTGGCCTCCAAATACTAACTTTATTGAAGTTTTGGCCAGAGAAAGACATAGAGTCAAACTAATAGGAATCAGCAACAAAGCAATTCATATTACTACTATTTATTTTTGAGAAAAGCAACCTTTAGGCTCCGCTGGCCAGCCGGTAGAGGTCGGCATGGACTTTTATTACTGTCTGGCATGTAGGTTGAGCCAATTGGACCAAATGAACTCAAATAAAACAGTTATATATTATATAATGCAAAAATGTCACCTTTCATAATGTTATCAGAGCTGTAAGTAGATAGAAAACCTATTAAAAGCTGGTAGAGAAATTGCAATTAAAGGGAAAAATTTTTCGACCCCAGTTTTATGCGTCTAGCTATAAGTTCCTTTCAGTACTAAGGCCCTTCTGCTATAGGATGTCCCTAAAAAAGTTTGAAATCTTCATAAAAGTGCCACTTAACATTTTTTGCGGCGCCATTATTTAAACATTTAAAAACGTTTAATATCATATCAAAAATGTTACCATTGCAGTATATACATGATGTTAACGTGTGACTGGCCTCCAAATACTACCTTTATTGAGGTTTTGGCCAGTGAAAGACGAAGAGTCAAACTAATAGGAATCCGCAACAAAGCAATTCATTTTACTACTATTTATTTTTAAGAAAAGCAACCTTTAGGCTCCGCTGGCCAGCCGGTAAAGGTCGGCATGGACTTTTATTACTGTCTGGCATGTAAGTTGAGCCAATTGGACCAAATGAACTCAAATAAAACAGTCATATATTATATAATGCAAAAATGTCACCTTTCATAATGTTATCAGAGCTGTAAGTAGATAGAAAACCTATTAAAAGCTGGTAGAGAAATTTCAATTGTAGGGAAAAAATTTTCGACCCCAGTTTTATGCGCCTAGCAATAAGTTCTCTTCAGTACTAAGGCCCTTCTGCTATAGGAGGTTCCTAAAAAAGTTTGAAATCTTCATAAAAGTGCCAGTTAACATTTTTTGCGGCGCCATTCTTTAAACATCTAAAAACGTTTAATATCACATCAAAAATGTTACCATTGCAGTACAAACATGATGTTAACGTGTGACTGGCCTCAAAATACTACCTTTATTGAGGTTTTGGCCAGAGAAAGACATAGAGTCAAACTAATAGGAATCAGCATGAAAGCAATTCATATTCCTACTATTTACTTTTAAGAAAGCAACATTTAGGCTCCGCTGGCCAGTCGGTTAAAGTCGGCATGGACTTTTATTATTGTCTGGCATGTAAGTTGAGCCAATTGGACCTAATGAACTCAAATAAAACAGTCATATATAATATAATGCAAAAATATCACTTTTCATAATGTTATCAGAACTATAAGTAGATATAAAACCTCTTAAAAGCTGGTAGAGAAATTTCAATTGTCGGGAAAAAAAATTTCGACCCCAGTTTTATGCCCCTAGCTATAAGTTCAATTGAGCACTGAGGCCTTTCTGCAATAGGAAGTCCCTAAAAAAGTTTGGAACCTCCATAAAAGTGCCACTTAACAATTTTTGCGGTGACATATTTACACATATAAAAACGTTTAATATCACATCAAAAATGTTACCATTGCAGTACAAACATGATGTTAACGTGTGAATGGCCTCCAATTACTACCTATATTTAGGTTTTGGCCAGAGAAAGACATAGAGTCAAACTAATAGCAATCAGCAACAAAGCAATTCATATTCCTACTATTTATTTTTAAGAAAAGCAACATTTAGGTTCCGCTGGCCAGCCGGTAAAGGTCGGCATGGACTTTTATTATTGTCTGGCATGTAAGTTGAGCCAATTGGACCTAACGAACTCTAATAAAACAGTCATATATAATATAATGCAAAAATGTCTCCTTTCATAATGTTATCAGAGCTGTAAGTAGATAGAAAACCTCTTAAAAGCTGGTAGAGAAATTTCAATTGTAGGGAAAAAATTTTCGACCCCAGTTTTCTGCGCCAAGCTATAGGTTCTTTTCAGCACTAAGGCCCTTTTGCCATAGGTGGTCCCTAAAAAGTTTGCAACCTTCATAAAATTGCCACATAACATTTTTTGCGGCGCTATTATTTACACAATTAAAAACGTTTAATATCACATCAAAAATGTTACCACTGCAGTATATACATAATGTTAACAAGTGAATGGCCTCCAATTACTACCTATATTTAGGTTTTGGCCAGAGAAAGACATAGAGTCAAACTAATAGCAATCAGCAACAAAGCAATTCATATTCCTACTATATATTTTTAAGAAAAGCAACATTTAGGTTCCGCTGGCCAGCCGGTAAAGGTCGGCATGGACTTTTATTATTGTCTAGCATGTAAGATGAGCCCATTGGACTTAATAAACTCAAATAAAACAGTCATATATAATATAATGCAAAAATGTCTCCTTTCATAATGTTATCAGAGCTGTAAGTAGATGGAAAACCTCTTAACAGGTGGTAGAGAAATGTCAGTTGTCGGGAAAATACTTATCGGACCCAGTTTTACGCTCCTAGCTACAGGTTCACATCAGTTCTAAGGCCATTCCGCTATAGGAGGTCCCTAAAGAAGTTTGGAACTTTCAGAAGGGTGCCTCTTAACAATTTTTGCGGCGCCACTTTTTACACATTTAAAAACGTTTAATATCACATCAAAAATGTTACCATTGCAGTATATACATGTTGTTAATGTGTGGCTGGCCTCCAATTACTACCTGCATTGAGGTTTTGGCCAGAGAAAGACATAGAGTCAAACTAATAGGAATCAGCAACAAAGCAATTCATATTCCTACTATTTATTTTTAAGAAAAGCAACATTTAGGCTCCGCTGGCCAGCCGGTAAAGGTCGGCATGGACTTTTATTATTGTCTGGCATGTAAGATGAGCCCATTGCACCTAATAAACTCAAATAAAACAGTCATATATAATCTAATGCAAAAATGTCTCCTTTCATAATGTTATCAGAGCTGTAAGTAGATAGAAAACCTCTTAACAGGTGGTAGAGAAATGTCAGTTGTCGGGAAAATACTTATCAAACCCAGTTTTACGCTCCTACCTACAGGTTCACATCAGTTCTAAGGTCATTCCGCTATAGGAGGTCCCTAAAAAAGTTTGGAACTTTCATAAGGGTGCCTCTTAACAATTTTTGCGTCGCCAATTTTTACACATTTTAAAACGTTTAATGTCACATCAAAAATGTTACCATTGCAGTATATACATGATGATAATGTTTTGCTGGCCTCCAATTACTACCTGCATTGAGGTGTAGGCCAGGGAAAGACATAGAGTCAAACTAATAGGAATCAACAACAAAGCAATTCATATTCCTACTCTTTATGTTTAAGAAAAGCATATCGGTACAGCTGCAAAACTAAAATGCAAAAAAGTTTTTGTATAATAACCATTCCAAGAGGTAACCATGTTATTATGAAAGCACGAAGTGCCTAATTTATTGGTTTTCAAACGTTTTCGACGCATTTTTTAAGATAATTTCTACTAAAAACTGAGTTTTTTGGAAAAAATATGACCATGTCCAATGATGTTTATTCTAGTTATTCATCAACTACTGATTTAAATTGGCTCAAAATAGTCTGAATAGCTTTATATTTAGTGCATATTTATTGCAGAAAAATATTTTCATGGTATATATTGAGTAGATTGTAACAATTGGGCTTGAAACTGGAAGAAAATTTAACCTTACATATTACCTCATTAAAGAGATTTATTGATATCTTCACGATTACCGCATCAATTGGTATGTTCGTAGGCTTGTTATCTTGCTCAATTCATGTACTTTGTGGTAATAATTAGATACCAAACTTAAACAAAAAGTTTTGTGTTCAAAAACGCAAACACTCGGACTTTATTACTGCTTTTTCTGTGCATTTCGGTACAACCTGCAAAAACGATTGTTTTGGAGTTATAGAAACTGAAATTTCGTATGACAAAACTTTCTGAATGTCAGCCATGATATGCTCAAAGCAAGAGGTCTGTCATTTTTTGGTCAACCAGCCGTTTGAGACATGCATTTTGATATAATTTCAACTGAGATGGGATAATTTTAAAAAAAATTTACTACGTTTAAAGTTGTTTTCATTAATTTCTCAATAACTACAGAACCAAATTTGCTCAACATAAGCGCAATCGCTTGGTATTAAGCACCTAGTTACTGCTGATAAATATTCTCATGACAATTGGACAGTGGTTTGTAGTATTTTGGGGGTAAACTAGAGACTTACTCCAAAACCTCGAAATTCATGATGGTCGAAATTTCGGTGTTGTAAAACAGCTGTACTGGATGTTTTTAATGGTTAATTAAGTTACAAAAACATGTCCTGAATGCACCCATATCATTTTTCAGTGCGTTTCCCGGCAAGAAAACACCAAATTTCGTCTCTGTAGCTCTGTAACTTCCCAAATTGAGGTGTTTGGTACCAAAGGTGCATTTTGAAATTTTTCGGGCAAGAATGGTCCAAAAATTTTGTTCTATAGCTTATTTTACTCCTTGTTATACGTAGAAACTAGATACTAGGTGCTCCATATAGGTTTTTAGTGGTCTTGGTGGTGAATTTTGCCTCT
Source organism: Convolutriloba macropyga (assembly GCF_964194025.1). Taxonomy (NCBI): domain Eukaryota; kingdom Metazoa; phylum Xenacoelomorpha; order Acoela; family Convolutidae; genus Convolutriloba; species Convolutriloba macropyga. The sequence goes on from NC_134478.1 coordinate 55,931,295, forward strand.
GCAGGTGGTGCAACCCCCCTTGAGGTCTTGGGGGGTACCAAACGCGCATTTTGAAATTTTTCGTGCACGGATGGTCCAAAAGTGATGTACTATGGCTTGTTTTACTCCTTGTTATATGTAGAAACTAATAACTAGGTGCTGCATATAGGTTTTCAGCGGTCTTGGTGGTGCATTTTGCCTCTGCAGGTGGTGCACCCCCCCTTGAGGTCTTGGGAGGTACCAAACGTGCATTTTGTAATTTTTCGTGCGTGGATGGTCCAAAAGTGACGTACTATGGCTTGTTTTACTCCTTGTTATACGTAGAAACTAATAACTAGGTGCTGCATATAGGTTTTCAGCGGTCTTGGTGGTGCATTTTGCCTCTGCAGGTGGTGCACCCCCCCTTGAGGTCTTGGGGGGTACCAAACGTGCATTTTGAAATTTTTCGTGCATGGATGGTCCAAAAGTGATGTACTATGGCTTGTTTTACTCCCTGTTATATGTAAAAACTAATAACTAGTTGCTGCATATGGGTTTTCAGCGGTCTTGGTGGTGTATGTTGCCTCTGCAGGTGGTGCACCCCCCCCTTGAGGTCTGGGGGGTACCAAACGTGCATTTTGAATTTTTTCGTGAATGGATGGTCCAAAAGTGATGCACTATAGCTTGTTTTACTACTTGTTTTATGTAGAAACGAATAACTAGGTGCTGCATATAGGTTTCGATTGGTTAGTATTTTAGAAGTTATTAACGGTTTTCGATCTCGAACCTCCGAAAATGACCACATGCTCACTGCTCGATCTTTAAGTTTTCTGTAATCAGAGTGTTTAGGTTGATAGCCGGTTAATATGAGTTGCGATATCATTGCACAAAACTTTTAAGACTATGTTGAATGCTTTTGATGCACCCTTCGGGAAACTATAAACGAACTAGCGTTTGGTGCCAATTGAAAACAGGGCATAGCGACTGAATGCCCGGTTACTTTTCATTGGTTCAAGGAGTTGTCCAAATCGAACCAAACTTGGTATGTAGTATCGCCTGTGTAGTTAGAGCATAGGAAAAAAGGAATTTTTGGTATAGTTTACCTAGCACAAAAGTTAGTTTTTTATAAGGAAATTTGCGTACTTCTCGAATAACGAATATTAAAAAATAGGTCTTTTTCATCGGGTCAAGGAGTTGTTCAAATCAAACCAAACTTGGTTTGTAGTAATCCCAGGGTAGGTAGACTCTAAGACAAAAAGGTATTTTGGTTTAGCTTGCCTAGGAAGGAAGTTAGTTTTTCGTACGGATATTTGCGATTATTTCAAATAAACAATTTTAAAAAACAGTTAAATTTTATCGGATCTTAGAGTTGTTTAAAGTGAACCAAATTGATATCCCGGCCTACCAGTACTATTTAAGTTGTAATGCCCAAAGAATGGTCCGCCTAACTTCCATAGAAAAAAAGTTCGTATTTCAATCGGAAATATCGACTTTTTCGCTTTTTCTATTTTCAAAAACATAGAAATTTTATTGGGTCAAGGCGTTGTCCAAAGTGAACCAAACTTGGTATGGAGAATCCCCAGTGTAGGTAGACTCTAAGACAAAAAAAGTTTTTGGTATAGCTTGCCTAGGAAGGAAGTTAGTTTTTCGTACGTTAATTTCCGATTAATTCGAATAATTAATTTTAAATAAATTTAAAAAATATTTAAATTTTATCGGGTCAAGGAGTTGTTCAAATTGAACCAAACTTGTTATCGAGTAACCCCTGGGTAACTAGATTGCAAAACAAAAAGAATTTTTGGTATAGCTTGCCTAGGAAAAAAGTTAATTTCTCATACTGAAATTTGCGAATTTCGCAAATAACGAATTTTAAAAATAGGTCTTTTTCATCGGGTCAAGGAGTTGTCCAAATCGAACCAAACTTGGTACCGAGTATCCCAAGGGTAACTAGATTGTAAAACAAAAAGAATTTGTGGTATAGCTTGCCTAGGAAAAAAATTAGTTTTTCGTACGGAAATTTGCGATTATTTCAAATAACTAATTTTAAAAATAGGTCTTTTTTATCGGATCAAAAAGTTGTTCAAATCAAACCAAACTTGGTATGGAGAATCCCCAGGGTAGGTAGACTCTGAGACAGAAAGAATTTTTGGTATAGCTTGCCTAGGAAGCAAGTTAGTTTTTCATACGGAAAGTTGCAATTATTTCGTTTAAATTGCAATTACTGAATTTTAAAAATAGGTCTATTTCGTCGGGTCAAGGAGTTGTGCAAATGGAACCAAACTTGGTATGGAGTATCCCCTGTATATATAGAGTCTGAAACGAAAAGATTTTTTTGCTATAGCTTGCCTAGGAAAAAAGTTAGTTTTTCATACGGAAATTTGGACTTATTCGCTTATTCTATTTTCAAAAAAAGAGAAATTTCATCGGGTCAAGGAGTTGTTCAAATCAAACCAAACTCGGTATGGAGAATCCCATAGGTACTTAGAGTGTAAAACAAAAAGAATTTTTGCTATAGCTTGCCTAGGAAAAAAGTTAGTTTTTCATACGGAAAGTTGCAATTATTTCGTTTAAATTGCAATTATTGAATTTTAAAAATAGGTCTATTTCGTCTGGTCAAGGAGTTGTCCAAATCGAACCAAACTCGGCATGGAGTATCCCCTGTGCACCTTAAGTCTAAAACGAAAAGAATTTTTGCTATAGCTTGCCTAGGAAAAAAGTTAGTTTTTCATACGGATTTGTGCAATTATTTCAAATAAATAATTCTAAAAATTGGTCTATTTCGTCGAATCAAGGAGTTGTTCAAATCGAACCAAACTCGGCATGGAGTATCCCCTGTGTACCTTAAGTCTAAAACAAAAAGAATTTTTGCTATAACTTGCCTAGGAAAAAAGTTAGTTTTTCATACGGAAATTTTGACTTATTCGCTTATTCTATTTTCAAAAAAAGAGAAATTTCATCGGGTCAAGGAGTTGTTCAAATCAAACCAAACTCGATATGGAGAATCCCATAGGTACCTAGAGTGTAAAACAAAAAGAATTTTTGCTATAGCTTGCCTAGGAAAAAAGTTAGTTTTTCATACGGAAAGTTGCAATTATTTCGTTTAAATTGCAATTATTGAATTTTAAAAATAGGTCTATTTCGTCGGGTCAAGGAGTTGTGCAAATCAAACCAAACTCGATATGGAGTATCCCCTGTATATATAGAGTCTAAAACAAAAAGAATTTTTGCTATAACTTGCCTAGGAAAAAAGTTAGTTTTTCATACGGAAATTTTGACTTATTCGCTTATTCTATTTTCAAAAAAAGAGAAATTTCATCGGGTCAAGGAGTTGTTCAAATCAAACCAAACTCGATATGGAGTATCCCCTGTATATATAGAGTCTGAAACAAAAAGATTTTTTGCTATAGCTTGCCTAGGAAAAAAGTTAGTTTTTCATACGGATTTAAGCAATTATTTCAAATAAATAATTCTAAAAATTGGTCTATTTCGTCGGGTCAAGGAGTTGTGCAAATGGAACCAAACTTGGTATGGAGTATCCCCTCTATAAATAGAGTCTGAAACGAAAAGATTTTTTGGTATAGCTTGCCTAGAAAAAAAGTGAGTATATCATACGGAACTTTTTGAATTTCTCGAAAAAGGAATTTAAAAAATAGGTCTTTTTTATCGGATCAAAAAGTTGTTCAAATCAAACCAAACTTGGTATGGAGAATCCCCAGGGTGGGTAGACTCTGAGACCGAAAGAATTTTTGGTATAGCTTGCCTAGGAAGCAAGTTAGTTTTTCATACGGAAAGTTGCAATTATTTCGTTTAAATTGCAATTATTGAATTTTAAAAATAGGTCTATTTCGTCGGGTCAAGGAGTTGTGCAAATGGAACCAAACTCGGTATGGAGTATCCCCTGTATATATAGAGTCTGAAACGAAAAGATTTTTTGCTATAATTTGCCTAGGAAAAAAGTTAGTTTTTCATACGGATTTGTGCAATTATTTCAAATAAATAATTCTAAAAATTGGTCCATTTCGTCGAATCAAGGAGTTGTTCAAATCGAACCAAACTCGGCATGGAGTATCCCCTGTGTACCTTAAGTCTAAAACAAAAAGAATTTTTGCTATAACTTGCCTAGGAAAAAAGTTAGTTTTTCATACGGAAATTTTGACTTATTCGCTTATTCTATTTTCAAAAAAAGAGAAATTTCATCGGGTCAAGGAGTTGTTCAAATCAAACCAAACTCGATATGGAGAATCCCATAGGTACCTAGAGTGTAAAACAAAAAGAATTTTTGCTATAGCTTGCCTAGGAAAAAAGTTAGTTTTTCATACGGAAATTTGCTATTATTTCGAATAATTTTGCGATTATAATTTTAGAAATAGGTCTATTTCGTCGGGTCAAGGAGTTGTGCAAATGGAACCACACTTGGTATGGAGTATTCCCTGTATATATAGAATTTGAAACAAAAAGATTTTTTGCTATAGCTTGCCTTGGAAAAAAGTTAGTTTTTCATACGGAAATTTTGACTTATTCGCTTATTCTATTCTCAAAAATATAGAAATTTCATCGGGTCAAGGAGTTGTTCAAATCAAACCAAACTCGGTATGGAGAATCTCAAAGGTACCTAGAGTGTAAAACACAAAGAATTTTTGCTATAGCTTGCCTAGGAAAAAAGTTAGTTTTTCATACGGATTTGTGCAATTATTTCAAATAAATAATTCTAAAAATTGGTCTATTTCGTCGAATCAAGGAGTTGTCCAAATCAAACCAAACTTGGCATGGAGTATCCCCTGTGTACCTTAAGTCTAAAACAAAAAAAATTTTTGCTATATCTTGCCTAGGAAAAAAGTTAGTTTTTCATACGGATTTGTGCAATTATTTCAAACAAATAATTTTAAAAATAGGTCTTTTTTATTCGGTCAAGGAGTTGTCCAAATCAAACCAAACTCTGTATGGAGTATTATAAGCGTAGTTAGAGTCTAGCACAAAAAGAATTTTTGCTATAGCTTGCCTAGGAAAAAAGTTAGTTTTTCATACGGAAATTTGCTATTATTTCGAATAATTTTGCGATTATAATTTTAAAAATTGGTCTATTTCGTCGAATCAAGGAGTTGTCCAAATCGAACCAAACTCGGTATGGAGTATCCCCTGTGTAGGTAGAGCATAGGAAAAAAAACTTTTTGGTATAGCATGCCTTGGAAAAAAGTTAGTTTTTCATACGGAAATTTTGACTTATTCGCTTATTCTATTCTCAAAAATATAGAAATTTCATCGGGTCAAGGAGTTGTTCAAATCAAACCAAACTCGGTATGGAGAATCTCAAAGGTACCTAGAGTGTAAAACACAAAGAATTTTTGCTATAGCTTGCCTAGGAAAAAAGTTAGTTTTTCATACGGATTTGTGCAATTATTTCAAATAAATAATTCTAAAAATTGGTCTATTTCGTCGAATCAAGGAGTTGTCCAAATCCAACCAAACTTGGCATGGAGTATCCCCTGTGTACCTTAAGTCTAAAACAAAAAGAATTTTTGCTATATCTTGCCTAGGAAAAAAGTTAGTTTTTCATACGGATTTGTGCAATTATTTCAAACAAATAATTTTAAAAATAGGTCTTTTTTATTCGGTCAAGGAGTTGTCCAAATCAAACCAAACTCGGTATGGAGTATTATAAGCGTAGTTAGAGTCTAGCACAAAAAGAATTTTTGCTATAGCTTGCCTAGGAAAAAAGTTAGTTTTTCATACGGAAATTTGCTATTATTTCGAATAATTTTGCGATTATAATTTTAAAAATTGGTCTATTTCGTCGAATCAAGGAGTTGTCCAAATCGAACCAAACTCGGCATGGAGTATCCCCTGTGTAGATAGAGCATAGGAAAAAAAACTTTTTGGTATAGTATGCCTTGGAAAAAAGTTAGTTTTTCATACGGAAATTTGCGAATTTCGCGATTAGCGAATTTTAAAAAAAGGCCTTTTTTATTGGATCAAGGAGTTGTTGAAAATGAATTATATTGATATCCCAGACTACCCGTACTATTTAGGTTGTAATGCTAAAAGAATGGTCCGCCTAACTTTCCTAGAAAAAAATTTTCGTATTTCAATCGGAAACATCGACTTATTCGCTTATTCTTTTTTCAAAAATATAGAAATTTTATCGGCTCAAGGAGTTGTTCAAATCGAACCAAACTCGGTATGGAGTATCCCCTGTGTAGGTAGAGCATAGAAAAAAAGACTTTTTGGTATAGCATGCGTTGGAAAAAAGTTAGTTTTTCGTACGGAAATTTGCGAATTTCGCGATTAGCGAATTTTAAAAAAAGGCCTTTTTTATTGGATCAAGGAGTTGTTCAAAATGAACTATATTGATATCCCAGACTACCCGTACTATTTAGGTTGTAATGCTAAAAGAATTGTCAACCTAGCTTTCCTAGAAAAAATTTTCGTATTTCAATCGGAAATATCGACTTATTCGCTTATTCTTTTTTCAAAAAAATAGAAATTTTATCGGGTCAAGGAGTTGTTCAAATCGAACCAAACTCGGTATGGAGTATCCCCTGTGTAGGTAGAGCATAGGAAAAAAAAACTTTTTGGTATAGCATGCCTTGGAAAAAAGTTAGTTTTTCATACGGAAATTTGCGAATTTCGCGATTAGCGAATTTTAAAAAAAGGCTTTTTTTATTGGATCAAGGAGTTGTTCAAAATGAACCATATTGATATCCCAGACTACCCGTACTATTTAGGTTGTAATGCTAAAAGAATGGTCAACCTAACTTTCCTAGAAAAAATTTTCGTATTTCAATCGGAAATATCGACTTATTCGCTTATTAAAAAAATGATTTTTCAAATAGGAAAAAAATCGGTTTTTACTTAGGTGCCCCTTTCCCTGTGCCCTTAGAGGGACTTTCCCATTATGTTGTCTGTCTTCCTTGCCTTTATATGTTATGGTGCTACATTTTGTTGCTTTGGTGCTATATTTTTGTTTTTTTTTAGGTTCTGGCTTATCCGGAACCTGTTCGTGTCTTTTTAGCTATCAGAGCCTCTGTTTTTTTCTTGGGCTGCAAAGGAAAACTCGCCTAAAGTGCGGACAGTTTTTCTTGCAGTTTGAGATAGTAAGAGGTATCACGAAAAAACCTGGACACATCATATTTCTTAAAAAAGGTTTATAAAAAAGATGTAAAAAAGTGTATGGTGCAGACTTTAGCTCGCCTATGATAAAGTTTCTAGCTCGTCTGTGTTGCAGAAGTGGTGCGTCTATGGGACAGTTTTTGGCTCGTCTATGCCGCAGAACTGGTGCGCCTATGGGGCAGTTTTTGGCTCGTCTATGGGGCAGACTTTGGCTCGACCGTAAGTACTTGGTGCGTTTATGTTGCTCGTTCAAAAAAATTCCTCGCCTGTGTATGTTTGAACGCACCATACCCCCTGTGTGCGTTCGAAAACGGTCTGCGTCATAAACGAGCACAAACGATAACCTCGACCTGGGTGAAGACAACTGATCATCTTCTATCCAAATTTTTACATGCAATAATAATAATGATCTAGATTCAGGAAATTGAATTAGGATTCCCGGGTCGAGTTTTGGTCGAAAAATAATGTAAGAATTTCAGTGAATAGAGGTGAAAAAAAAATACTTCCAACGCAAAGCGCCCGCATCTTTTTTGCGATGAACGCGGTGAAAGTGCTGAATTTTTACGGTGAAAGCGGTGAAGATTTAGTGTTTTTAGCGGTGAACTTTTTTTTCACCGCATTCAAAGCAATTCTTACAAAAAAGTTATCGCCGTCCACGGGTTTGAACCACTCAACTCCTGCATGTCACCAACTACGTATTCCACTGCGCCACCTGCTACCAACTTCTTGCATGTTTCTTGAACACTTAAATCAGATTAAATTAACGTAATTGTTGCGTTAAAATTTGCGGTTTTTAGCGGTGAATTTTTTATGTTCAACGCTTAAACGAGCTGACATCGAACTGATTCGTTATCAGACAAAACACCGGCTAAATTAGCATCAAAAATTGCATTCTAAAAACTACTTGTTGATATGATTGTCAACAATACTAATACGTTGCCTTGCTGCTATTTAAGTTACCTTGCTATTACCCGGAGTTACCTCTCATAGCATTTCAGTAATTAATCATTTCATTCCATTTAGCACCTATTCCCGTTATTTGCAGACTAATTAGGTCTGACAGCCTGAGCATTGAATCAGCATAAAATTAATGAAGACGTTTTGAATGAAGTTTGTCTGTGTATGATGAAAAGCGGACGGCTGTTTTTTCTGAGTATGATGAGACAAGCATTCTAGGATCACTAGCGGTCTGCTGTTTTACTGAGTAGTCTGACAAGTATAAACCAACATGTTTCAGTTTGCACATATTAATTCCATGATAAATGAAAATGAAATTTTCGAAAATCCACGATGTGTCCCAAATGCCCGCCACCAGAAACCAGCGTTCTTCTTCAAAGTGGTGCATTTACATCATATTGGTGCTGCGAGCGACGTTAACGAGCCACCTTTTGTCTAATTTGTTGTGATCAAAAAGTTTCCAGCGACAGAGATGGGTTTGCAAAACTGGAGCAAATGGCATCGAGTGATGATGTGGGAGATAGAAGCTGGATCTTTGTGACTCAAGAGGCCAATAAGACAGCCTCGATCGTTCTCTGCTCTCATCATGAGTTGCATTGATTTGGAACGTGTTATCATTGTCCGATATGCGTATAAAAAGGCCTCCAACCCACGTGTGGTTGTTTTAATTGCGCGATTAGACGAGACCGTTGAAACACTTCCCAGTTTAACACTTACCTCAGTTTCACACTTCCCTCTTTTAGACACCAGACAGCAACTGTGGATTCAGCGTCTGAGACAGCTGCAGGAAGAAGGTTTAAAGAAAATTGTCAGACAAAACCAACATTTTTTAAATTATTTTTTGCAGTATATTCATAAAGAGATATTTAGACGGCAAAAATTCCATCACCTTAAATGGCTCATCATTCTCAAAGGAGTTCTATTCTATTTGATGTAGCATACCGGTAACCATTCACCCCCACAATTGACGTTATTGATAAAATAAACATCAATTTGAAAATTTTGGGTCAAATTGTGGAAAAATCGTAAAAAAATGATCGAGTCGATTTGTATATAAAAGTAACCTCTTATAATAAGAAAAGACAAGAAAACATTGCGCCACAATATTCTTTTTTGAAAAAGTTTGGTCAATTTTGATGCAATTGGATTTTTAGAAAATCAATACTTAACATTGACAAACCGTACTTTCATGCGAAAAACCGACAGGTTTACTGGGTTACCTATCCGCAATTAAAAGTTGCAAAAATTGGAAAAAAAGGACAAAAGTGTAAATTTTGGACAAAAATGTCAAAACTTCTCCTTTCTAAAATGAAGTTTCGTCAATTGAGTAAAAAGTTGTTAAAAAATTACAACAGAAAAAAAATGGTCAAATTCCAATAATTCTTCTCGTCGCTCGTTTCTGTACCGTTTTGACGGCGTGTTTTTTGTCCTTTAACACTTTCTGCGATCCGTTTTTTTTCAATAACGTCGCCCCCTCAAAACTTCGCTTTGCGTCCTCATCGTCTACGTATCTGGATTCCGATATAGTATGTTAGTTAGCGATGAAGGAGGTTGTATTTGTGTTACAGTATGTCGCTTGTGCTGGTATGCTGGTTGGTTTTTCTGGTCTCGCTGCTTTCTAAGTTGTGACTTAGTTGGTTCACGAGTTATGGCTGGATTGTCTTTTGAGTTTTTCATTTTTACTAATTCACTAGCAACCATGTTGCAGTATATTAATTTTTGCTGATCCTGTGTGTTCCTTTGTATGTTCCCGTGTAACTAAATGATTGTTTGTTGGTTTGGTCTTGTTGCCTTCTGGGAGTTTATTCTGGAGTTATGGCTAGATTTTTCTCTAGTTTACCACCTGTCATAGTCTACAAAAAACACTTTTGCATTTTATTTAACTTTTGCTGTAGTTTGTTTAATATTGTTATTATGTTGATGGTTGTTTTGGTTTGAAAATTGCTCGGTTGTGACTTAAGTTTATTCAAGAGTTAAGGCTAATAAATTTTGTATTCTTTTCATCGGATTAGTGTAACACTACGTTGCCGTAAATTAGTTTAGTATTGGCATATAAAACTCTATAATGAATTTTGCTCGTTTGTTTTGCAGTAGCTATTCTCCTCCTTCATAGGTTGTGACTTTAATTTTTTTTCTGGAGTTACGGCTGGTTTTTTGGTTGAGTTTGTTGCTGTGGCCTGCATGCATGTTACTTCCCCGCCTCCTCGCTCGTTTCTTCCTCGTTACACACCCGTTTTATCCCGATTTGCCGTCTTGTCGTGCGTCGTCCGACTGACGTTTCCGTGCCCTCCGTATCGTTCTCCCGTTTCGCCGTACGCAGTTCGCCCGGCGTCCCGGTCGTATACCGTTTCGCCGTGCGCTGTGCAACCGGCGTTTCCAACCCGTCGGTCTTGTTGTACCGCCGTGTCGTGCGCTCTTGTTTTGGCATTTTTGTTGTTCCCGTTCCGTTTCTCGCCTCGTCTTGCCTATTTTGCTTGACGTTTCTCTTCCTTCCATCCCGTTTCTCGATGATCGTACGTACTCCGTTCGCCAGTTCTACCGCCCGTCGCGTACCCGTGCGCTTAACGCTTTTCATTTTGTTTCGCCGGGTACCTCTGTACTCGACAAACATCTTTGCTCTTTGGCGGTTTGCTGGGCAATCCGTCATACTAGAGTTCGGTTAAATTTATTTGTGTTGTGTGTGTTGTGTGCACGTGAGTGCACATATGTAGTAGTATCAAATGAAATGTTTGGTTCCTGTTTTTTAAGGTCATGGCAGCGTTACAGGAAAAGTTAAAGAAAGTTCAAACTGCGAGGGCGAAATTGGAGGCTAAACTTAGTAACATCTATAGCGACATCAACAATTCTATTGATAAGCAGGACAGTAAAATTAAGGTCGAACGTCTAGCTGTAAGGTCCAAAGATGCATTCATTACTATATTTGAGAAGAATGACGAGCTCTTTGATGTTGCGCTTAGAACTGAAGATCAAGATGCGGCCTGCAAAAAGCTGGAGAAATGGTTAGAGAATGTAACTAAGAATTCTGACGAAATAATTGCTGCTGCCCGACCTTGTTTTGGTCCAAGACAAGGAAACAGCGGAGCAGTATTCATCTCAACATTCAAATTCAAGAACGCACATAACGTCCTCAGAGAAATGAAGCCAGCGTCAACGTGAATTCGAAATATCAAAATTTAAAAGGGAGGAACTTGAAAAATAGAACGAGGCAAAGCTGCGCCTTGCCAGGCAGCGCCTTGAAACTGAAAAACAACTGCAGTTGAGAGGCAGCTTTAGGAGGTTCCGACACTCATCAGCAGACAAAAAACATACAGTCATCAGCAGACGGTAAACTGAGCAAGCTGCTCACTGGAAGAAACACGGTAAAGAGCAAGAAATTTGTTCAAGATTATGTCAATTTACCACCAGCCGGAACATTTCAGATGTTTCAATTGAACCGAGTTTGCGCCTTCTTCGTTCCGTCACTCAATCAAACCATGCCACTGCTAACCGTGCTTCTACACCTCAAACTCTTAACTCGCATCCTTTGGATCTCAATACAATTGGTCAAGTTAAATCTAACATCAATCTCACTGTCAACGAGCCGGAAAAAACCGATAATAAGAATCTTGTGATTAATAATGCACCTCTTTAAACTAAGATTATTCCAGAACAGAAACAGCCTCAGTATACACCTCAATCGCCAGCAATAATCTTTTGTATGCCAGCACAATTAAATGCCCCCAACACATCCCGACAGCCGCCTCAGGATGCCATGCATTTCGATGGTCTTTAGTTGGACTACCAACTAGTCCGCAGGTCAAGCATGCCAGAAAATTTGCGCTTGGTCAGCCCTCTTCGTACACTTTAATTAAATGGACTTGCTAATCATCGACTAATCCTTAACAAGCACACAAAAAAGCACCCACCCGTCCACCCCCACTCCTTAACCGCATAGCCCCTCAACTCCAGGTAGTTTCACCTGCTTTTGCGTTTGCTCCCGCACCACCACCGCTAGCTCTCCCAATGAATATGTCAATGGCCCCATGGCAAACAATACCAATCAGTTACCGCCCTCTCCACCTGCACAGAACATTTCTTCTCCTGCAAAACTTTTTGTAGCACATTTAAATTATCCACAGGCCCCAAAGCAGAAGTAAGTGCCCCTAAATTTTGTCACCTCAACCCATGCAGCTCTCCCTCTGCCGGATCCAAACGTCTGACACTTCCCAACATCGGTCCCAGCAAATTCGATCCCACTTGTTGGTCCATCCTGAATGTTAAGCAACGTACCACTGTCCCCGTTCAACAACCCTCATGTTCCTACGTCACTCCGCTCCTCCCTTCTAACGTAACATCCTACGTCACTCGGCTCCTCCACTCTAACGTCAGGTCCAAATTTCACGTAACAAGCAACCTAATTGCTTAGTTCTTCCACTGGTACTGCCCTAACTGTTGCCACTCCCACCTTTTCTCCACTGTAGTGAACTACCCCTCCAAACCCGTTGTGCTGGGGTCATTCAACGCATCCAACACCCCATCGGCTCTTTCTTCGGACTCCGGGCACTTGGTAAAACATTTGGTGGAGGCAATCACTAGTAGAAAGATTAATCCACTGCCCGAGCAGAAAATTTCAGAGTACAATGGGGATCCCCTACGGTGGCACGAATGGTATGGTCAATTTAAAAGCGCAATTGACCCTCAGTCTTTTACTGATGACGTTAATCTGACATATTTTATTACCCTCGTGACTAGTAAAGCTAAAACAGCTATAGCTGATTTCACCTACTGCGGCGCAATGTACAAAGATACACTGAGGACCTTAGAAAGTAAATATGGCCAACCACAGGCGGTCGTAATTGCCCATTTGGACAAACTAAGCAGCTATTCATCATTGTAGATGCACAATGGCGATAACATCTTTAACTATTCCGGGTGCATTTTAAGTCTTGTCGGGTTCATGAAATCGCATTCATACAATTCGGATTGCACTTTTCAACACTGCCGTGCAGAAGCTACCACCCAATATGAGGGAGTCTTGGGTGAGACCTACTCTTTTGCATTTTAACGACTAGTTATAGGAGAAGGCAAAAGGGCACAATTTAATGAAGAATACCGCAACTAAAACCAAGACTGAGGATTTCAACACCGCAGTAACCAAGACAAAAGTTGCATCGAAGGTATTTGCCGCAAAAACGCAACAAAAGAGTCAGCAGAAGTTACAACGAAATTTGTGAACATCTATCCCCAGCCGGATTTTAAGCAAAGGCAGCCATCGGCTGTGGGAATGTCTTCAAGAAATAGACTCCCACGCAGGGAGCCAAAGTAGTAGTTGAGGCAAAGATTTTTTCCTTTTGTTTGCGTGATAAACCTACGCATAGGCTTTGCCCATGTTTCCGTAGAAAAGATGGCTGCAGCAGTTTCCACAACACCTTACTTCACAGAGCTGAAATGATTTTCCCAGCTAAACCCTCAACAAACAACATCAATAATTCGAAATCAGGTGTCAGTAAAGATGAAACATCTACCGGTCAACAGCGACCTTCTGTCGCGGATGTCAGAGGCTTCTTTCAGGTGACTGAACTGCAACTAACTAATTTATCTGGAACTAATACCAGGGCGTTGGTTTTATGCGATACCGCTTGCAGTAGCTCTTGGGTGACCGATAGTCTCACAGTTAGACTTCGCTTGCAGGGTACGGCGTTAAAGTTGACCGTGAAAGGTATAAGGTAAAACTTAGCTGACAGAAAAGTTGTTCAATTGACTACAACACCTCATAAGGATCAGGATTTCGAAGCGAAGCATTCATTTTGCGTCCATATGTGAGGAAAATTTTAAATCTAGGTTCTGACATCATTGAATTTATGTACGTGCAAGAAACGTACCAACTTCTTGCCGTCGTAAATCTAGTAAAATACAGCTATGGAGACATTGAGATAATACTTGGACAGGATTTCTACCATGTCATTCGTCCTTTTGAGTACTTTACAGCCGACAAAAAGTGCTCAACGTGCGCTGTTCCCTGACCCATACGTTGGGTTCTAAGCGGCCCACCTCCGTCATTTCCACAGTTAGTCTCAACTTGTTTTGAAGCCAATTTTAAATAGGATTTTGAACTTGCTTATCTATTTAAATTATTGCACCTGCACGATATGGAATCATACGGCGCGTACAAGCAAGCTGACCCACGGTCCACATCCGATGCTCGGGCGCATGAAATACATGGAACAACCAATTTTCACAAAGACCAGAGATGCGATGTCGGTATGTTGTAGGTTGATGACAACATCTAGCTCCCGGGCTCCCGAATAACTGCTTTTCGTCACTGGTGCAAATTAAGTTTCTCGAGAAGCAGCTCTGAATAGACACAACGTTAAAGAATTATTACACAAAAACCATCAGTCAGGACCTTGAAATAGGTTATCTAATAACAGTTCGTGACTCTCAAATGGTCGAGCAGAGGTCGGATGAAAATTGGTATCTAACACATCATCTCGTAATCAACCCGAATGAACAAGAGAAAATTCGTAGGGTAATAAATGGTGCAGCAAATTTCCACGATACTTCGAACAAAACGTTGCTCACTTGCTGCGAATTGCTCCACATTTTAATCCATGTACTACTCACGTTTCGTCAACATCAAATTGCCCTGTTCACAGATATCGAGTATATGTTCGTCCAAGCTGGTGTCCCAGACCGTGACCAGCCATCACTGTGTTTTTTGTTGCGGTAGGACCCACAATAAATTTTATTGTGCATCAATACACGCGCCATGTTTTCGGGGCTAATAACTCGTCCACTTCCGCTAACTATGCATTGCAACGCACAGCCAGCCCCAGACAACACAGGTCAGTAGCCGGATGCAACCAAAGCCGTCCCAGAAATCTTCTACAGGGACGGTTACCTAGATTCGGTGGAGTTTCTGAGAGGTTTCTCAATAGATCGAAAGAATTGGTGCTTCTTCCCCATCTGGGTGGGTTTAAGTTTAATAAGTTGAACAATAATGTGAGCAATGTACCAAATTTGGCTGATCAAGTTGATGGGTCAACGCAGTCTACCGAACCAAAAGTCTTTGCGTCATCTACGGAGGAATCGTCGCTTGTACTTGGGTTGAAAAGGGATCACCACAATAACACCCTAATTGTGAGTCGAGGTACCTCCAGTGCAGTAACTAAGTCCTTAACACAACGCTTATTTATGAGCCTAGTGTCTAAGATATTTGATCTCAATGGAATATTGGCACCAATTACCGTTAGTGCCCGACTGTTACTGCAGGACTGGCTTTTCAGCAGGCAGCATTGGGATGAAGAGCTACCAAAAGGCACTGTTGAAAGGCTCCTCGACTGGAGTGTAGAACTACGCAAGCGTGCCAAAATCTGTATACCGGGGTGCTACTTTTCGGGAAACTTCGAACACCTGGAATTTCATATGTTTGGCGACAGTTTGCAAGAAGTTTTTGGTGCCGTTGCATTCCTTCTAGCTCGAGTAACTACTTCGAATGGGTTCTAAACGGAGCTTGCGTTTGTCATGGGTAACGCTCTTGTAACACCTACGATGGTGATGACAATTCCAAAGCTGAAATTACAGGCAGAGCTACTGGCCGTTCGATTGAAACAGGATATCTGTCCAGCTCTAACAGTGATTATCATCAGCATTTTCTGGTGGACCAACAGCACTTGCAATGGCCTAATTCTAGAACCAAGCACCCAATATTTATTGCAAAACGTGTTACCGAAATCTCAGAACACACTAGCATTGACGAATGGAACCACGTTGCCTGAAGTGATAGCCCGGCAGACACCGGTACTCGTGGTATGTCAGCTGAGGTTTTGTAATCAAGTAGCTCTGTTAAGGAACCAGATTTACTATGAACCAAGCAAATCCCGTTCTAACCAAGCACTGAAGTAGTTAATACATCAAACTCGGTATAGCACCCAAACAAAACGATAATACTAACACATACTTGGCCGCATCCCTAACTAAGGAGCCGCCCCGCAACCAATCATTTTCATCAAGTTCAGTTCTTATCAAAAATCACTGCTAATAACAGCATACATACACCGGCTGTTACCCTCGCATGAATGCTATTGTAATGTCGATCATATTATAATAGATCCCACTGAACTTGACGAAGCCGAGCGTCGTCTTCAGTATCTCGTTCAAGAAAAGTCTTTTAATTCCGAAAGAAAACATCTCATGGAAAATAAATCCGTTAAACTTAGTAGCCGTATTGACCCGTTTTCCCCCTTCGTTGGGCCAAATGGTCTAGTCCTTTCGGCTGGCCGCATCAAACGGTCGGTTCAAAATAATTTTGATGTAAAATATCCCATGATTTTTGACTCACGTCATGTATTAGTAAAATTGTTTTTGCAGCAAACCCACGTACAAGAACCATAAAGGCGTTGACTATCTGTGGGCTAAAGTACAGGAACGTAATACCGTCCTTAAGTTACAATCCTTACTGCGTTCGATTAAATCCAACTACGTCAATTCCATAACGTTCCACGCTGCCAATATATCACTTTCCTCCCTTGACGAACACCGGGGTTGACTAATTCGGCCCGTTTTACGTTACTGTGCGTAGGACTACAGACAAGAGGTGGGGTTTCCTTTCCACATGTTTAACTGCTCTTGTTGGAACTGTTTCGTCAATGGATGCCAGTTCGTGTGTAAGGGGAGTGGAACAGTTCGTTTCCCTTTGGTGCACACCTTCAATTATTTGGTCTGTCAATGGTACCAACTTTGTTGGCGCGGAAAAAAGAACTACGCGAGAATATTGAAAAGTGGAATACTACCAACAATGCAGCGGAACATGCCCATAAAGGCATTAAGTGGAGGTTCAAACCGCCCAGCGCACCATACCAAGGTCGCATCGGGGAGAAGATAGTACGTAGTTTTAAGCGACTACTTTACAACATTCTCGGTACTCGTCACCTCACTGACGAAGTTTTGAACACTGCTTTTTATCAGCGGGAATACGAACTTAACGCACGCCCGTAAACGCCCGTAAGCGCCCGCCCGTCTTCCGACCTCTGAGCAATGACACCCAACTATTTTCTACTCGGTAACCAAGCAAACGCAACTCCATCAGTCGTTGGTTTAGACGATTTCAATCACCGTAAGCGTTACGCCCGCGCAAAGTCTTTTGCTCACAATATTTGGTTCCGTTAGATCAAAAAGTATGTCCCGACACTGACCCGACGTTCTATGTGGCACACGCCTGCCGAGCCACACCTAAAGCCTGGTGACTTGGTTTGGGTAGTTGAAGAGACCAACCCTATGGGATACTGCTCTACTGTTCGGATCACTGAGCTCCGTTGCACGCTCCGTGGTCTTGCTCACGTCCAACGGATCGCTCGTCCGTAAATTGGTACCCGGTCTCCCAACATCTTCTTTTGGTTCGGAAGATATTACTAAGTAAATAAACTTTAGCGAGAGATTATTAGACAATCAAAATCGAGTATTTAAATACGCACTAAATTCGTTCCAATTTATGTATGTTCAGAGCTCGAAAAAAGTTCGTTTAAGATACTTTTAAGTAATCCCAATCATAAGACATATCAAATAAGACAAGATTCGGCTCTATATTTTTCGTGTTTTTGGATTCAGCGGTACAAAATAGCGACTGGCATTGAACTGATACGTTATCGGACAAAATGCCGGCAAAATGAGTATCAAAAACTGTCGTCTAAAAAACCACTCGTTGCTATGATTGTGAACAATACTAATACGTTGCATTGCCCCAATGTAATTTATCTTGCTATGGCGTTGAAACATATGAATAAAACTTGCTGCTTAAAGAGATTATAAAAAAGGAGTGTTGTTTTGGCACCTTTATCGACAGCAAAGGCATGTAACTGAGAGATCAGCTGCAACTGTTATGTGTGCAAAAAAGGGAAGACTGTTATTCAAAGCGTGGGAGGAAACCCGGGTCGAGGTGTAACCGCTAAAAATCTCTAAAAGAAGTAAGATTTGCGGTGAATTGTTTTTAAAAGTGTAAGATTTGCGCTCAATAAGATGAATGCGATGAAGAAAAAATTTACGGTGAATTTTTTTTACCAATACAGCGGTGAAAGAAAACTTTTCAGCGCTACCAGCAGAATGCAGTGAAAAAAATTCACCACTACCAGCAGAATGCCGTAGGAAACAAATTTTTCAGCGATACCCAACGGAATGCGGTGAAAAAAATTTTCACCGCTACCAGCAGAATGCGGTGAAAAAAATTTTTTCATCGCTAAAATTGCAAACCTTACAAATTTTCACCGCTAAGTTCAACGCTTATCTTAAATTCACAAGAAAAATCATTGAAGTATGTGCCAGATGGAGCAGTGGAATAAGAAGTTGGTGACATGCAGGAGGTGAGTGGTTCGAACCCGGGTAAGGCGATAGCTTTTTTGTAAGAAGTCCTGTGAATGCGGTGAAAAAATTTTATACCGCTAAAAACCGCAAATCTTACAAAATTCATCGCTTTCACCGCATTCAACGCGAAAAGTAGCGGGCGCTTTCCGGTGAAAAAATTTCTTCCACAGCTATTCACCGCTAATCTTAGATTATTTTTTGACAAAACCTCGACCCGGGAAGACATCCCATCAACTTGTCATGAAGGCCCAATAACGTCAGCAAGTTACTTTGTTACCTTAGTTAAACATAGTCGCTGGGACAGATTGCAAAGTGGCATATCATTAGTGGTCAGTAAGCTTTTGAAAGCCATTTGCAAATTTAGAGGGACATTTATAGAGCAGTGATGACAGAAGAATTTAACCAGATAACTATTGCAGATTAATTTCCACTCAGAAGCGATCTGGAAATAAACTATCACGAACTATCCCGGGTCGAGGCTTGGCGGTGAATTTTTGTAAGAAATGCGGTGAAATGTGAATTATTTTTTTCACCGCATTCACCGCTTTCGCCGCATTTTTTACCTTAATTTGCCACAAACATCGATGCGGTTAGTCTTAGTAAGAAATGCAGTGAATTTCCCAGTGAATTTTTGTAAGAAACGCGGTGAAATGCGGTGAAATATTTTTTTCACCGCATTCACCGCAATCACCGCATTTCTTACAAAAATTCACCGCATTCGCCGCATTTTTTACAAGAATTCACCCAAAACCTCGACCCGGGATCCAAAACTTTGAAACATTGCCATGTCAGTAATAAACACTAGTTGGAGTTGACTTTAATTCGCTCTGTGAGTTCGTAAAAATCGGGAAATGCACTTGATAATTCAATATAACTGTTCATCGAACTAAGATAAAAAACGGTAGAAGCATAACTTCCAGGGTCGAAGTATTGTCAAAAAATAATGTAAGATCAGCGGTGAATAGCGGTGAAAAACTTTTTTCACCGCGAAGCGCCCGCATCTTTTAGCGTTGAATGCGGTGAAAGCGTTGAATTTTTGTAAGATTTGCGGTTTTTAGCAGTGAAATTTTTTCTCACCGCATTCACCGGATTTCTCACAAAAAAGAAACTGACCTACACGTGTTCAAACCACTCACCTACTGCATGTTACTAATTTCTTATTCCACTGCGCCATCTCTCACTTACTTCAATGATCTTCCCTGTGAATTTAAGATAAGCGTTGAAATTAGCGGTAAATATTTGTAAGATTTGCAATTTTAGCGGCGAATAATTTTTTCACCGCATTCCGCTGGTAGCGATGATAATTTTTTTTCATCGCATTCTGCTGGTAGCAGTGAAAACAAATTCTTCGACGCCTAAAAATTTTGTTTCAACGCTTAAGCGGTGAAAAAAAAATTTCATTGTCTAGAATTTTTTTTCAACGCATTCATCGCATTGAGCGCAAACCTTAACTTTTCACTCAAATTCACCTCAAATGTAACATCTTCTGGCAATTTTTAGCGGTGACACCTCTACCCGGGTTATTTTTTCTTCTTGATCTTTTCTTTCAACTCGAGTGACATCAATAGAAAAACTAAGTCCTTGAGAAAACGTAATTAGGTGGTGGTCTGTAGCGTTGACCTGAACGACGTACAGGAAACAGTAGAGAGTAGACAAAAGCAAGAACTCATCGGAAAAAGAGTTAGATGCAATTTTAAAAAAACAACAGCCGAAAGCTTCAAGTTATATGGACTTTTCGTACTCCGATTTCTTGAAGGCCGCTTAGAATTCAGCAGCGGTGTTCGCCACAAAAAGTTGCCAATAGTGTTCAATAAAGAGTTGTAATGGCTGCATGAACAACTGAAAGTCAAATACGACACTGGTTTCAAGAAGGAGCACGGTTTTTTGAATTGAAACAATACCTCAGAAGAAAATGCAAAAAGAAATAAAAATTAGGGAAATAGTAAAAAAAAACTCATGTAATCGCAAGCAGAATCCAACTGCCAAAGCAGTGCCAAACAAATTTGGAACATCTTGAAATCAGAAACTATTAGAGGGACACATTTTACAATTGATGGTTGAGAGACTTATTTTGGAGGATTCAGCAATCCCAGAAAAAAAAACCATAATGGGGAAACATCGCTATTCTTTCACTAAATGGGAGTCTGAACCCAGCTTAAACAACCAAACTACAATATTAGTAGTCAAAAATGCCTTCCTAAATATGAAATAAAGTTTGAAATAAATATGAAAGTTTTTTAGGAGGAAAATTAGTGTAAACATAAGCAACAAATTTCACTTATTCAACTTTTGTTTCTCATAGAATTGATTATCTCACACCTCGAAACCGTAGCACATTCAACTTTCATGCGAAAGAGAGGGCCAAAAATCAGTTTCAAAATTGCTCAATTCAATCAGTTTTTTGTGTTGTTTACATTAATTGTTAAAGGGAATAGAATACCGGCGTATCCAAATATGGCCAGAAAAATGCGAAATTTTACCACTGCGTAAACACGGATTTCAGCGATGAGTGTCGACAATGCATGCGGTCTCTTACTTGACACAAGCTATCAAAGAGAACGTGGCACAACCGGAGAAAATTTATCGATTAGAAAAAAGCGTTTGAATTTGTTGATCGGATTGTGTTGCAATCAAAACCATTAATTATGGGATTACTTCTTAACATAATATCCACACTAGTGTCAGTACTATTTTGCAGCAGCAAGTTTTGAAAGGGGATTCTTTCTCGGATTATGAAAGCGAAAATATTGCTGCTGCTTAAGGAAATAAACAATCTCCACTTCATATTAGTCTTTTCATTGCTAATCTGTTTTGCAATTTTAAATCGTATTCGGACCATACTGTACCACAAATAGCTTGAAAGTCAACATTGCAAAAAGAAAAATCTTGAATAATAGGATTGAAGGTCCTTTAGGAAAAGACTACTTTTTTATCAGGCAAAGCAATTAATTGCAATTTTACTCTCGAGGAATTATCTTTTCAAGAGTCTTATCAGCAAGACACCACTAAAGTAATTTAGTTAAGAAATTGTACCAGGTTGTTGCATATCTCAACCAGAAACTCATCTTGCCGAAATCATGTTTAATTCTTCGCATCGTCTCTTTTAACCGATCGTTTTTGGCGGTTGCAACATATAGCCTCAACTTTTACACAGACGGTGCTTTCTAAGTAGAGACGAAGAAGCATCATTTAAAAGTAGATTTAATTTTCAGGAAAAGTTAATACAAAAAAATGTTTCCAAAAATTTGTAAAATACACTTGTTAAGTACAAATTTTCTGAAACAAAACAATGTTCTTTGACCAATATGGCCTCAAAAGACGCCCCAGAAAGTCTCATCTCAATGTATTTTAGGAGGGATATTTAAGGGAGTCTCATTACCTTGGTAGGGTACTCTTAAATGTCCCTCCTAAATTTTCCCCGCTGCTCTCTGGCCAAATCAAGATGATTACTAAAAACTTTATGAGGTTTCAGAGGTTCACTTTATGGTTTATGTGGTCGCAACATACTATTTTCGAGGTCGTTGGGTTTTGACGTGAAGACAAAAGGCTGAAGTCAAAAGACTGAATTTAGAAAACACGAAGCCTATTAATTGTTAAAAATTAATTTCCAAAATTGAAATCAACAGCCTACAAAAAATGTAAAACTCGAACTTATGGAAAACAATTTTTGAAAACCGTGAAACTGTCCGAAGAGAATTAAGGTTTAAGAAATGTGACATGAACAGCTCATCAAATCGTTTTTCATTACTGATTTCAAAAACTTTTAAACAGTGATGGCAAACTGATTTTGATATAACACAACTACTTTGTTTTACTAGCGACGGTTATTAAACTTCCGAAAACAAACTGCGGTAAATTTAAAGACCCAATGGCGTACTAAAGAGCAATATAAAAATAAGTCGTCAAAACGATCATCTGCAATGATTACTAGACCAAAAGCTTATTTAAACTAATAAGGCAAAAACAAAATTTAATGCGGCATGAAACCATTTTTTTCCAAATGAACACCTTACGCTTGAATGAAGCAGTAGAAGAGGTGAAAGGGAAAAGTATAAAGAAAAACTAGAAACCGATTTCCTGCAAAACTTACAAAAGTTTAAGTTTAATTTCAAAATATGGCCCCATCCAAAACGGGTTGTATTTTTCATGAATAAGTGACGATCAATTGTGGTCAATATAGTACCTTAACTTATGAAGCTGCTAGTTTCTTTCATTTGTATAAGTATTTGAAGAATCTTATTGTGTGGTTAGAAGATAACGTACTTACAAGGGTTGTCTATTAGAGTTAACGGCCGCTAGTATGATAACCTTTGTCGTTATAGAAACTTAAAAGAACACTGTTTCGGTAACACTAGATCTCTTAGTTCACTATATAATTTCATAGAAAATACTTGAGCTTAAATTTAGCAGATTATCTTTCATTGAGATAATTTGGCAATAGCTATGACAAATTATCTTGCGGTTTAACTACACATACAGAAGAGAATTACAACTATTTAACTTTTTCCTACTTGGCTTTTTGTTTAATCACAAGCGTCTGACTGAGAATGGAAATCAGTAGATTAATATCATTATTTTATACGCCACATCAAAAAAACTTTTTTGGTAAGTCTATAAAATATAGTTATAAGTAGATTTTTAATTTTATGACTCAAAAAAATCAAAGTACGTAACTTGACGAGCTGTACTTCAAGTGATATCACGTAGTCAACAGCTTGGTACCGATATTGACTCAGTGCTTTAATTGATGGTTTCGCTAAAATTTGTTCTTACACGAGGAATCGTTTTTGTTTCCCTCTTAGAGTGAATACTTAAAAGTTGAAATCAGATTACCATCTGATTTTGCGCATCGAGTAATAACATATAGAGATCACATACTTTTCAAATAATGACACTTACGAACCACATGAGATTTTTATCCAAAGCGGAAGGAACCTCAACCAACCCTCTCTGACAAGTTGACAGCTTACACTATTTTCGCTGTTGACGCCTGTTACTGGATATCTCGTTCTACAGTTCCGTTTTGACAATTTGCTGATTTTTTGAGCTACCTTTTTGGACCTAATTGTGCTTTTATAACTACTGATAGTGAGCTTGCAATGCAAATCATAATGAAACTGCATCAGTTACAAGAGAACAGCGTTGGTCAAGCCACATACCGCTTGGTCAATAGGTGCTAGGTCAATAGATCGAGGGACAACAGATCAAAGGTAGAAATTGGGATTCCAGATTGAAAAAGAAAATACTTAAGTTGCGTATTGGTCAATCAGATTTAAGCGCTAGCTTTTAATACGGCGAATAACATGTGCGCTCGTGATATTTTGTCCGGTTGAAATAGATTTCCCGGTTCGAGGTTACACCGCTTTTTTTCACCGTCAAAAAATATTGTGAGATTAGCGGTGAATAGCGGTGAAAAAAAAGCTCCGGCATCTTTTAGCGTTGATTGCATTGATAGCAGTGAATTTTCGTAAGATTAGCGTTGCATTTATCGGTGAATATTTGTAAGATTTGCGATTTTAGCGCTTTTTTCGCCGCATCGTTGTAGCGCTGAAAAAAATTTTTGCCGCATTCTGCTGGTAGCGGGAAAATTATTTTCACCGCATACGCTAGACATATTTCCTCATTGCTAACTAAAAAGAGACGAAAAGATAATTGGATCTTTTCCGTTTGTGCCCCCCCAGCTTAGTGGGTGCATATTATTTGCAACCCCCAGAGGCACGTGCATTATTTTTACATAATGATTTACTATGTAATGACACGTGCTCTGTAACTGGGGGGAGCATAACGTACTGGGGGAGCACAAACGGAAAAGATCCAGATAATTTTTTCCTAGAAATTAATTAGACCAAAAAACTTGGCTTTTTAAACTCACCATACATAGGGAACCTCTAACAATGAGCTGTGTTCTATTCCAACTACTCCGTGACCCACTAAAAACTATTTTTAAGCTTTTTTCTCTTAATTTTTGCGTATTTGAAATTAAAAATATACAAAAACCTAAATTTTTTGCAGCAACCTTTAAATATTGTAGTTGTGGTCTAATTTATTAAGTACGAAAACCAATATCCTCAGATATGGCTAAAACCAAAACGTCTCTGGATAATAAGCTTATCTTCTATCCATAAGCTGATTATCTATCCATAAGGTGATCCTTTATCGACATCATGTTCGACATATATTATCGTAGTATATCTTTTTCTAATAATACAAGGTTGCTGGTTATTCAACGCTATTGTTGCATTTTTTATACAACTATTCTACGAAACTTTGTAAGATTCTCGGTCAATTTAGCGGTGAATTTTTAAAAGAATGGCAATTTTTAGCTGTGAGAATTCTTTTTTCGCCGCATAGGCGGTGAAAAAAAAAATTCGTCGCTGAAAATTTTTTTCACCGCATTCATCGCATTGAGCGCTGTTTACGCTCTCTTTTGCATACCAAGACAACTTTTCTTTAATATTTGTTTTTCTGAAAGTCGCAACCATGGTTGCAAATCAAGCTCTATTTATATATCATATTTCGCGCCTTTGGCACATAAGTTATGGTTAAAAACGGGAAATCCCTTACTATAAATAATATTGAATGTGAATGTCAACAACTTTTGACTTCTTCAATAAAATCAACATATAAAAGGCTTCAATGAAAATAGGTTGGGGGAATGGAAATCAGGAAATGAAAAGGTTTTGGAGGACGAAAGTGTAGGTGGGGGAGGGAAAATGAGGGTGTGAGGGGAGATAAAATTTAAAGGAACTTGGTTCCTTTACAAGCGCAAACTTTACACTTTTTTTCAAATTCACCGCAAATGTTACATCTTTTAGCACTTTTTAGCGTTGACACCTCTATCCGGGTTATATCAAGACAAACGGACCGCTAAGGCATGACCATGGCTCGCAAGGTATTGCCAGATGCGATAATTTTGTGCCAGCTTGCAAATAAGGCACACCCAGGTTGAGGAGCGGACGAAAGTCTGTTGAACGCACGAAAGTCTGGACATAAATTGTTTGCGTCTAGGACGGTCTGAACGTGTACATTTTTGTCTTAGGCGGTCTGGACATACCAGTTTCTGTTTGGTATGAATAATTTTCGATCTATTGTCGCATCACCCGCAGCCATTCATGATAAAATACCGGTACGGGCTTTTCTATCGAATAAGGTCACATGGTTTTTAAGTTTGCGGTCAAACTTCACTTGATAGAACAAACAAACCATAGGAGAGCATCGAAAAGCGCAACTATGGGATAGAGCCCCAAAATTGAGGGAGACTATTTTTCGCGATTTTATGATGAAGCCAGCAAAGTAGAACTCTTGTACTACAGGCTGAGGAGTCCAGCACTAATCAGTTTCCTTCGCAGGAAGTTAAAATTGGAATTATTCGTGCCAGTTTTTGTTTTATGTCACTAGAACTAACAGTCTTACAACAGGTAGGGGAAATTGTTGACGATAATTGACATGACTCGCAGAAGGAACCAACATAGCGACAACAACTAAGATTATAAACATTTCTTACATAAATTACCGAGAGAGACAACAATGACGACAATAACCGTCATTTCTTACAAAAAAAAAACGATAAAACAGACAAAAAATCGACCAAAACCGGCACTGTTGGCGTCGATTTTGTCCCTTTTTCTCATTTTGGGTCAGACATGGTCAGGTATAAAGAGATTTTATAATCTAAAACAGACTCTAGACAGGTATTGAAGCATTTTCACCTGATTGCAACATCGTTGAGTTTCTTGTTCTATATTGTATTGTTATGAATATCGTTATAAGTTAGTACTAAACTTGAGAAAGAGCGTTAAATTGATGACAACTTTCAACTATCAACCACATTTAGACTTTTAACTTAATAATGATATTCATAGCCGGACAACGGACACCATGAAGCTCAACGACACTGCAAATTTTAGCAGTCTCTGAATTTTTATAAATTTTCGACAAATTTGAAACTACTTTTTTTTTTTAAAAAAAAAGTGTCGATTGTTTTTAAAACCACTATAAGCAAGACAGCATTGATATTTATTGCCTACTACTTGTTAATTACGAAACAAACAGACCGAGATAAATTTAAATTTGCTAAGGTGCGAAAAGAAAGAAAAAACAAGAGAACCGTATTAGGGAATATCAAAAAATCTAGAACAAAAGACAACAATTTTTAAAATAACTTTTTGCTACCACCGTTTTTATTCAGAAATAAAACATTAAAGCTAAGCATAAAGAAAACAAGGAAACCAGCCTGTAAATAAGTCAATACGTCAATGTTTCCACAGACAAATAATAGTGAACAAACGCACAAAACTTTGAAACAGACATACACACGAACAACTCCTTTCTTTCTTTTCTTCAATGTATTCAACAAAAAACAGGTACAATTGGTCTATCTTTCTCGGTTTGTGCTCCCAGTACCCCTTATTCACCCCCAAATCCAGATCACGTTCCAATACATTGTAAATCATTAAGTTATAATATAGCACCTGCTTCTGGGGGTGCAAAAAATATGCACATACAAAGCTGGGGCACAAACAGAAAAATTCAATTTTCCTTCACGTGCAACTTTTGATTTTTTTTCGATTTTACATTCTGCGATGAGTTAAGTCACTGATTTAAAATATATTGGAAACAGTTTTAAAAAGGACCCGAATTAGGAAACTGAAAGACCCCGTAAGTTTCCTTTGAAATATAATACGTCTACCAATCTACCAAAGAAACTATTAAAAAAGTTGAAGAAAGTTCAGGAGAAAACTTTGCAGATTTAAAGTTGGATATTTTCTCTTTGTCCCCCCAGAACGATATACACCCAGCTACGGAGCACGTGTAATTACGTAGTAAAATAATTGTTAAAATGGCACGTACGTACGGGGGTGCAAATAATATTCACAGACGGAAAGAAACCGATAAGTTAGTCAAAGAAAACCGTTCCAATGCAATCGTTCAAAAAAGAAAAACATTGCAAATTTTCGTTTTTTGCTACACTTTTTATTCTGTATGATCAACATGAATGATAGATTAACGCTCAACATCCGGCAACAGACTGCTACGAGTTCCACTCGAAGTATTTTTGACTAGAGCCACCTTTTACTCTTTTATTAAAGCAATAAGTCAACACACGTTGAACGCTTTTCCAGCAAAACGTTTTTCGCAACAGATTCATTCCAGCGATTTTAGAGCAACCAATTACCAAAGAAATTATTGAAAGACCATTGAAAAGTTAAAAATATTAATTGACAGTAAGCAAATTTTTCTAGAAAGAATTAATTTGTGCTGTTATTTAATTATTAAAATTGCGAAACGCTTTCATGCATCACTTTTTACAGTGAAAAAAGCAAAAATAAGCAAAAAATTTATTCAGAAAAAGATTTAAAACAATTTGTTGAGAGAAAAACAATTACAATTGGGTCATGTAAGAAAAAGAGAATTTTGGGTGTTACATCTATCATAAACACAAAACAGATTACAAAACCTCTAAGGAGCAACAATTTATAATGGCTCTCGAAAAAATTCTTTTGTAGGCCCTAATGATTACAAACATACTGAAAGAAACTCAAATTGTGCTGCGAAGTTTGAATTGAAACTTGAAAAACCTGCTTTTAAAAATTGTGCCAAATCAGATCAGACATTTTTGCTCGGTCGTCGTGCTTGAATTTCGTTATCTCTCAAAACTCAAAATCATCTAAAGTATCATTCTTATTTTTTATATCCTGGGTTATTCAGTTTCGGTGTATTATAAATAAGAGCCAGTCAAAGCCGGACCAATTTCTCTGTATTGCAATTAACTGCAATTAGAGAGGTAACAGGACAAATAAGTTCAAAAACAGCAATAACAGAGTACTAATTTGAAAATAACAAGTAAGCAGTTTTTTGAAAGCATTAAGTTTGGTTTCCGTCATAGGAAAGGAGGTTTGTGGGGGACCTATTTTTACTCAATTTAAATAGATAAGTTACATGAAAGTACATTATACCTAAAAGTGCCACTGACCCATTGCACCCTCACTTGGTTATAGAATATCAAGAAACAATGAAAATTGAGCTATAAAAAATAAAAACTACGATAGCAAAAATTATACTCATTTTCACGTGTTTCCTGAATATTTGATTAATATTTATTAGCTTGATTTGTTAAATTAAACAGCTTTCACTGTACCTAATATACCATTTTTTTACAGCCTTATTAACGGAGGTATTTTTGGATGGTAATTTGTTTAGGTGGGGGGGGGGGGGTAAAATCCAACACTTCCTTCCATACTCCCCAAATTCCCCCTATTACACCCTATTAACCCTAATTTTACATCGTTTTGCCCCCTAAAATTCTCGAATCTCACATCTTTTTGGGGGGACAAATTTTGAGGGGTAAAATCTAACCATTCCACCATTATCCCGGTTGCCCCCCTAATCTTATATAGTTTTACCCTCCTTAGACAGTTATCCCCTACTCGTACATGAGTTTGAAGGGTGACCAGGGGGTAGTTTCGACACCGGTGGTCTAGAGTAGCATTGCTAAGTGTTCATTAATAGATTTATGTTTCCGCGTCAACTTTGATGAAACTTGAAATGAAAATTTCAAGGGTATTACAGAAATGTAAATTGAAATAATTTCACCTTTACAAATTTATACTTTTTTCGGGACCAAAAACTCGAAGCCTTAATATTTTTGCCCTCATTTCAAAGAAACTTTTGAGCCTTGGAAGAGTTCAGAGCAACCTCAGATGCCCTCAAATTTAGCATTCAAATTAGTTTGGATAGAAGAAATTTTATTGATCCCGAAACTTGTTACACACTTCAGCTTCAAAGTTAACTGTCCATAAATTTAAAAACGTCCGTTAACTCCTAAAAATTGTTACTCAGTGGCGTGATAACTTTCTATAATATTTTAACGTTTACCGCGTAAAGTTCGCATGAAGAAAAATTGGATGAGTCAGACAAGAAAATGATAAGATGAAAAACAAATTAGTTTCTTCCTGCCTAAAAGTAACAACAGGAAGCAACTAAATCCTAAAATTTCTGTCTGAAAAAAGTTAAAAAATAATTGAATATTGTCGATGAATTTAAATGCTCTCCAGCCACAAGAAAGAGACGGTTGGCTTTGATTGTAACTAGTTTGAGATCAGTTAGGTTAGCTCCATTGCATCGCAGACGAAAGGAGTATAAAAATAGGAGGAATAGTTGTGGTTTTTCCCGACGTCAAACCGACAAAACGCCGTCGTGCTATTCTTGACTTTCTGTTTCCTCCAGCGTGCCTTACGAATAAAGCTTAGTGAAGGGTTGATAGTCAAGGTTGGAAGGGCTGGACGAGAAGGGGATCCAAATTAACAGGTGAAGGGGTGGACGTGGAGTGTAGGAGAGGAGTGCGTGGGATGAATGGGGTTTTGTGTGAGAGGGTCCAACTTTTAGAATTAAGAACCGCCCTTTGCACCAAGAATTTGTCTCATCAAAACGTTTTTGGTGAATCGTATACTTAAAAACTAGTGAGGCCCTAAGAGAGCTTAGTCTCTGCTAAAATTCCCCCTGGAATTTGCATGTTCATCTCCTTTTGGAGGACAATGTTAAAAGGTAAAAAAAAATTGATCAAGCGAAAATTCGCATAAAAAGACCACAGGACTAATAATGTAATTGCTACAAACTTCGTTCAAGAGTAATTAACAATAACTTGCTTCTAATTTCTCTCGAGAGCTAGGAATAACACGCGCTAACAAAACAAAAACTTGTTAAATAGCTAAGCTCGGCTTACAGATGAACCATAAATTTTAAGCAAGGCACCAAAACACTGCTTTAATTTCTGATTTCATTTCATCTTGTTTTCAAATATTTGTTTTAGTTAGATTCAGTCAACACAAGTCAAGAAAAATTTTGTGAGAATTACGTCTACTATATTTGCTTCAATTTTCCTCCACGAATAGTTATTTAACATAGACGGCAGATTGTCGCAATAGCTTCGAAAGATGAGCGGTTTCCACATTATAGATAAAAGGATCCAAAACTGAGCTGTTGGGAGTTGCTTATGTGCTTAGGTTATACAAAACTTATTTAAAAATTCAATTTTTTTGTTAACATCGTTTTAAACTTAATGCGATTAGGTCTTAAAAAACCACGGCCCCACGCGCCGCAAAAAATTCAAAGTCTTTGAATTGTAAAAACAGGCCAAACAATCCTGATCTAAAATTCAAAATTTGTTCTTTGACTAAGCAAAAACTAGACCTAGCAATGACTACCAGTGGATTTGGATAGCTTCTTAGAAACCAAATTGATCAAATATTTTGAGACAACTCTAAGAACAATCCAAATGGCCACAGATAATCACAGCACGTTCTCACTCTACTTTGAAATTAGAGAAATTTACGTTTTTGCCTGGCTTCCTCTTTCAGCTTGACCAAAATGACCTCAAATGTGACTTCAAAAGTAATCAAAACTAGTGTGCACAACTTTAAAATAGCCGGTGGATTGTCGCAATAGCTTAGATATAAACGTGGGTGCGTAGAAAAGATGGATATGAAAAAAGTTGAAAAATATCGATACCACTTAAAAAGTTTTTTATAAAGTTTAAGCGATGAATTCATATGGCTTGATCAAATTTACTCAACGGAAGCTTTGAACTAATTCAAATCAAACTTAAAATTCGAAACTTAAAAGGCGTGTTATTGAAGGAGGTAAGTTATGTGTCAAATTTAGTCAACGAAAAGAATCTAAAAACATTTGTAAAATAGAGTGAGAAACAATATCAGGCGAGCAAAGACCATTAGTAACTAGCGGTCATTCAGAAAATTTGACTTTTCCGGCTATGCTGCTTGAACAAATGTAAAAAAGAAAAAAGAGCGTCACATGACAAAACAAGACAAAATAAGGTCGGGGAAATTTGGGAAATTGCTCGACACGTTAGCATTTCCAAAACAAAACACCAAAGATTATAAAAGATCATTGGTGTAAAATAGACCGCAAAATACAAAAACGTAACACAATTAGGCTATTATCCAAATCGATGGATAATGGAACACAACCAAGGAATGACCAAAGCATCTAAAATAAGTATCTATACAACTAAAATCGTACGAATTGCTCTCAAAGATGCAAAGAGATGACTTTGGTTGTAGCTAGTTTAAGCATAAAGAAGATCGGGAGGATACGAACGCTTGAAGACACCGGTAGAATTGAAAGGAATGTAAAACCATACTTCGAACTAAAGTTTCCGGCTGCTTCAGCGTTCAAAGCAGCTTTGCTGTACTTTGTATTCAAAGCTCAATGAATCATTATCATGACCGCTCAGACATTCAAAAACCTCAACCTTAGCCAAATTACACCATTTCGACATAAAGTGAAATCGCTCAAGCGAGCAAAAAATTCAAGACAACTGTATAGCAAAATTTTCGTACAGGACACACTATTACAATAATTCCCGCACGTATTTCTCGACAGCAGTCACACTCAAGTTATCAAGCAATTTTTGTGCCAATGAAGTTCAGTTACTCGAAAAGGATTTGGTAATTTGAAACATAAAACTAAGTACCGAACTGGGGCCTGGAAAAATAGCAAACTTAACTAATAGTTAACTAAATACTTAACTAAACTAAGTACTAGTTATTCTTTGCCTTGGAAAATCATTTTTTTCTATCAAACACGACTTGGCTGGATTACTTGTTGCTGGAACTTAAAAACTTGAGCAAAATAATGATCTTATCAAACTCACATATTGAAACGAAGAACTAATCGAATTAACTCTAAAACGTAGCTCTCGGATGTTTTTGCAAACTTCACTTGTTCTAGCCGACTACTTGTAAAAACAAATTCAATCCATCTCTTACGTGAAAAAAGACGCCAAACAAAAATAACAAAAACATTGCAGACAAAAAACAAAAGGCATGAGAGAAAAACGGTTAAATATGTTGGGTTTTCTATAAAAAAAACTTCAAAACTATCAAAACTAACAAGACAAGCAAAAAATTGCTTTTTTTTCAGCTATGGCACTACAGCTAATCAGTTGTTAAGAACAGTAGATGTAATTAGAAATCACCTAAAAAAACGAAAAGTTCAAATAGAATGAAACACAGAAACTAAGGTTTTGCTGCCTATGAAAAAAACTTCAGCCGAACACAAAATCTCGAAAACCAAAAAAATGAAACATGATGCAATTAAGAGTAACTGAAATTTTTAAATATCATTTCTGATTAAAATTGACTCTCGCCTTCTTTTAAAAAATCTGATTCAAAAACTGCTCTCTGTAGAACTTCTGAAAAAAAGTATCTTGCAAAAAACAACAATTTGATTGCAATTTTGAGCCGAGATCAATCATTGTAAATACATTTTTCAAAAATGTCGAAACTCGACATTCTAATCAATACTGAAGCGAATCTGTGCCTGTATAGCTGGCTTGAAGAACAAGGCTGGTCCAAAAAAAAATTAAGAATTGGAGGCCACTTTTTGGTTGAAACACAATAACGGGTAAAAAAGACCCTGTAATATCAACTGTTTTCGTTTAGAAAATTCAACAAAATAACATTCAACAAACTAACTTTTTAGAGCCACACCAAATGACCGTTAAAATGGGCCCAAAAGACAAACAAAAATCTATTCAAAGTCATAAAGTCATTTAAGCAACGCCGCAATTGAACAAAATTTCTATCGCTAAGAAGAAATTTGTACATCGGTGCAATTTTCTAACTCTTGGTTTTAGGTTTAAATGTCGTATACTTCCCCTTTAAAGTGGTAAAAAGTCTTTAATGTCTTCGAGTCGTGAAAATCATCGGATCATTTTCATAATACTTGTTTTCAGTTCTAAATGCCCCATATCCAACAGTACCTCTTTGAAAACAATTAAAAAACGATAGCAAATCAATTCTTTTTTCGGGTTTAAGTAGTAAAATCTTCTATGCAATATTTCAACCCCTGCTTTACGTGAAAATGCCGCATGAACAAAAGTACCTTTTAAAATCATAGTCAGAAGAAGAAGTTCTTTTCCCATAATTTTATTTTTGTCTCATTGTCTTTTACTAACATTGATCTTTAAATAGGCGTCCTAGATTGACCTGGAGAGATGTTAGAGTGATCTTAAAAGAACTTAATTGTTCCGACCCCACTTGTGGGGGAAGGAACTATATACTCAAATGGGTTTTTTTTTTTTGTTCAGTGAATTTTGGCCGATCGATATATTCGTCGTAGAGAAATGTGAGTGGTATCATTAAAAAGCTGGTCCAGCGTAGAATTCAAAAGTAAAAAGATTTTTTTGAATTTCGTTTTTTTCGAGGAGTTATCGAGGATTGAAGTTTTGTGTGAACAATGGGATCTTTAGCATGATTGTTCACTTTTAGTACAATTTTCTTCAAACTAAGATCTTTTTTACGAAAACATTAATTCAAATTTCTATAAAAAGAATAAATTTTGAGTTCGTATAAGTTGAATGCAAGGCGATAGAAAGACTAGTTCTGGTCTCATAGGGAAGTTCACTATCAAAAAAAAATCGAACTCTAATTGAGAGCCCTTTTTTTAATAAAACTTTTCTCTTTTTTGCTTTTTTAAGTCACCTAGAGACAAGTCACATTTTATATCGACGTTCTATTAATGACAAAACTCCTTTATAGTCGAATGAAGCGCAATGAACAAAAAACGTCGTTTTCAAGGAATTGCTCATGTTTTTTTTTTGGCTTCGATTCTGAGTTTTCGTAATTTTGAATGAAATTTTGAATTTCTTTTTGAAGTTTTACTATTTTTTTTGGAGTCCTATGGTAGGGATTCATTGACTAACAGTGCAATATGTTCCATAATGAGCATTAAGTGAACATGTCTATTTCATTGAGGGGGCGGCTAATGGCTGTTAAGACTTAAAAAATAATTTTTCGAATTTTTTTTGAATATTAAAGAATCATAATCTTATTATAGTGAATTGTAAGTCAGTCCAGGGGTGAGAGCACCCTCTTCCTTCCTACTGCAACCAAAATTAAACTGGTTAGCGGGTTTATCTTCTATCTATTGGTTATATGACTTCAATGACAAAAAATTTCAATTTTTTAAAATTTTTTTTGGATTTTTACGTATTATTGGTTACTTTTGAAATCTTATCACATTATCCAAATATTGACAGTTCCCATTAGCTTAAAAACGATGTTCTGTTGATGACCAATAAAAATTTTAAACAAAAATTTATGGTTTAAATGGCTTCGACACGTTCTTCTTGCACTTTTCTACTGATTTTTTGGTTTTCTCCTGTTTTTTTTTTGTTGTTTTAATAGTCATTATACTTACTGTGATCTCATAATGAATACCTATGCATGACAAACATAAATGTACTGCCACCGGGGCATCTTTGAGCGTTTTTATTGACTTCCGTTGAAAGCTATTGAATTTAATGTCTGTTAAAATAAAAATCATTTTTCGAAAATTTTATTTGAACAATAACAATTCCTAAATTTTTCTTGAACTGTTAGTGAGTTTCAGTATTGACTGGACCCACTTGCTTTTTACTGCGACTAAAAATATTCTGTTTAGCTGTTTTATCTTCTAGCTATTGGTTATATGACTTCAATGACAAAGATTTCAATTTTTTTAAATTTTTTTTTTGGATTTTTTGAATTATTGGTCACTTTTGAACTCTTTATCACATTATCCAAAGATTATTGTAATCCAATTGGCTTAGAGAGGACGTTCAGTGGATCACAGAGAAAGTTTTCAGAGAATAGCTAATGGTTTAATTGTCTTCGACACTTTCTTCTCGCATTTTTCTACTGAATTTTAGTTTTTGCTGTTTTTGTTATTGTTTTCTGTCATAAGACTTATTGTGATGTCTTTTTAACTATCTATGCATGACAGACATCATTTTCCTCCCTATGGGTTATATCTGAGCATCGTCATTGAGCTCCGATGAAAGATTGAGTTTACTGGCTGTTAAGGGTTTAAAAATAATTTTTCGAAACTTTTTTGAAATTCAACCATTCCTAATTTTTTTTCGTGAATACTCTTGGTCATTGTTGGTTCTAACAGAAT
Organism: Convolutriloba macropyga; assembly: GCF_964194025.1. Classification (NCBI taxonomy): domain Eukaryota; kingdom Metazoa; phylum Xenacoelomorpha; order Acoela; family Convolutidae; genus Convolutriloba; species Convolutriloba macropyga. The sequence goes on from NC_134478.1 coordinate 55,966,611, forward strand.
CCATTTCCGTTCTACTATAGCCAAAATTAATCTGGTTAGCGGTTTTATCTTCTACCTATTAGTTAAAAACATCAATGCCACGAGAAATCATATTTTTTTTGGGTACTTTATTTTGTTTTTCGATCCTTTTGAAATCTTATCACATCATCTTACTGCTGAGAGTCCCTATTGGTTTAGGGAAGAAGTTCAACGGATCATAAATAAAGTTTTCAGGGAAGAGCTTATGATTTGAGTTGCTTCGACATTTTCTTCAGGCACTTTTCTACTGAATTTGTGGTTTTTGCCTCTCTCTGTTGTTGTTTTCATAGTCATTAACTTGTTGTAAGGTCTTATTGATGAAATACGATTGGCAAAAAAACTTATTGTCCCCTCGAGGCATCATTTATTGTATATACTGGCTTCCGTTGAAGGCTAATGAATTTAATGGCGTTGATAATACGTGTTTTCCCGCAATTTTCGTGCGTCTAATGTATTTGTTTATATTTGTTGATTTTTTGAAATTATATTGATAAAAAAGGTTTTCCCATTGCTCCTGAAAAATTAATTTAAAATTGAAGAGTGTTTAGTGAAAAGTTCATTTTTTTAATGCCTTCGACCCTTTTGTCGCTCAATTTTTTTTCCTGAATTCGCTGTTTTTGTTCTTTAGGTAGCCGTAAATTGCTCACAGATCTCATAGGCTTGTAATTGAGGACTGAATGAATGATGTTGCTCGAAACATTCAGTATATAGCGAATAGGTTCCTTTCGTCAAATTTAACTTCTATTCATCAATCAGATGTCCCATCGAATTTCGTGTATTTCAAGAAATAACATATATATTGATATTATGTGCCACTGTTGTTTCGTTTTTCTGAACGTTTATTGAATGGCCATTTTTTGCGTTTCTTTTTCTCTTCCTTCAGAACAATCGCGTAATAACAGATCCCAATGGTTTTTAAATGTGGCCCAAGTAAACTTATTTAATCTTTCAGTATAAATCCTTCAACTGAAATAGCAGAAATAACAACTGAATTAAAAATACATATTCAGATGATAGCTATTGATTTTAATGGTAGCAAAGGTTTGTGTTTTCGCAAATCGTTTGTAATTTTTTGAGTTTCTCTTTAGTCTGTTTCTATGGCATAGTCTGACCACAGACGGGTGCTTTTGGTTTTGTAATGACTTTTTAGTAATTTATCAAGGATTTTTTTATTAAAAACCAATGTTTTTTAAGATTTTTGAATTTTCTTGGTGCAAAAAATGTTGATTAATTTTTAAGTTTCGCCTCACTGTTCGTTCTTTTTGTCGGCTTGTTACCTAGTCTCGTTAAGAAAACTTTTCATCTGCTGTATAGTTAGTAAAAGGTAAACTTGTGTAGTTAAGGTTTTATCTGACTGCATTTTGACGTTGTTACCAGGTGCTTTTAAATTTAGATATTCATTTTTTGCCGCCAAAATTTTGTTGGTGCTATTTTTTTTCTAGTCTCTTCAATGTCAGGTCACGTTGGTGCTGTAATGAAGCATGGCATTAGTAATTCAATTAGTAGATAGAATGTGTAACGATTGTTTTAAACTCAAACATCTATTTTTGTTATCTCTTGATTTGGTTGACATTTTAGTCAAAAATGTAGATGAGCTCGGGTCGGAACATCATGTGCGAACGCACATTAACGAGCCGCCTTGTTAGTATTAAGTTATTAGTATTTTATAGAGTGAGGCAAGTCCGTTATATAGTTCAGATTAAAACCGCCAATTAGTTTAGGAATTGACATGCACATAAAATTAGCAAATGAGCTCTGACATCGCCGTATACGAAATTGCTTTTGAAATTTGCGTCAGAAGACCAAGCACAAACAAAAGCCAAGATCCCAATATAGCTACGCTCAGTTTACTGCTGCGCAGCTATAAACAAAAACAATCAACTACCTTTGGGCGAATTGCTCTCAAATGACCGGCGAGCGATTCGCTTTGGTACTGTCTAGCTGGGGCTTATGGATGCTAGCATTGGGGATGGGGGCGTCAATCGAGGGGTTAGGTTGGGCCCGGACGGGATGGGGTCCAAATAGGCAGGTGTCGACTTGGCACGTGGGATGGTTGGTTGGGGGGGGGGGGGGGGGGGGTTGAGGTTAACAGCCCTCAATCTTACCAGAAATTGGCTCCTTAAAGCAGTATTGGTGATCCGCATACTACTTGAGACTATTCACGCGTACGAAGCTGCTCAGCCATTTAATGCCCATTTGGTGAATCGCATTCTTAGAGGATAGTAGGGCAAAGGTTCTAAGAAAAGTTTTATGCGCTTATCCCGTTTTTAAGTACGAAAAGTTAAAAGGGTCAGACGAAAAATTGCATAAAGACCACAGGACTATAATTGCTATAAACTTGGTTTTTTTTCCGTTTGTGCCCCCAGTTTAGTGCATGCATATTATCTTCAGCCCCGACGCACGTGCCATATTCTTACATAGTGATTTACTATTTAACTGCACGTGCTCTGTAACTGGGGGGCGAATAAAGTAATGGGAGGGAGGCACAAATGGAAAAGATCCCAAACTTGAGAGCATTTTAAAAAACGATGGAAAACTAATCCTTCTCTTCGAGTAGTAAAAACCAGGAACACTACAATATAGCTACGGTGAGCTTAGGGCTTCAAAGCTATAATCAATTCGTTGGACGCTTCTGACAACACAGCACTTAAAATGCGCTCCTCGCAAAAAAATAAACAACCGACTAACATCGGTCGAATTGCTCTCAAACGACCACCGAGCGGTTGGGGTTGTTGTGGGGAAGGGGTTAGGGTTGTTGTGGTTTGGGGGGATCAACCTCTAAGAATCGCCCTTCACACCATACGTATTTCTCCAAAAGTTTCTGTGAATCGCTGATTTTAGAGACTAATGAGCTGAAAGGATCTAAGATATCTTAACGCCCGCTGGGCGCTACCTGTTCATTCCGTTTTTGAGGGAAAAAATCAAATGGGTCAGAAGAAAGATAGGTGAGGCGAAAAATCGCATAAAATAATCGCTTAAAATAATTGCTACAAAAATTCGTTTTAAAGCAATAAACTACCAAAGACGTATCTTTCAACCCCTTATGTTTACCACTTCAACCATTTCAGGCAATGCCTTACGTTTACTTGCAAACTTCCTACTGAACCATCAGACCCCTTATATTAATTTTGTACATATGCAGCGCAGCAGCGCGCCTTTCAAAATTAAATAGCTTCGCAAATCTGCAATCTCAAGATAGTAAAAGAAAGAGACCAAAACAATCTCTTCTCAAATGCTGAGATATTATTTGATTATGAATCTGTATAATTTTTTTCAGCTTCTACTAGTTGCTCTAAAATATCTTCAATTAGAGAGACATACACTCACTTGATCTCTTCTCTGAGTTGAATTTAAAAGTCAATTTCAGAGCAATGAGGTCATTTTTGAGAGAGGTAGGTCACGTGTTACCGATGAACAAAAATGAAGAAAAAACTCGCTCCAATAAGAGAGGAAAATGCCTTCACACACGCAGTTGTTAAAATTGCATGAACGATTGAAAAAGAACCGATTTGAAGTGCTTGAAACGTCATAAGGTCGTAACAAAGCTCTTGACGAAATAAAAACATAGCAGGACAAGACCTGACGTACAATTCACAAATTTTCATTGATCAAACAAAACATTAGACCTAGAACGGACTATGGGTGAATTGAGAAAACCATTTCTAAAAAAATCAGAAAAAAAACAAAACAGAAAATTATTGTCAAAATGCCGCTAACGAGAACAAAAAAAAACATAAGCGAGGGATGTCAATTTGATTCTAACAAAACAACTAGGCCTAAAATGAACTATATATGGATTGGGAAAACCATTTAGAGAAAAAATAGATCCAAAATTTCAATAAAACAGTCCAAACCAAATTGAAATTTCCGAATGTCAAAAAAACTACTATCGAGTAAGCGAATTTTTGTTCAAACACCATTTTCTCACTCTACATTAAAATTGGAACGAAAAAGTTTCAAGCCACAAAACCACTCGCTTTTTCACTCCTTTTCCTGTTTCGGCTTGACCAAAATCATTACTCCAAATTGACTTCAAAAATCATGAAAATATGTGAAGATCTGAAAAAAAGACAGCGCTCCAATACAATTCAAATTTTTTGAATTGTAAAAAATATCATGACAAGTCATGACGTACAATTCAAAGAAGTGTCATTGAATTAGCAAAAACTTGACCTAGAACCGACTACGAGTGAATTGGAAAAACTATTTCCAAAAAAATCAGATCAAAAAAAATTAAAACCAGGCCTAGAATTAACTTTGAATGAATTTGGAAAACCATTTATAAAATCCAATCCAAAAAATCGAAGAACAGAAAATCACAAGTGAAATTTCCCAATGCGTGCAAAAAACCACTAGCAAATTCAAACACCGTTTTCTTACTCTACTTTAAAATCTGATTGAAAAAATTTCGCTCCGCAAAACCACAAGCTTTTTCGCTCCACTTCGTTTCGGCGTGTCCAAAATCACTACTCCAATTAGATTTCAGCGATAATGAAACTGTGTGAACAGATCTTAAAAGAGACAGCGCTCCAACACAATTCTTACTCTTCGAATTATAAAAAAACCACGATGTTCCCAATCGCTAATAGCTATCGCTTCGCGATTATTAAACATTCCTAACAAACGTTTTCAGTTGCCAGTCTCAGACCTGAAAAACCTGGAGCCTAAAAACAAAATTGGTGCTTACAATGTTACGAGATGGTCAGTGAATTTGAGCTTAATAACCTTTAATTCGTCGTTTCTGAAAATTCACTGGTTTTGACGACTATTCGGAAATTCCTATGCTTAAGCTGATTTTTCTCTGACGCGTCAACCCATTTGAACTAAGAACTAATCACCAGTTTGATGGATGTAAGTAGCACATTCCTCCCAAATATTGGCTGTCACCGTACCGTGACGTCTATAAGCTGACTTGTTTCAAATTGGTGTAAGAAACAGTCCACTCCAAACGAAATAGAGCACATGGAGACGCCTGATGGCAGTCAGCTCTCCACCAAAAGAAATGAAAAATTTTTATACAGAACGAGAGATATAAAAACTGCCTTTTAAAACGATGTTCACGCAAATGTCAAATAATCATCTGTATAACCAAATTGCTAATAATACGCGCCTATAATTCAAAAATCTAGGACCGTGTAACTATTTCATTCAATCGGCCATATTAAAAAATGTCAAAGAAACAACCAAGATTTTCATAGCTAACACAAAATACTATATGACAACACAAAGCATTGACATTGCCCGTGCTTTTAACTATATTTTTCAATTTAGTCTGCATCAAAATGTTTCAGACATCTCCGAAATTCATTCAAAAAATAAAGGAGGTATCTTTTGTATTGATTAAGCAATTTGACTGAAACAAAATAAAAATTAAATGCTTTAAAAAATCTATTTAGGATCCTGAGAGAAAAATGAAAACATTCCCGGCAGATTGCCGGAAAATAGCCGCCCTTGATTCCAATAAGCATGACTGGGATTGAAAGAATAGAAGATATTGAAAAAAAGATTTTTGTACAAGAACATTTTTTTAAGTCCGATTTATTTTGATGTTATTTCGTAGTTGAACATACTTCTTTTTCTTAGATAGAGGCCACAGGGGCTACTATCAATACCAAACAGCATAAGAGATGGTAACTAAGACTTATAGGAGCGACGGTCAAATGGCGGGCATCTAAAATTGGGCTTTATGGGTTTATCCCGTTTCTATTTCTGACTTCAATTTTTTATACTGACTCTGTTCATTTTGAATTGCTTTGCTGAGCAACTGATGTTCAAATTCACTTCTAGCAGAATGAGAGAAGAGAGAAACTAGTCTAGAGAAGTCAAAACGATTTCACGCAATGGCGAAAAAGCGGAAAAATGGTAAAGCGAAAAAAAGTTCGACGAAGTAAAAAAAATTAGGAGCGCTATAATAGCCGGCTGAGATGAGGGCGGCTATTAAAAAAGGATTCTGATAAAAAAAAATGTCCGTCAATATTTTCACAGATTTCGGAGGAACTCAATTTCAAATTCAAATTAAAATGCCTGAAAAGTAGCACAAAAGAACTTGAAAAACATTTTTTCGGTCAATTTAACATATTTGCAAAACTTGAAATATTAATTTTAACTGTTTGCTGATCTTAAAATCAGGATGGGAAAAGTTACTTTAATTCTTCGGCATAGTTTGGAAATGTCTGCTCTTTACTTTGAAAATTTTTGCAACTCATGCTCTTTGAGCTTTTACTCCGCGTGTTCAATGGTAAAAATCTAACTCAAATGATCTCAAAAAACCAAATTACAGTTTTTGTTTTTTCATGCGTGCGTGATAATTGTAAGCATTCTCGTGAAATTGCAACCGACTTCAGACACAAAACAGAGTTCTAAGAGCGAGAATTACATGTTACACTGCCAAAGAATGAACATTACATTTTTCCCTCCTAATTTGCTTCCCAACTGCTCTGGCAAAATCAAGATGATTAGTAATAACAATGGTTTTACAGATTCAATTTGTTTTTCATGAGGCCACAACTTCATATTTTTGAGGTCATTTAAGTTTTGGCGTGGAGAAAAAAGCTTGATAAAGATGATATGCAGGGAAAAAATGCGTTAGTAATTTTAACTTCTACGCGCGAAATGAAACAATATACTATGTTGCCAGCTGATCAACTCTCGTTACTTTAATACAACGTTGACTTTATCTGAAAAATCAGTCAAAAGTGCTGAGAGACCGTGCATTTCTGCTTAGTTAACTGTCGCAATCCCTAATTCACATCATTTGATAGCTAAATTTTTAGTAATCGATAATAAATTAGATGGGCAGTTAAATGGATAAGTACGAAATAAAAAACAAATAATTTTCATTGACTAAACAAAAGACAAGACCTAGAACGGACTAGGAGTGAATTGAAACCATTTCCAAATAATCAGATAAAATTAAAAAACTGAAATCAATGTTAAAATTCCGCGTGCGAACAAAAACCACTAGCAAGAAAGAATTTGGTTCAACCAAAAATTTAGGCCAAGAATTAACAATGGATTGGTAAAACCATTTAGAAAACAATCCTATCTAAAAAACCGAAAACTGTGCAAATCAAAGTGAAATTGCCGCATGTGAACAAACAGAGCTGGCAGATTGCCAGAAAATAGCCACAATAGCTTCGTAGATCTGCAGTCAAAAAAACAGTGAAAAAGACAGACCAAAAAGTTCATCTTTTCATTGAAGGCTGATATGTTATTTTGATTAAAAATCTGTATAAATTTTCGCTGCCTCTATTAGCTGCTCTCAAATAACCTTAATTTAGAGTGACACGCTCATTTTACCTTATCTCTCTGAATTAAAGTAAATAAAAGTCAATTTCAAACGGAGGAAGTCAATTTTGAGTCAGGTAAGTCAAGTGTGACCAAAAATTTAATCACGCGAATGAACAAAAAATCTCGCTCCACTAAGAGCAAAAAATGACGTCATGCACGCACTTCAGTTGAAATTGCTTGAATGAATGAACAAAAAGCAGCTTTGAAGTGGTTGTGACGTCATATGATCGTAATAATCGTGACGAAAAAACCAAGAGAAGGCCAATAATAGCCCCCGCTATCGCTGTGCGGCTATTTAAAAACCACCATCGACAAAGCGAATTTTTGTTCAAACACCGTTTCCTCACTACTTTAAAATTAGAGAAAAAATTTTACGCCACAAAACCACTCGCTTTTTCACTCCACTTCCTGTTTCGGCATGACCAATATCATTTCTAATTTGACTTCAAAAATGTGTCAACAGATCTTAAAAAAGGCAGCGCCCCAATACAATTCATTCTTTTAATTTTAAAACCAAGATAAGGCCAATAATAGCCCCAGCTATTGCTGTGTGGCTGTTAACAAGGAAAACATTGACCTTTCAAACAATTCAACGCAGGAAAACGAATCACTCAATTGCGTGGTTGGCGCATTACTTTGCCAATCGCAGAAGCTCACTGTATCTCTTAAGAGAGTACATTTCTGAACTCGGAAAATTCAGCCCAAATCCCACATCTGGTGGAAATTAAAAATTACAGACAAATTGTTGTTTCCTAATTATTTTTATGAAGATGAATTAATGATTTGCGCAGAACCGACTAAATTAGGACAACTGCGTTCAATCGACTGGAGTAAGACTGCTTTTGGTCGTACCTAACTTAATCTTAAGGAGGTTAGCTTATAATTTGAGGGTGGTTAAAAATAGTGCAGAGTGGGCAGAAATACGTAAGCTTTCAATACACCAACTTAAACTTACTTGCTTGCTGATTAGAATTTACACAGATTATTAAAGCTCTAAGATCACTAAAAAGTAAATTAATTCCATGCTTCAATAGTTTAGTCGGACAAATTCTATTTATAGCGGGCGGCGAAACTGCGATCGTCACTTAATTTGTTCTTTTGAATGTCATGAATGTAACTCTTTAGTAAATATAGTTTTGAATTAAGTTCGACAGATAAGAAAACAAAAATAAAGATAATGACGTTCTGGAACAAGGGTTTCTAATTAGAGTACAATTGGCGAATGTTTAATTAAGCTCACTATTTGCTGTTTCTCTCTAATTACGTTTTCACTGACTCCAAGAGTTCGAAGTCCCGTCATTCTTCCAAGACAAATCGAAGTCCATGCCTTCATTGTTATTCAAAGTTTCTGAGCTTGGTCGCTCAAGTTCTATAGGAATAGCACCATGTGAGGACAATTCTGATCTAGGGTTCGGTACTGCAGATGATTGCAAATGCAAATTTGGCATATCGAAGTCAAAACTCGCTGAATTGTGCACGCTATCGTACATTGAACGCGAATTAGAATGGTGTTGAGAATCAGCAATCGATCGACTAGAAGGTTCATGTAAGTTTGATTGATGATCGCGGTAGCTTTCTCTCCCGTTTCGATACGGATTTTGACCGACAGAACCTAAGTGGTTATCACCATTCGTGGCACCTCTTTGACTATCGAGTCTCGACATTCTAGGATCCCTGTAGCTGGACACTGAATTTTGAGTAGGAGTTTCATGGCGTTGTTGAGGATACTTCCATCTGTCAAAAGACGCGGTAGAAGGGCGCTGTTCCTCTCGTTGCGATTCCCACTTTTTGCTGTAACTTCCTCGCTCTCGACACCAGCCTCGGTCATCATCTCGTCCACTGCTGCCCCTCCCATGCTCAGTGGACGTACTTGTTCCAGAAGTATGCATGCGACTTTCAACTTGGTCTCGTCCGTCAGCACGGTGTTCTCCAGATCTTGCAGGAAAAGGTTTAGCAGGGTGATCAAAAATCCTCTTTCTCGGCTCGTGCATTCCAGGCGGCGAAGAGGCACGATTCATCCGTGAAAATATAGGCGCTCTGGTAATCTTTTCTGGAATACTGTCTTTTTGCTTCTTCAATATTTTCGTTGCCTCGCTATCGGGACTTGGAGCGTCTCTTTCTGTTGAAGGTTTCTTCTCTTGCTTTACTTGCGCTTTTGAAACCTCGTGATCGCGTTGTTTTTTCTTGGAGCTTTTGACGTAGATAGAGTGCAAGGTCTCAGCATTCAGCTTGCTGAATTGAGCAACAAAATTCCACAAATTGCTCTTCACTTCCTTCAGTTTCTCTTGGTCTTTCTCTTGCAGAACCTCGAGTACCCTGTCTCCTACTTTGACTAAGCTCTTACGACATACTGATGCCATTTCATCCTGAGACGTCTTTTTCGAATCTTCAGATGCCGTAGATTGCATCAGTTTCTGTAGATGCTTCTTGACGGATCGCATGTCTTCTTTGCACTAAAAACATTTATTTACATTGGAGAACCTAGTCACACTGGAATCAAAGTTTGTTTTTTTTCCATTAAGTAATTCAGGAAATAGTTGTGCATAATAAATGTGCTAACCGCTTTAAAAATGTTGGATTTGATATCAAGCTCCTGCACAGCAACTGTTATGGCATTTAAAGCGTTCAATTTAGCTTGACTTGTTGAGTGGGATGACTGTAGACTATGTGCTTTGAGGTCAGTTGATACAGACATGTTTCCACTCTTGTGCTCATCACTCTCCTGTGTCGGAATCCACATTAGCTTCAAAGGGGAGGTCAAACTTGGATTAGCCAGAGGCTTAGTGCTCTTCACTTTCACCTCTCCTTCTTCTGATCCATCGTCGTCATCAGAACTACTTGAGTCGTCTTCAATCTAAGCAATAAAAGCAATATTCAAAAACTGGTGAAAACTGATAGGGAAGCTTGGACCATCTTTCATCTCATGGTGAAATTCTGACAGCCTTTAATAAGTGACCAAGGTAACTAATTAAGAGCTTTCAACTTCACACTTCACATTACAACAGCTGAACAGTCTGTCAATGTCAATTTAATACTAAAAAAATATAGAACACTTCCTGTGATTTGGTTAAGAATGCTAATCCTCTCAAAAGGCAATAGAATGTCTTCAGATAACAACTCCTAAATACGGTAGTATTGCTCTTAAAACTTGCACAGTTAACTTTGACATACCTCTTCTCTAGACTTGAAGATCTTCCTCTTTTTGGCTGCTGACTCTGCAGCTTCTCGTTCTTTCTTCTCTCGCTTCAAATTCTCTTTCCTCTCCTTCTTAGCTCTCCGTTCTCGTTCCTTCTCGTCTTTGGCCTTATCTGGGCTCTTCAGGTTTCGTTCATGTTTATTCGGATTCACTTCCAAATCCAATAGACGTAACAAATACTCCACCCTTGATGCAAGATGGCGCGTCTGTGGCTTCTGTTCGGACTCCAACATTAGTTTCTCCTGAAGCTGCAGTCGATCGTCGTTTTTGATGGCGTCCCAGTTGCCACTGCCGTACAGGTATACTCCAATAATGAGGTTAGTGTCATTCTCTGCTTCCCAAATGACATCCCAATTTGGTAGTCGTTTCTTTGGAAGCTTGAGGACGTAGCTAAAACATCACATTTTTTAAATTATACACCACTTTCAAGGAATTTCAAGTCAATAAAAGACAATTATGTTGACGATTTCACGTTTGCAACCATATAGATCTACTTTGCCAACAAATAGCAGAGCAATTGTTTCTATTATCCGTTCCAGGGACTTATTTAAAGTTGTCGAATAAAACAGAAAGTTGGCTGCTAATCTATTTTCCCTTCGATATCGATGCTTTATTTACAAACTCGCTGAATTCATGTTATGTCGTTAAACATATAATGTTAAACCGTTATGTTATTCTGAGGTTAATTTTTTGGGTTAAAAATTGATCCTTGCAATATCTGATTTATGAATAGGTGTGCACTTACTTATAAGGTGAATCGAGGATTGAGATTGTCTTAACAAGTGCGTCAAATTCTTCCTGAGATTTCAACAATTGTGTCGCATTGACACTCACTCGTCGGATTACAAAGGAAGCGTGCTTGGACGTTTTCACACCAGCATTCTCTTTGTTGGCTTCACTCACGGCCAGTTCGCAATATTCCTTCATTCGTTGCCAGAAGGCTTGCATGTCTGTCATGCTCTTCTCGTGTAAATCCGCATCTTCAGCAACCTCTTGCAGTCTGTTCTCTGCATTGGGGAACTTTTTGAAGCTCTTCACGAAGTTTCTAACTTCATTTGCAGACCAATTCGTGAACTCCTGCTTCAACTTCTTGGAGGGCGCTTTAGCCCCTGATCGTGTGGAAGTTGCTGATATGGCACCCAATGTTTCTTCATCACTTGCACTTTCAGATGACGATGAATGATCTCGTGCAGTTGTCGAAAAGTTTATTTGGAAAGCTTTCGTCTAAAACAAAGTGACCTGTTTCATGCATATATTGACTTGGACTTCATCACTTGCTCAATACACAAATGATCTTAATCAATTTAATACCACGGTAAAAATTGTTTAGTTTCGAGCCCAAATGTTAAGTAAATAAAATTACTATTTGAGCTGTCATACTTTGAATTCTAACAAATCTGTTCTTTGGGAACAAACTAATTGAGAACACGTCCAGAAACAAACGATATGCTAAAATGTCGGAACAACAGCTGAAAGATCTTCTGAGCTCACTGAATGACATGGTTCAGTGTAGCATCTGCTTCGAGCAGCTCTATGAACCACGGCAACTTCAGTGTGGCCACACTTTCTGCCTTCACTGCTTAGAGGTAACCGTCCCCTTTATAATCAAAACTTTTAAAAACTTATCTAGCAAATCTAATCGAATTAACTTTTTAGTCGTGGTCAGGAAGACACAACTCGTTCAAATGTCCGAATTGCAGACAACCTGAAAGATATACCGTTGAGTCACTCCCCAAGGATTACCAAAGCAGCGTGATCAAAGAATTAATTGAAACCTACAGCTCAGGCAACCTACCCGAGCGACAGCCCTCAGAAGTTACAAAAGAGGTCACAAAATCCGCTTTGGTTGAACAGCTTGAGGAAGTAAAAGAGGAATGGGAGCTAGAATTTTTGAAGATAATCGAACAGAAACAACTTACCCTCTCCAGTTTTCACACCCATGTCGAAGAACTACTACTCCATATCCATAAGTGGAAAGCGAGGACCGAGCAAGGCATAGAAGAACACTTTCAAAAGGAAAAACTCGCCAAACACTTGAATCTATTGAACGCACTTGAACGCTCGGAGAAGGCAGTAGGCTCTAAAGACACTAGCGAACATTCTATTTCCAACACTAAAGGCAAGTTAGACACGCTCGGAAAAGCAATTATGGCTTCAAAAAAATCAACTTCTACAGAAAGATCTTTCGTCGTTAACTCCATAACTGACAAAACTGCATATGATCTTCTTGACAGATTGAGCGGACTAACTATTTCAACACTCAAAGGAAGCTTAAAATTCAGAGCAATTGGTAGCGAATTATCACTTGCTGGTCGCTTCAATATCAAGAACGGCCAGTGCCGATTATCGGATGCCCGCTTAGCAGATGGAGTTCTCTATGCAGCAGATGTTATGAATAGCGCGATACATGCAATCAATTCTTGGACCGGTTCGATCATTTACTCAACTAACCAATTCTCATTTCAACACACAGTTCTTTTTCCACAACTAATCGAATTATCTAAAACTGGTGAGCTTCATGTTAGAGAAACAATAAGTTCAAAAGCTATCACAAGTGTACTCAACGCATCTCTGAGCAACAAAAATTCAATTGAACGTAAAACTACTTCAGGCTCAAAACAAAAGCCGTTTCTAACAACCTTAACAAAAAACCCCAGTTGTCTTCGAAAGAAGGAAGATTCAGGAACAGACATTGAAGTAGTTAAATCCAAAGAGGACATGACTGCTGACATTATCTCCAATATTGGCATGAACAGTTCTAAATTCAGTTGGACTGAAGAGAATGACAACTACATACTGGCGCTCATATATCATAACAATAAAGTTCTCTTCGTCAACAAGCATAACTTAAGTTATTGGTGTCAGACCATGGACCATTTCTCCGGACCAACTTCTGGAATGCTGGATTGCGAAGGAAATGTTTACATATGCTGCTCAAATATAAATTGTATCAAGAAATTCTCACCAACTGGAGAGGTAAAGAATACTCTTTCACTGCATACGCTATCTATACATCGACCTATCGCTATTGCTTATCGAGATCCTAATCATTTCATTGTAGCAGAACAGATGGGCCGCGTTTCAACTGTAAAAATTAATTAGTGAAACTTACCCTTGTCCTTTGTCGGGGTGGCAGAAACATTTCGGATTCGGCCTTTGCAGCTTCTTCTTGCTCAACCTTTTCCCGAGCAGCAGTTGGAATTATCTCATCCCACTCCTGTTTGTCATTTTCATTAGATTCAGGTTCAACATCTTCCTCCTCATCCTCATAGTTGAAGTTGGCAACCTTAAAGCCAGCCAGCAACTCTTCGCCGACTGTCTGGGGCTGATCGCTCTCTTCTCTTGTTTCGGCCTTCTGCAGGAAATCGTCAATATCGAAATCATCCGTGAAATCTTCCTCTTCGCCGTCAGCTTCTTTGAACAGCTCTGCAGCACCAAATTTCAAAATAGAATTCAATTCTTCTTTGTTGAAAGGCTGTAAACATACTAATTATAATTACATGCTTAAATGATTTCGAAACAGAATATTGAATAAAACATACATGTTTTGACTCGGACTTTTCATTTATTACTGTGCGACCGGAGGTGTCCATACGCTGTATCACTAGATGATCCAGAACCATTTTCTTTTTAGCACGTTCAATAATATCCTCCTCGACGGAGAATTTAGTGACCAGTCTGTATATATTAACTTGTTTCGTTTGTCCTATTCGGTGTGCTCTAGACTGGGCTTGAATGTCATTTTGCGGATTCCAATCTGAGTCAAATATGATAACAGTATCAGCAGTCGCTAAATTGACACCAAGGCCACCAGCTCGCGTTGAGAGAAGAAAACAGAAGTCTTGAGAATGTTCCGAATTGAAGCTATCGATAGCTTGTTTCCGTTGGTCTCCGGTGATCGAGCCATCAAGTCGCTAAATAAAACGGATGATGCAATTTTGCAAACCAAATATATTCAAAATACACATAATTATAGTGTGCTTTCTCCACTGATTTTAACTTAAGGTTCAGTCATCTACAGGTTTAAGACAATTTTATTACCCTGCGGCACACCAACGAGAAAACAGTCCAACCATGCGGAACACCTGGAGAATTATTATAGCACCAAATTAATAATCAAAGACCGAATCAAAACCTCCGCTGCTCCAGTTGCTTGAAGAACATTTCATAACCTTGCGGAACACCACCGTCTCAATTAAACTTACATTTAAATAAACAACGATACAAGTGCGCCAAATCAATCAGCTTAATCAAAGTAGACTTCACATTTATCAGTTTCTCATCAAGTTACAGTCGAAGGCTCTCAAAATGGCTATTTGCAACAACCTTGCGGAACACCATGGCTAACAAAACACCCTTTAACATTATAACAGTAGTGCAACATAGGATATCGTTGCTCCTTTTCCTAGATGACGATAGAATTCACTGAAAATGAGCTAAAACCATGTAGCTTATCACTTCTTAACTTCGAAAGCCATATTTGTAATTCATCCCCAAAATGCACGAATCCCTGCTGAGCTCAAATTACGAAATTGATCAAAAGGTTTGTGCAAGATTCTTGCCAAAAATTAGCTAAGGCAAAGTACCCATTGTCAATTGGTGCATAAGTTATACTCAAATTTCACAAACGCAATTAATAGCTACTAATCCTATAAGACACTAACAAGCATCCAAACCTAGTTGAACAATTCCAACGACTAAAAAGTTGCCACTAACACTCGCATTAGATTGAAACAGCGCAACTTCAGTAGTTAATTAAAGCTAGTATATTAGTTCTTTATGTCAACCTTGCAGCGCTAAAGGAAACCCTTTGAAGCTCAGCCGTGCCCAGCGGGACCAAAATTGTGCAAAAGACATGAAATTTGTCGTTCCTAACAAACAGTCCAGGTAGCAGAACAATTGCAAAAGCAATTTCACATAGAGCAACATGATAGGGACTTGCTGGAAAATTTTGAAGCTTCAGGATTCGACAGCAAACAATCTGAGGTGATGAAACCGAAATCACATCACCATGAAACTAAAAGTTTAAACCAGGAGGCCTTCATTTCAAGGGGTTGACAGTTTAAGAAACCTCCGCTGCCCCAGTCGCTCTAGGATCAATTAATTACAACCAGCCATTTTTCCAAAAACAATCTGGATGATGACTAATGAAAAATTGACTTGCTAATGAAACGGCCGAGTCGAACTCCAACTTATCTAGTAAGCAGTTTCTATTTATCAAATTACGGTCCAGGGGGCTTCAAATTCAAAACTGCGATAACGTTGCGGCACAAAGACCAAAAACGTTGTTACATCATTTAAACACGAAGACACCCTTAATGGCGTTCTTAGATGGAGATGATTTGAATACACTCGTGCAGTGCTGTAGGTAAAACTTTTAAAAGCAGATACTTTAGCTACATCACAACAGAGAGCTTACCTTGAATACATGCACCACCAAAATTACAGAATTTCTTTCAAAGCATTGCGATGTTGACACCTAAAATTAACCAAAAACAACACCTAGCACTCTAGCTACGAACACAATTGATAGCAACTTTTATACACTAACACATCCAAACCTCAAAAAAATAAGACATTAATAGTCTATCCTTATCGCACACATTAGAACTATAAACAACTTCAACAGTCTGCAGCATCAATTCAACCATGAATTAAATACAATCAAAAGATCTCCACTGCTCCAGTCGCTCTTTAAACGTTTCATTACAACCATACAATTGCCCAAAAACAATTGAGGATGTTTAATGACAGTGTGATATGCTAAGGAACCGGCAGAGTCGAATTCCAACTTATTTAGCACTTTACTCCATCAATTTGCAGTGCACGAGGTTTATTACCATACAAAGTAGACCAATAAAAAGTTGTATACGGACTTACTAACTTCCGCCATTCCCCTACAGGCAAAAACCAGCTGGAAGATCTGAAGGCAACTGCAACATACGACTCCTTTAAAGTAGAGCTTAAGTTACCTAATTCTACCTCAATACAAACTACTCATCTCGTTTATCTGACAGCCGCGTGACGAGCGTGAAAGTATAAGATCAAATCCGATTAAAACAAAGATGAACTACCTCAAATCTTCTCGGAAACGAATTCTACAATATTGTTCAAGTCAGAAATTTGCAGTAACACACCATAAATCACCGCAATACATTCCAGCAACCGGTTTTGAAAAAGCTAGAATACAGCGTTCAGTCCTAATTTCAGCGCATTTGGGAAATGCGAAAGATAGGCATTTCCCTCTGCAAATCTTCATGGAAGCTTCCTCAAAATTGACTGTAAACGTTAGATTAGTTCGGAAGGTTCTACAACACTAATGACCTATTTATTGCTGTTATATAAACTCAGCAACATGGTTCACGACCCAAAAATCCCCGCCAAAATTTAAGGGCAGGAGCGTCAGTTAAATTTCTCCTGAAAAACTTTGCATGCTTTTATCTACAGGAATTGACGATAGTAAGCTTGTGCAAAACACTGACAAACATCAATAGCACTCAGATCATCGTTGTAAGCTCAGAAAGAAGCAAATTGAAATCTTATCCCAAAACACCTGAATTTAACAAATGCACAATCCGAAATGAGCAAATCAAAGCGGATGCAAGTTGCATTCAATAAATACGACCGCCAAAAGTCATATTTAATAGAAGCCAAATTTGAGATATTTAACGGACTTTTATTCTCAGGTAGACAAAAAGCTTAACATTGAAGATGATAAATCTTGCATCAGTACAATCGTTGTGAAAAATCTATTCGAAGAAGCCTTCCTATCAATCCGCTTATCTCTCCACAAAACAGAAAATTTTCCGTACTTTTGAAATACCTCACATAGCTTAAAGGAGTTGAGTCGAAGAACAGTTTTGTTCTCAACTCAATAAATAGCACGACAAATCAGACAGGTAAGTTTCTCGTTGCTCAAGTGCTGTGTTAGTAAACGAATACCAGGTCTCGAACAGAAGAGTATTAAGCAATAACAAAATTTCAGTCAAAGCATCCGCCAGTTAAATTGCTCGTATTTTGACAATTAGAAGTAACTGAAAACCTTAAATCTTAAACCAGATAATCTTCAATCTTTATCTGCCAAAACTTTTCAGCAACTTTTGTTTTAGGCATGGCAAACTTCGCAAAACCATCTCCTAGGGCTATTAAAAAGGACCAATTCGATCCCTAATATAGATTTCCATATAGTAGATTTCATATCAGTTTGCTAGTGGCATAACATTTGTGAAATCGGAAAAAGCCAAATTAACAAGCCCAGTCTGTTCAAAATATCTGTTGATTTGGGCATGAGGCAGTGTTCGAAATTAGAAATCAGATCACCATTAGGCTAAACAGATTACTTAAAAGTGTACTTGCATCAGCGCTTCTTAAAAAGTTATTAAGTCATCCATATCCATTGCAAATGAACATAAACAAAACAGCAGCAAAAAAGCAAGTTCACGCTCTAGAGGCATCATTATACTGAGAGACCTTGGAACCGTTTGAAAAAGGGCTTAAATTATCTGCTAGTGCCTCAATATGCGCTCAGCTTGTTCAACCGCCGCAGGCACTTGACAGCGGTGAAAGTACAAGGCTCGTATCTGATTAATAACGAAAAATGACAACAAACTCACATGTGAAAGGATTGGTAAAAAAAGCAAATCTCGGGCTTATCCTCAACCAAATTAAAGCCGACTTACTGGATCAGCAAAAACAAAATTCCAAGAAATTCCAAAACATTAAGGACAGTGAATGCATCAAAGCTGTGGTAATGAAATATTCTGGTTTTACAACACGCGCTTTCATTGACGTTTTAAGCATTTTGTCCACCAAACATGAAACAATCGAACATTTTCAAAGCGACCCGACTTCTTCAATATTTTCCACGTCAGAGTTTGCAACAAACACACCAGAGATCACTGCAATAAATTCCAAAATTTTGAAAACGCAAGAAATCAATTCAGCCTTAATTTCAGCAGATCAATGGAAAATTAGCTTTTCGGTAAATCTCGATCTTCACAAAACCGTCAGCAAAACTGACTTCATACGTTAGTTTGGAACACCTGTTCTATTTAAGTGTTGTTATATCCTCGGCAACAAGCTTCATGAGCAAAACTATCCAAGTTTTCAGCCAAGAATATTAGCTATTTTTGAAATCTAAAAACAATGCATTACTAAGCTACAAGAATTGACGATAGTAAGTTTGTGCAAATTACTGACAATTATTATCAGTACCACTTAAGACTTAGATCAATGTTATTAATCAAAGCTTAATTAAAATCATTCAATCAAACAAATATGCAATTTGCAATCAATGAAGATGAATGCAGAATTCGTAAGGACAAATTATAAAGCAAGATTCTAAAGACATGATTGTTCACGGAATTTTTGAATCACGTAAAAAACGGTAACAACTGAACAGGATCAACCTTGCATAATTACAAAACCTTGCATTAAAAAATCTGTTCGAAGAACCCTTCCTATCAATCGTTATCTCACAGAGCCAGACAACAGGAAATTGTACGTCTCTTCGAAATACATCGCATAGCGTAAAGCACACGAATCAAAGATCGGTCCTGTTCTCAACAACAGCACGACAGGTCAAATGATTTTCTCGCTGGATCAGGTGTTGTGTTAGTAAACCAATACAACTTCTTAACAGTACAGTACTGAGCAATAAGACTTGATTTCAGTCAAAACATCCGCAATTATTTAATGAAAACCTTTCAAAAAATCCTAAGCTTACAATCAAAAATTCTCAGTAACTTCTCTTTTAGCAATCGGAACACTTAGCAAAACCATTAATTCCTAGGGCTAAAATAAACAAAGGCCAATTCGATCCCTTACATAGAGTTCATATTGAGTTTCATGATATCAGTCCGCCGCTGTCAACATTTGGCTCATCGGATAAAGAATCCAATTTGAGAAGCGCAGACTTTCAGAAACACTTGAAATACCTGTTTTCCTAACTAGAAATCAGAGCACCACTACGCAAAACATATGCCTCAGAAGTGTAGTTGCATCAGCGCTTTATTCAAAGCAAAAACCATTGAAGATCTATCCACATCCATTGATCAAGCGTTAAGGGCATCAGCTGAGGCACCTTTGAATGTTTAAAAAAGGGGCTTAAATTACCTATAAGTGCCTCACTATGCGCTCAGATATATCAACTACGGCATACAATTGACAGCGGTGGAAGTACAAGCCCATATCCGATCAAAAAGAACGAAAAACGCTTCAATTCATTAACAGCCCACATTTCTGATTAGCAAGAAGCAATTCACGGGTTTCTCAAAACGCAAATGTAGAGACTAACAGCATTAACAAAAAAATTCAAATTCCAAGAACTTCCAATATGTTACGGAGATGAAAGCTGCGGAAGTGCAACAGCTGCGAAAGTAGACCTTTCGTAGTACAACGCATTTTCCATGACGTCTTTCCAAGTGGTTTTTTCCACTCAACATTGAGAAACCATCAATGTCAAAAGCGATTTCTACGATATTGTTCACGTCCGAAAGTTCGCAAAAACAAAACACAGTTCACTGCAATGAATTCCAACAGATTTTGAAACAGCTAGAAAACAATGTTCAGCCTAAATTTCAGCATATCTGAAAATTGGAATGATGAGCATTTCGCTGTAAACCGATCTTCACAGAACCGTCAGCAAAACAACTTGATTATTTCGCAACGTTTCAGAGCATCTAAGATATATTGTGTTAATATATCAACACAGCAACATGCTATATCAACACAGCAACATGCTATATCAACACAGGAAAAACTGTCTCCGTTCCCAGCCACGATTACGTTATTTTCAATAACTTGAAAAAACGTTGCATACTTTTAGCTACAGGAATTGCCGATAGCAAGCTTAGATGCAAACCACAGACAAAAATCAGTAGCACGCAGACTATAAAAATTGCAATCTTATATGGAAAAACTTGAATTTAACAAACGCAGTGACTATCCGAAATAAGGAAACGAAAGTGGACGCAAGGGTCAATCGAACGCCAAAGTCATTCAAAATTCTGAAGACTGTTTTTACGGATTTTTATTAATCCCATGTAGAGAAAAAGCTAAGGACTGAACAGGATATATCTTGTATCATTACAAAACCGTTGAGAAAAATCTGTTCGATGAAGTTTCTCCAATCTGTGCTGAAGTAGGCATGACACAAAGGGTAGAAAAAGTTCCGAAAAAACGAAGCATAGCATAACGCAGATGAGCGGAAGATAGTCCTGTTCAACAAGAGAACGATAGGGCAGATGAAATTCTCGTCGGTCAATTTGTGCTAGTAAACGAGTACAGGGTCTCGTAGTATTCAGTAATCAAACGATTGAATTTCAGTAAAACATCCGCCAGTTATTTTGCTCGTTATTTCACAATTAGAACTGAAAATATTAAAACATTGAAGATCCTAACCTCAAGATCAAAAATTAAGCGCAATTTTTGGTTTGTGCAAACTTTCAGAAACCATTTATTTTGAAAGCTAATATAAACAGGCCAAGTCGATCCCTTACTTAGATTTCCACAAAGTAGATTTCATGACATCAGTTTGCTAGTGGCTTAACATTTGGCTCATCGGAAAAAGAGGACAAGTTAACAGGCGCAAACTACAAGAAACATCAGTATACTTGTCAATGGAATAAATTTCACAATTAGGAAGAAATCGAAGCACTACTCCGCCAAAGAGTAGACTCAAAGCTACTTTAATCAGCGCTTCTTTATAAGCAAAGAAACAATTTGAATTCATCCATATCCATTGTAAATTAAATAAGACATTAAACTAAGGCGAGAAAGAAACTTCAAGAACCAGAAGTCCGAAGTAAATCCAAACTTCGTTTGGAATTATGTTGACTTTCAACTTCCGTCATTCTCCTACAGAAGTAAAAACAGCAAGCTCAAGCTCTTAAGGCATCATCACACTTAGGCTTCTTTCACTTGTTTAAAGCGTCGTATCAATTAAATAAGTCATTCACTATGTGGTCATCCAGTTCATCTGCTGCAGGAACTACTTCGAGATATGAACTGTCGACAAAGCTAGTAGACAAATCTAGTCTCCTGACTAGTATGTCGCTAAATTTTTCTACTCAAAATTATTGCAAGTTTGAAAGTGCCAGCTCAGATTATCGGGCAAGTTTCAATTGAAAAACTGGTTCA
Organism: Convolutriloba macropyga; assembly: GCF_964194025.1. Taxonomy (NCBI): domain Eukaryota; kingdom Metazoa; phylum Xenacoelomorpha; order Acoela; family Convolutidae; genus Convolutriloba; species Convolutriloba macropyga. Next base: position 55,988,254 of record NC_134478.1, read on the forward strand.
AAGAGCAGAATATATTCTGTCCAGCGTCGGACGCAGTAAGCAGTTCATAGGTCTCACGATGAAAACGTGTTTACAGGTTCGCGTTTCACAAAACTTTTATCGGCCCTTTTTTAAATTACAAACCAAATTGATTTGATCATCTTGTCTACACTTAACCTGCCTACAGTTATGTTGAAACCCAGTCTCATCCAGTTTGAACGACATTCTTCTGACGGTAAATATTTTCAAAAAGATTTCAATAAAAAAATTTATTCAAAAATAACCAAGCCACTAATAAAGAGGAGTTATAGTTGCGTATGTACAAAGATGAACTTTTCAGAATAAGACAGTTTTAGGGAGATCCTTTAAAGACGAGTTGCATATGTCCCGTAAGAGTTCAGTTCTGGTAGATACGATATTTTCCAATAACTGACTCAGCTGTAAAATGACAGCAGGCGCCTTCAATCTTTGCGCTTGTTTTTACGACACAATCAAGTAACGAAGAAGGATCCTTACATAGGGATTGATGCACTTTTCATTAACCTATTTTTGTCCACCTCCGTTTAACCCTCCGAGTCAAAACATGCTTAATAAATGTATTTACCCAGTACAAAGCAGTTTCTGTCAATCTTCCTCCAATTGTGTGTCCCGCACTGTAATAAAGCTACTCAAGCTCATCTGCAATGCAAAAACCTCAGTGGAAAAAGCACACCATGTATTGACTAAAGCAAACACGCTGTCAATTTTGTACCTGAAAGCTGAAGTGCCTGAGCGTTAAGTACTCGGCCAAAATGTCCAGCATCATGACCATTTGAGAGAAAATGAGGACTCGATGATTTGTTTCGTAAAGTCGCACAAGCAGTTTGTCAAGCAGCCACAACTTCCCTCCTCCTTTGATAATTTGCTAAAGCAACAGTTAAATTTCTTAGGTGTAAATTTAGCCCCGTCCCATTAAAAAGCTAAAGATATAAATTTTCCTTCTTGCCTTCCGATCTTAATTCATACTCTCTAATACTTTCAAATTTTTCCTTTAATGGACTGTTAAGTCACGTCCTATTTCCAGCTATCGGAAACATTGTCCTACTCACGCTAACTAGCTCACCTGTAGTTTCTCACTGTCGCTCGGCTCATTCAGAGGATCCAGAGGGCGAATTAGCCACGGATGATTGCAACACTTCTTTAAATCTACGATGATGTTGAGCAGGCTGTTCGTGCTTCCCTTTAAACCTTTATTCAATGCTTCGTAGTTTCGCGTTAAGATCCACCTGAAAACAAAATTATCAGCTTCAACACATTCAATGTTAGCAAAACCTGCAGCTATCAGTTGATTGCGATAAACTTTACGTTTTCTTGATGATTTGTCAGGCAGAAGTACCAAAGTTAAGTGACAACCGGGAACAAGTATTTAACATTTTTATGTCCAAAGAATTATTTTTATTCTATTATCACTAGTTGTTTTAGTTGTGTAACATGAAATGGCTGTCTGCTTCAAAAGGATTTAGTTCTTTATAGCGACCAGGTTTTAAATGATAAAATGGGGTCCTCAAATTGTTGTCGCTAACCTGAGCAAAAATTACATCAAAATTTTAAAGCCACTGAAATATACGAATTGAAATTTTCGGAAGACTGTGCAAGGATGATAATTTAATCCGACAATCCAAGCTCAAGAGAATATCAAACTCTTGCAAACTTTTCATATTAGCGTGCGCTTATAGAAAACCCTAAACCAGTTCATTGATAGCAGTTATATATTGCAGACCTCAAATGCTGTTGACAGTAAACAATGTTGCTTTTTTTTGAAAATTAATCTGGAGACATCTGAGAGACTGTTCTTCGATGCTTTAGGATTGTTCCCAGTTGTCAATCGCCAGTTAACATGGTTGATTTTTATATTTTTATTTGAGGGGTACATCAAAACCAGGGAGAACTCACTTATAATACTGCTTCTGCAATTTTGACATGTCTACTCGTAGAATCTGTTCAACTTTCTGCGGAAGACTTTTTTCAACCTCCTTTTTCAGTCTTCTCAACATGTAGGGTTTTATCGTTTTGTGGAGTCGCGAATAACCGTCAACTCCACCTCGGCTGGGTTGATTGCGCTCTTCGAATTCGAACCAATTGTCGAACCTAAACACAGAAGGGGTTAAAGTTTAAACAGCCTTTTCTACCAGAATTTGGTTAGTTCATTTGATATACTTGATTAAAACAGTTAAATATCAATTTTAACCAATTTAATAGCAGTTTTTAAAAAGATCTAACTGAACGTTTCAATATTTGACATCCCTAAAAAAGGAGCTAATCATAATACCATTACGTGAAATCATAATATGCCTATCCATCCAAAAAAATATTGTATGACTTGCCTAATTGAAGACACAATTTTGAAGGGAATTAACATCATCGTTATGCCATTGTTTAAAAGATCAAGCAACTAAATGCCGAAATCTCTCTATTATATCATAACTGGAAACTACAATTTAGTTTTTGCTAGTCTGTCACATTATGCCCCTTTGCCAGTTTTTATATTTGAGAAAATTCAAAAATATCAACAATTAGTAATCATCATGTTGATACAACTTCAATATCATACATCTTCACAATTTACGTTTTCTATCAGAAAAGGAATTAAATTACTAACGACCAAATAGGATGACTAAACACCTTGTAATTATCGTGTTCATTTTGACAGAAAAATTGTACATTTCTGTTCTATACATTACCTAACATTTTCAGTGAAGTGATGAAACGATACCCTAGCTTTCTATAATTAGAGAAACTTGGACCTTTCGTCCACTTTCAGAATATATTCTCTCTCTATCTGTTCTTCTAAATGCTGAATCTGTAAACTATTCCAACTTCTTTAGAATGTCTTCTAAACACTTCAAACTAATTCAATAGCGCCGTCTAATACTAACTCCAAGGAACTTATCAAATCCAGACAGATGAATTTAAGAAAAATTTGAAGCATCTGCTTTTAAGCCACAAATGATCATACCTTATTTAACCACAATACTTACAGCTTCAACCAGATCACTTAATATTCCACTGATTTGAATTAATATTGATTGAGCTCACAATTAATTATTTGTTAAATCAGTTGCTAAAGGTCAGTAGTTGTAAAGGAAAACTATTCCTAGCTCATATTTCATGAAGGCAATGTCTCAACATTATTTATGATGAGTAAAACACTTCGACAGATCCACAGATTTTTTGATCACGAATGTCTAAGTGAAATAATTCAACTTAAATCTCCAAACAAGAATAACGAACAAGAACTGAGATTTACATCATTGGGCGGTGTATCACTAGCTTTTTTTCTTTAAAAAAAAGGACTTTGGGAGTCACAGAACTCAATAGGCTCTCAGTTCTTCTCCATTAACAGTGTTAGAAAACCGCGACAACAAATGAGATTATCTCAAAGACAAGTACATCGTACAACAGAAGATTACTGATTCGTATATGTCAGCTAAGCTATGTAATTAGGATTCAAACAATTTCTCCCAGATTCCACCTTTTAAGGCAAAATGTTAAAACCACGCAAGAAAGTTACAGCAAATCCTTCTGCAATATTTCTTGAAATACAAGCCAATTTTCAAAAACTCAGCGATAGAAATATCAGGTCCAATCAAGAACAAAATGATCACAAGACATCCAAAAGTCAGAACCTCAGAACGTAACTGAAAAAGTGAACTTGGAACGTATTTCACTAAAAACTCCAAAAAGCAGATGTTAGCTCTTCTGCTAAAAAGACAGCCATACAAAGCACTCATCTCATTTTGAAACTTACATAACCGAGCATTTCGCTAAGGAACTCAGCTAGTAGCTATCTGTTTCAACACGAGCTTCTTAAGCTGCAAGAAAGTATTTACTTAGTACATATAATTATAGAACTTCATACGAGTCTATAGATAGTCCAGTTAACTAGGTTTTCTTGCGATCATCGTTAGTTAATGGAGTATCGAAATCCTGCTCTTTAGATTTTCTGAAGCTGGTTTTGTAAACGTTTTTGAACTATTCTGTATAATGCTGTCAACAAATTTGCGCCCCAAAAAGTCTGAATTTTGAGAAAATTTTCAGTTCAAATCCAAATATCATGGTAGCTATTTTGATCCAAGCAAGCAACATGAATGCCCAAACTTCGAACTCAATGGAATCCAGTATCAACTCAATTGACAACTTTTCAAATAGGTTTTATCTATCGCATCTGTCGGGAAATACTCCGCACAGAAAAATGCTTCTTGACAGAATGCCTTTTAACAGAATGCTTTTCACTTATGAGAAAATCTATATTGAAGGGACTTCTAGTTTTTCAATTCTCTCCTTTCAATTCATAAAAACTCGCTCCCTTGAATAGCTTTTTATTCAAATCTAGAAGAGCGCCTAGGCAAACAATTAAAAAGGGCGCAGACTGGCAAACAGTTCATGGTGCAATAGGTTCTGACTGTTTTAGGGGGTTCGAACTCTTAGTGAGGTAGACTGGGGACATTAACTTCAGCGTTACAAGGTCTATTTACAGTAATCTTTCACAATCGGTTTATATCAATGCTTAATTTCTCAATGCTCTCAATTGAGATCCCTCAAAAATCAAAGAGTGAAGGAATCAAAAGAATAAAAAAAATCGAAAAAATGTAGAAGACGGTCAAGCGAAAACTGCAAACACAGGTTTAGAATAACTGCATCAAACTTCGATGGAGAACATTTAAAAATGTATAAATAAAAATCGACGCGTGTTCTTTGGCGCTTACAGCCAAAAATGCGTGTTCTTTGATGCTGCCAGCCTATTACAGTTTTGTCTAAAGTAACAGAAAAAGGAAAGTATTGATCAGCGTTAGACATTAAAAAAGAACGTAAGGGAGTATCAAGTAGCACACCGAGACAAGTCACATTAGATGTCATCCAAGAAATTAAACTTTAAAAATGGATTTATTGCTATTAAAAATGTTGCTTGCATTTTAGGAAGCTTTCTGTAAAAAAAATCAACTGTCCAGTGCAGTGAACTGGATTAATTTAACTTGAAACGTATTCAATTAAAACTCCCTAAAAACAATTTAATTAAGTATGCAGACTAGTAGTTTTTTAACTAAAATCGACTACGATCTCATAATAAGCTCATCAGCTAGATGGCCGCTGATAACTTTTCCAGGCTCGGCAACAAAGCACTCAACTCATTTTGAAACTGAAACAGCGAGAATTTCGCGAATTGAATTCAAGTTGTAGCCATCAGATTGAACACTAGCTCCTTAGGCTTTAAAGTAAGTATTCAATTATTACACATAAGTATAGAAAGTGTCTATATTGATACGATAGTTAACTAGCCTTTTTAGCGAACGTCAATAGTTACTTGAGTACTGAAATCTGTAGCTCTGTACTCAACTGAAATCTCTAAAGCTCTGTACAATTTTGAAGGTCCTTTTTTGTAGACGTTTTCGGAACCACTTTATAGAAACTTATATCGCAACCCAAAAATGTCGAATTGTGAATTATTCCACATCCAAACTAAAAATCAGTGAAGCAAATTTTATCCGAGAAAATGAACGCCAATTTTTGAGCGCAACCCAATCCAGAATCAAACGCAATTGACAACTCTTCAAATACAATTTATACGATTTCGTATCCGTTGCAAAACACTAACAGAAAAACTCTTTGTAAGAGAATGCTTTTTAATTGAGGAAACTTTTTAATTGAGGAAGATGACACTGGAACATTACCTTCTACTCTACAGATTCTATTTACGGACATCCCTTCGAGTACATTTATTTCAACAGACTAAATTTCTGAGTGCGCGCAGTTCAAATCACCCAAAAATTAAAGTCAGTAGTCAAGAATTCACTCGAAGTGGAATCGAGCGAATGTAGAAAACGGTTAGGCAAAAATTCTGCATACATACACGTCCACAATAGTTGCATCAAATTTCGTGTGAGAGAAATTCAAAATGATTAAATAAGAAAAAACTGTCCCCAGAGTGTCTGACAGTCTTTTTGCAGCTGTGTCCAAATTAATAGATTTAAAGCAAGATATTGGTCTAAATTGATATTCCAGATATCCACGAGATTTCAAGTTAAAACTTAGAACAAATATCAAATAAATTGTACAGAAGATAAAATAGCTATGCCAAAAGCAGAGAAATGATTAAACTTGAAACGTATATCACAAACCCCCAAAAAAGCAATTTAATTAAGTACGCAGACGAGTCGTTTTCAAATTGAATCGACCACAATCTTTCAATTGTAAGGTTAGCAGCTAGATGGCCGCTCGTGACTTTTACAGGCTCGGCAACAAATCACTCACCTCAATTTGAAAAATAAACAAAGAATTTTGGACAGAGGAGCTAAGTAGTAGCCATCAGATTGAACACGCTCCTTAAGCTTTAAGTATTCAACTATTACATAATAGAACATCATCATCTATATTGATAGGCTAGTAAACTAGCTTTTCTAGCGAACGTCAGGTGACTTCAGTAATGAAATCGTGCTCTATACATTTTGAAGTTCGTTTTCGTAGACGTTTTTGGAAGTAATTTATAGAAACCTAAATTTCGTACAAAACTGTCGACAAAATAGCGATACATTTCAGTTCCCTACCAAAAATCAGTAAAGCAACTGATCCGAGAAACTAGAGCCCAATTTTTAAGCGCAATCGAATCCACTGTCAACGCCATTGACATTATCAGATACGTTTTATCGCTCGCACCTGTTGGGAAACACTTCCGAGAAAAATGCTTCTTAACAGAAAGCTTTTCAACAATTTGAAAACTATATTGAAGGGACTTTAGAACTATCGGCTCCTTTCAACATTAAAATTTGACCGTTCAATATTTTTCAAATAATCAAACTGATTTAAGCCGGACGAATTGCTCTCGAAAGACTCGCGGCGTGTCAAACTATTTCGAAAGAACATAGTCTTGAGAAAAGTTTAGGGGTTTGAACTCAAACTCTGGAATGACAGACTGGGACATTGAGTTCTACTGTACACGGCCTAGGTACAAACATCTCTCACAATTAGTTTATTCTAACAAACCTAATTACTGAGTAAACGCAGTTGAAATCAACAAAGACTCAGTCAGCGAAGGAATCACTCACGAAGGGAAAAAAGTTTAGAAAACAGTCGAGCGAAAATTCAACATGAACACAGCAATTGTCATTTTGAAACAAATCTCTTTAATGTGCTTCGAGAAACACGTTGAATAAATTTCTTGACATTAACGGGAGTCATTAAAAGACCACTAACATTAAAGAAGCAGTCAAAATCTAAACGTTATTTCTTTAGAGAATCGAGGAGTCACACCAACAGATTGAAGTTCTCTTCAACCATGAAGTGATTGATTTAGAAGCTTCGGGTCCTGGATTTCGTAACATTTGATACGGAAGTAATTGTGTGAGTCTGATATCCGCTTGCAATCAAAAATTACGTGCTTAGGTGCTAATTTAGCAACCACAGTTATCCTCAAGAAATTAGAAGACCGCGTAAAACCTAAAGCAAAAATATCAAAGCAAAAGCATGAAGAAATCTAGCTCGAGGTTTCATTATATGCCCGGAAAGGAGGTTAAGTGACAGTTTTCACGCCTACTCTTTACCTGTTGGACTAGAAAGCTGTGTGTGCTAACTCGTGACGAGGCAAACAATTGAGAAGTTGTATAGACTAGAAAGTTTTGTGGTTCAATTGCTTCCGTTCAGGGGGTTCGAATCCGCGAATTCTAAGATGACACTGGAACATTACCTTCTACTCTACAGGCTCTATTTACGGACATCCCTTCGAGTACGTTTATTTTAACAGACCTAATTTCTGAGTGCGCACAGTTCAAATCACACTAAAATTAAAGTCAATATTCAAGAATTCACTCGAAGTGGAATCGAAACGCTTAGGCAAAATTCTGCATACACACAAGTTCAAAAAAATGCATCTGATTTCGTGTGAAAATCAAACGGAATAAATAAGAAAAGACTGTATCCAGAGTGTGTGACGCTGCCAGTTACAGATCTGTTTCCAAATTAATAGATTTAAAGCAAGGTATTGGTCTAAATTGATATTCCAGATATCCACGAGATATCAAGTTAAAACTTAGAACAAATATCGAACAAATTGTACAAAATAAAATAAATAACCAAAGCAGAGAACTGGTTAATTTAAACTTGAAATGTATTTCACTACACCCCCAAGAAAAAAGCAATTAAGTATGCAGATGAGTAACTAAAATCGACCAACGACTAAGGTCATCAGCTAGATGCCCGCTGATGACTTTTACAGTCTCGGCAACAAAGCACTCAACTCATTTTGAAATTAAAACAGCCAGAATTTTGGCTAGTGGAAGTAGTGCCTATCCGATTGAACACGCTCCTTAAGCTTTAAGTATTTCATTATTAAATATAGAACTTCATCAGTTATATTGATACGCACGTTAATTAGCTTTTCTAGCGAACGTCAAGTGACTTTAGCATCGTCCTGTATAAATTTTTTGTTTCTGTAGACGGTTCTCCCACTACTTTATAGAAACTTCTAATTTCGCAATCCAGAAATGGCCAAAAGAATTGTGAAATATTTTAGTTCCAAACCAAAAATTAGATTATCAACTTTGATCCGAGAAAATGAACGCCAATCCAATCCAGAATCAACGCAATTGACAATTCTTTTCAAATACGATTCATCTTTCGTATCCGCCAGAAAAACAACAGGAATGCTTTGTAAAAGAATTCTTTTTAACAGCTCTCTAACAATGAGGAAGACTATATTTAAGAGTTCTGAAAATCCGCTCTTAAGTCTTAAGTCAGTGAAAGAGTCATTCAGGAAGGGAAATAAAAAAAATTAGAAAACAATCATTGAAAATTTTGCATACACACAGCAATTGTCTTTTTGAAACAAACTTATTTAATGTGCCTCGAGAAACACGTTAAATAAATTTCTTGCCATTAACGGGAGTCATTAAAAGACCACTAACATTAAAGGAAGCAGTCAAAATCTAAACGCTATTTCTTCAGAAAATCGAGGCACAGCAACAGATTGAATGTCTTCAACCATGAAGTGATTGATTTATAAGCTTCGTCCTGGATTTCAAAACATTCGATACGGAAGTAATAGTGTGAGTCTGATATCCGCCTGCAATCACAAAAATTACGTGCTTAGGTGCTTATTTAGCAACCACAGTTATCCTGAAGAATTTAGAAGACCGCGTAAAACCTAAAGCAAAAATATCAAAGCAAAAGCATGAGAAATCAAGCTCGAGGTTTCGTTTATGCCCGGAAAGGAGGTTAAGGGACAGTTTTCACGCCTACTCTTTACCTGTTGGACTAGAAAGCTGTGTGTGCTAACTCGTGACGAGGCAAACAATTGAGAAGTTGTATAGACTAGAAAATTTTGTGGTTCAAGTGCTTTCGTTCAGGGGTTTCGAATCCGCAGATTCTAAAATGACACTGGAACATTACCTTCTACTCTACAGGCTCTATTTACGGACATCCCTTCGAGTACGTTTATTTTAACAGACCTAATTTCTGAGTGCGCGCAGTTCAAATCACACTAAAATTAAAGTCAATAGTCCACAATTCACTCGAAGTGGAATCGAACGAATGTAGAAAACGCTTAGGCAAAATTCTGCATACACACAAGTTCAAAAAAATGCATCTGATTTCGTGTGAAAATCAAAAGGAATAAATAAGAAAAGACTGTATCCAGAGTGTGTGACGCTGCCCGTTACAAATCTGTTTCCAAATTAATAGATTTAAAGCAAGGTATTGGTCTAAATTGATATTCCAGATATCCACGAGATATCAAGTTAAAACTTAGAACAAATATCGAACAAATTGTACAAAATAAAATAAATAACCAAAGCAGAGAACTGGTTAATTTAAACTTGAAATGTATTTCACTACACCCCCAAGAAAAAAGCAATTAAGTATGCAGATGAGTAACTAAATCGACCAACGACTAAGATCATCAGCTAGATGCCCGCTGATGACTTTTACAGACTCGGCAACAAAGCACTCAACTCATTTTGAAATTAAAACAGCCAGAATTTTGGCTAGTGGAAGTAGTGCCTATCCGATTGAACACGCTCCTTAAGCTTTAAGTATTTCATTATTACATATAGAACTTCATCATTTATATTGATACGCACGTTAATTAGCTTTTCTAGCGAACGTCAAGTGACTTTGGCATCGTCCTGTATAAATTTTTTAAGCTCGTTTCTGTGGACGTTTCTCCCACTACTTTATAGAATCTTCTAATTTCGCAATCCAGAAATGGCCAAAAGAATTGTGAAATATTTTAGTTCCAAACCAAAAATTAGATTATCAACTTTGATCCGAGAAAATGAACGCCAATCCAATCCAGAATCAACGCAATTGACAATTCTTTTCAAATACGATTCATCTTTCGTATCCGCCAGAAAAACAACAGGAATGCTTTGTAAAAGAATGCTTTTTAACGGCTCTCTAACAATGAGGAAGACTACATTTAAGAATTCTGAAAATCCGCTACTAAGTCTCATGTCAGCTAAAAGAGTCATTCAGGAGGGAAAAAAATTTAGAAAACAATCAATTGAAAATTCTGCATACACACAGCAATTGTTTTGAAACAAACTTTTTTAATGTGCCTCGAGAAACACGTTAAATAAATTTCTTGACATTAACGAGAGTCATTAAAAGACCACTAACATTAAAGAAGCAGTCAAAATCTAAGAAGTAATACGAAAAATACGAAGTAATTGTGTGAGTCTGATATCCGCTTGCAATCACAAAAATTACGTGCTTAGGTGCTAATTTAGCAACCACAGTTATCCTCAAGAACTTAGAAGACCGCGTAAAACCTAAAGCATGAAAATTAAAAGCAAAAGCATGAAGAAATCTAGCTCGAGGTTTCATTATATGCCCGGAAAGGAGGTTAAGTGACAGTTTTCACACCTACTCATCACCTGTTGCACTAGAAAGCTGTGTGTGCTAAACTCGCGTGGAAGACATTAACCTCCTTGCATGTGGAACATTAAAATGTAATTAATTAGAGAATGAAGCGCTTCACTTGGAAACTAGCGTAACTCCTGTTGGATTTTAACAGAACTATTCATAGAAATTTTTAATCTATAAAAACTACTAACAACCATGCCTTTTAAAAAGTGCTTTTTGCAACAAAAATCTGCTGCATAGGACTTCAAACAAAGAGCACTGAAACCATGAGATAAGAGTTTGCAGAGACGCAAACTGACTTTTTGAATAGGTTTAGGCCAAAGTTTCCAGACTGCATCGAAACGCAAAAGCAGCCAAATGCATAAAAGCGTATTTGGAGGTCTCATCAGATTCTCCAAAATTAGAGTAGTTTTCACTCCCATTTCAGACGTACACTAGAACGCCATCAAATCAAAAATTTGAGATTTTATGTTCAGGATTTTCCTGTTGAATTTTGGAGTGTGCTGTTAAAGTTTTACAAAACCAACAATTTGCTAATTTGAACGAAAGCTTTTATGCGAGTAAAAGAAACATCATGTTTTCTTCACTTAGTTTAGTTGAATTTGTAGTCTCATTGATGACAAGCTTACGATTTTCCTGTTTAATTTTCCGACTCTCACTGTACATACTTTTTGATGTCCAAACAGGTAACTTTTAACTTCCAGTTCTGCTCAAAACGCGAATTCCTCTTGACAAACCCCAAATAAAGTCGGCAAAATTCTTCTGAAACAGCTAAAGATAGAGTTAACTTTAGGTCAAAGGACACTTTTCACGCCTACTCATCACCTGTTGCACTAGAAAGCTGTGTGTGCTAAACTCGCGTGGAAAACATTAACCTCCTTGCATGTGGAACATTAAAATGTAATTAATTAGAGAATGAAGCGCTTCACTTGGAAACTAGCGTAACTCCTGTTGGATTTTAACAGAACTATTCATAGAAATTTTTAAACAATCTATAAAAACTACTAACAACCATGCCTTTTAAAAAGTGCTTTTTGCAACAAAAATCTGCTGCATAGGACTTCAAACAAAGAGCACTGAAACCATGACATAAGAGTTTGCAGAGACGCAAACTGACTTTTTGAATAGGTTTAGGCCAAAGTTTCCAGACTGCATCGAAACGCAAAAGCAGCCAAATGCATAAAAGCGTATTTGGAGGTCTCATCAGATTCTCCAAAATTAAAGTAGTTTTCACTCCCATTTCAGACGTATACTAGAACGCCATCAAATCAAAAATTTGAGATTTTATGTTCAGGATTTTCCAGTTGAATTTTGGAGTGTGCTGTTAAAGTTTTACAAAACCAACAATTTGCTAATTTGAACGAAAGCTTTTATGCGAGTAAAAGAAACATCATGTTTTCTTCACTTAGTTTAGTTGAATTTGTAGTCTCATTGATGACAAGCTTACGATTTTCCTGTTTAATTTTTCGACTCTCACTGTACATACTTTTTGATGTCCAAATAGATAACTTTTAACTTCCAGTTCTGCTCAAAACGCGAATTCCTCTTGACAAACCAAATAAAGTCGGCAAAATTCTTCTGAAACAGCTAAAGATAGAGTTAACTTTAGGTCAAAGGACACTTTTCACGCCTACTCATCACCTGTTGCACTAGAAAGCTGTGTGTGCTAAACTCGCGTGGAAAATATTAACCTCCTCGCATGTGGAACATTAAAATCTAATTAATTAGAGAATGAAGAGCTTCACTTTGAAACCCGCGTAACTCCTGTTGGATTTTAACAGAACTATTCATAAAATTTTTAATTCAGACATGTTCATTTTAAAGAGACCTTTCGTCAATCCTTTAAAATGAGAGAAAACTAAATGGGCCTAGATTCAGCTTAAAGCAGTTCGCTTTAGCTGAAGAACTCATATTTAAAGCTTATGTTTTGCTTCTTATTATCAGAAACAAAAAATTTCACTTTCCTGGTATCTGAACCTCATAGTATTCTGCAGTCTTTATATCGATTTAATTGAGGAAATTGTCAATACTTCATTGGTCTTTGGTCCACTGTGAAAATAACCTTTCAAACAAAACCAAAATAAACTAACAAACCAAACTCAGGAAACTCAGGAGTAATCCAAAGTCCCGACAATGTAAAATTTAACCAATTATACATCAAGATAGGTCATCACAACGGATCTTGGAGTCATTTGTACTACATCTAACTATACAGTACCTCCATAATACAGTACCGAAAGATATTTTTGGAAATCTCATAGATCGAAAATCTTATAAAGTAAAGGAATTGTTTGTAACTAAAGGCAGGGGTCTTTATAATCAAGAAATCATGAGCACTAGAACTTTCATCGTTCGCTAAAAATGCCGGAAAGCATCAAACCAATTACCCGCACCGGAAAAAAAGCACCAACTTTGGAACGTTCTTCGAAACAGTAAATTGTAATGCCTTACTACATATCGAATCTATAAAAACTACTAACAACCATGCCTTTTAAAAAGTGCTTTTTGCAACAAAAATCTGCTTCATAGGACTTCAAACAAAGAGCACTGAAACCATGAGATAAGAGTTTGCAGAGACGCAAACTGACTTTTTGAATAGGTCTAGGCCAAAGTTTCCAGACTGCATCGAAACGCAAAAGCAGCCAAATGCATAAAAGCGTATTTGGAGGTCTCATCAGATTCTATAAAATTAAAGTAGTTTTCACTCCCATTTCAGACGTATACTAGAACGCCATCAAATCAAAAATTTGAGATTTTATGTTCAGGATTTTCCAGTTGAAATTTGGAGTGTGCTGTTAAAGTTTTACAAAACCAACACTTTGCTCATTTGAACGAAAGCTTTTATGCGAGTAAAAGAAACATCATGTTTTCTTCACTTAGTTTAGTTGAATTTGTAGTCTCATGGATGACAAGCTTACGATTTTCGTTTAATTTTCCGACTCTCACTGTACATACTTTTTGATGTCCAAATAGGTAACTTTTAACTTCCAGTTCTGCTCAAAACGCGAATTCCTCTTGACAAACCAAATAAAGTCGGCAAAATTCTTCTGAAACAGCTAAAGATAGATTTAACTTTAGGTCAAAGGACACTTTTCACGCCTACCCATCACCTGTTGGACTAAAAAGCTGTGTGTGCTGAACTCGCGTGGAAAATATTAACCTCCTCGCATGTGGAACATTAAAATCTAATTAATTAGAGAATGAAGAGCTTCACTTTGACACCCGCGTAGCTCCTGTTGGATTTTAACAGAACTATTCATAGAAATTTTTAATTCAGACATGTTCATTTTAAAGAGAGCTTTCGTCAATCCTTTAAAATGAGAGAAAACTGAATGGGCCTTGATTCAGCTTTAAGCAGTTGGCTTTAGCTGAAGAACTCATATTTAAAGCTTATGTTTTGCTTATTATCAGAAACAAAAAATTTCACTTTCCTGATATCTGAACCTCATAGTATTCTGCAGTCTTTATATCGATTTAATTGAGGAAATTGTCAATACTTCATTGGTCTTTGGTCCACTGTGAAAATAACCTTTCAAACAAAACCAAAATAAACTAACAAACCAAACTCAGGAAACTCAGTAGTAATCCAAAGTCCCGACAATTTAAAATTTAACCAATTATACATCAAGATAGGTCATCACAACGGATCTTGGAGTCATTTGTACTACATCTAACTATACAGTACCTCCATAATACAGTACCGAAAGATATTTTTGGAAATCTCATAGATCAAAAATCTTATAAAGTAAAGGAATTGTTTGTAACTAAAGGCAGGGGTCTTTATAATCAAGAAATCATGAGCACTAGAACTTTAATCGTTCGCTAAAAATGCCGGAAAGCATCAAACCAATTACCCGCACCGGAAAAAGCACCAACTTTGGAACGTTCTTCGAAACAGTAAATTGTAATGCCTTACTACATATCGAATCTATAAAAACTACTAACAACCATGCCTTTTAAAAAGTGCTTTTTGCAACAAAAATCTGCTTCATAGGACTTCAAACAAAGAGCACTGAAACCATGAGATAAGAGTTTGCAGAGACGCAGATTGAATTTTTGAATAGGTTTAGGCCAAAGTTTCCCGACTGCATCGAAACGCAAAAACAGCCAAATGCATAAAAGCGTATTTGGAGGTCTCACTAGATTCTCCAAAACTAAAATGGTTTCCCATTTCAGAAGTATACTAGAACGCCATCAAATCAAAATATTGAAATTTTATGTTCAGGATTTTGCAGTGGAATTTTGGAGTCTGCTGTTAAAGTTTTACAAAACCAACTTTTTGCTCATTTCAACGAAAGCTTTTATGCGAGTAAAAGAAACATCATGTTTTCTTCACTTAGTTTTAGTTGAATTTGTAGTCTTATTGATGACAAGCTTACGATTTTCCTATTTAATTTTCCGACTCTTACTGCACATACTTTTTGATGTCAGAATAAGTAACTTTTAACTAGTTCTGCTCAAAACGCGAACTCCTCTTGACAAACCAAATAAAGTCGGCAAAATTCCTCTGAAACAGCTGAAGATAGATTCAACTTCTTAGTCGTAGCATCTACAGAACACTCAGGGAGACTAACCGGACCAGATCTCCCAAAACTACCCAATATGCCAAAAAGGGCGTTGAGCAGTTTTGAAAGAACGGCGCCATGATAATTGAATAAATTCAATAGATATATCAAATTGCGAATTGTGCATGAAACCCATTTCTGGGTTAAATCGAAATCCTAGAAAACAAACAATTAACTATTTTGAGCATCAGATCAAGTTGGGTAAGAAATGTCATATTTGGCAAGCATAATAAGGTTGTAAAAAAAACAGGACAAAGCTCAATTTCAATTACATAGCAGGCAGCTTGCCGGAAAATAGCCGCGATAGACGCTTGGGACCTTCCATGGAAATGAAGCAAAGAAAAAAACAGACAAATTTAGCACCAATCTTTTAGTAGACAACTCGACTTTTTTGGGTTATATTGGGACTGTCAATTTTTTTCGACATACGCTCTAAGGAAAAAGCCCTAAAAGAGCCTTTTCAAAATCAATATTCAAAATCAAATACTCAAGACTCTAAATCTCAAGAATTAGGGCATATACGTTTGGCACTACTTAGATGCACACTATTGATCTTTAACTAGTAATGTTCATAAAATCTGAAGTTCCATAAGTGAATTCAGAAGTCAATTTTTTTGAGTGAGGCACGTCACGCAATTGACCTAAGAGCAGAAATGACGTCACGTAAACAAGTTTTGGGTCTTTTCCGTTTGTGCCCCCCCCCCCCCCAGCTTAGTGGGCGCATATTTGCACCCCCCAGACGCACGTGCAATATTTTTACATGGTGATTTACTATGTAATGGCACGTGCTCTGTAACTGGGGGGCGCATAACGTACTGGGGGGGGGGGGGGGGCACAAAAGGAAAAGATCCCAAATTTTAATTACAAAGCAGTAGAAGTCAAGAAAATTGAATAGGTCAATGGTCGCAAGAATAATCGCTGGAGACAACGAATTAAAAAACCCACGATTTCCACACTAATAGCCGCAATTGCTTCGCGGCTAGCATTAACCAATATAAACAAAGTTCGGCTAAGTTGACCGATTACATGATCGATAAACATGACCGAATAACGTCGGGCGAACTGCTCTCAAACGACCGGCGAGCGGTTGGCTTTGTCAGTAGCTCGCCTCTAAGAACCGTCCTTCACACCATAAGTATATGTCTCGAAAGCAGTTTGAGCTGAAAGGCTCTAAGAGCACTTAATGCTCGCGGGGCGCTAGCTGTTTATTCCGTTTTTAGGACAAAAACTCATGGGTCCGACAAAAATTGGTCATGGGAAAAATCGCATAAAAAGACTAGAGTACACAGCAAAAAGCTTCGCAGTACACATCTGCATTTAACTGGTGCGTCTCTATAACCTCCTATTCTTATTCTAAGATCTTAAAGGTCATTAATAACTTGAAACTTTCAGAGATTCGATCATTTCAATTTTCACTTTCAAATAAAAATCACTATGGAAGAGTAGATTCAACTTGTGGTACGTCATAGCACTCGGTGAATTTCGAAATTATATAGCATCGATTTAAAGAATTCAAATTTCCAAGTGAATTACAAGCTGTCAAGTGGTGCTAGGTGATTAACAAACCATTGTGGCAAAAGATACCCAATACTCACTTTCAGAAAACTTATTTACTTTTCTAATTTCAGACGAACTAGATTGCAATATTTTAGAAACAAATTTCAAACCTATATAGAAATCTGCGGATGAAATTGAAACATTGAGCTTGAAACATACTGGCGTGTAATCACTAACCGTTTATATTCTAACTTTTCAGAAAAAGATTCCAGCATAGAAAAACTTTGGTTGCTTTTGCATATATCGGCTATTTAGTCCCTTGATGTTCCACGGAAAACATTTTTCCAAGTTTACATCACGGTGAGTCGAAAATGATACTATTTTTGTTCGTTAAAATCCTAGTTAGTGATTTATTTCACCAAAAGATATAAACCCTTGATGTGCTCACATTCTTCAAATAAGAAATGTACACGTTTCATAGATTCGTTCAAAATTTTGCAGAAACCTCACTTGAATCATTTATGTATCGCATCGAACCACAAAACTTACATTTTAACGTAAGCTTCTAAAAAAATTGACACATTAAAATACTGTTGAAAATTGAATATCTCAAAATCCGATAGCACAAAAATGTAATCGACTCAATTTGCTCTACTTACTTCACTGGTTCGATGAAGTGCATGAGGGCCCAAAGTTCTCGCAATGAGTTTTGCAAAGGAGTTCCAGTGATCAACAGTCGGTGCTGTGTGGAGAACTCTATGAGCGATCTGTACAACAAAGAGTCATCGTTTTTGAGCCGATGAGCCTCGTCAACTACCAGAGCTGCCCACTGCATGTTATGTAAATAACCTTTATCTTTCATCAAGAGCTCGTATGTTGTCACAATCGCGTTGAACTTCATTCGCCTATTTTTGTGAACCCATTCATAGTCGCGAATCTGAACGAAGAAACTTGTTTATACATCTTCACAACTTCTACGCATAATTCAAATAACTATCTATTCAGTTTGTCAAATATTGATCGATTGATAATGACTTACTATTTCTCGACTCTTCATATCACCGATGTACGGTATCACATTGATTTCCTTCGCCCACAACTCGAACTCTCTCAGCCATGCAGCCATAGTTGACAGTGGAACCACAACGAGAAAAGGTCCGTAAATTTTGTGCTGATTAAATAGATAGGATAAGAAACAGATTGTCTGGATCGTCTTTCCCAGACCCATTTCATCTGCCAGGATGCAACTCCTTCCACTAAAAATTAAGCCTACGATGTAAAGAAATTTGCACATTGAAATCCCGTCGTTGGGTTTTATATTATAGGAAAATTTATTAATGAGGACAAGCACAGTTTCGTCAATTCAGAGGACCCGCAAAACATTTATTAAACGGCATTTATTAAACGGCATTTATTAAACGCTGTAATTACAAAATACACACCTGCACCACGAAGACACGAGCCAATTGATCCCTGTAATTTGATAGTCTCGCAGGACCAAGTTGCTGTCACTCCCTCCCAAATAACTAGGTTGATCATCGAACTGTTGGAACTTTGGTCTTTGAGACTGAAAAAAGCTTTACCGTTTATTGAATTCTGTACAACATAAGTGCCAAATACTAAAAACTTAGCCAATTACCGGTGGAGCTGACATAGGCAGTTTTTTCGAGGACTGCCTCTCCTCATAATTGAGTATCTCCGTCATGAAGTATCGCTCCATTAAGTCGGCTGCTTCCCATGTACATTCCACATACGGCAGTCCACACCATTTGACGTAGTACTCTAGCTGCCCAGATTTGTCTTTTCTTTTGTCTACAATTCTTTCTGCCTTTGTGTACTCCTCATTCAATGTCCTTTGCATATCAAGTTGATACCTCGCGATTTCTTTAGATTCGGGTTCGGCAGTTTCACACCTATAGTAAGCGCAATTTCAGACGTCTGTCAGGGTTTTAAGAAAAATTTAAAAAGCACAAGGAAATACGTATTTTACCATTCGTCATATTCTCTACGCCTCTTGATATAGTTTTCCAGCTTTTTCATTCCACGAACTTTCTGTAACTCAAGTGACGTAATACTTTCCCAAGTATTATGAAAATGAGACCAGCATTGCCATTTGATAAAAAATTGCTCCTCCGTCTCATCGTTAACACTAGGTTGTTCCGTAGAATAAATTGTAGTGAGGTGGCCAGTTCCTGTTAAAAAATTTTGCAGTTGATAAATCTTCCAATACAAGAACTGCGGTTTCTCGAAAAACCTCAACCCTCTAAAGTGTTTTTAATGAATACCAATCAGTCCAGAAACTAATGGTTGACGGTAGTTCACAACACAACCCTAATTCTCGAAGATCTAAAATGAGTACAATTTATACGCCGCAAGACCAAAATCGAGGTCCGTCAAAACAGCAATTACCGGCGGGACACTATATCACCTTGCAGAACACCATAATACAATGCGGAACACCCTTGAACACTAATTTTCAGGCCACAGAAGCAATTCACTCCCCGAAAACACAATTGTACCTGCTTTGCAAGCTTTACAACAATTGAGCGCCAGTCGAACAGCAAAAAATTGACCTCATACTCAAAAAAAAAATACTTGAACTTCGAAACGATAGTTATCAGGACTCAAGTAACAATAGGAAAGTAAGATTACTCAAATTTTAGTTCTCATCCAGATGATACGAAGCCGTCGCACTACAGAACCGGACAAACGCCACTAAAAGCAAAAAATTTAGATATAATACTTCCGTCTGAACATCTAGGTAGGAAAACAGTTTCACTTATTCATGATTACAATCGACGGCTGACGAATGAGCGGTTCTATCCCACTGTTCTTACGGGATTGAAGTTATCAATGGTTTCAAGCAATATCTTTCGTAATCGCAAATTTCACATGCGTCCTTTCACTTCTTAACCTTGGGCATAATTAATACGAAGCTTAGCGTCAAAACTCCCCTTCCTCCAGAAACAAATTGTACTCGCTTATCCTAAATTTCATGTTAATTGCCCTCGCTTTTCCATTCTGTCGTACGAATGCGATACTAATGTCTCGGAGATTGCGCGTATCCTGACTCATGTAACATTCGGCGCCTAAATTTATTACTTAGTTGATCGCTTTACGTTGAACCTGTTGAACGTTAAGATATTGAAACAATGCAAATGGAAACCCGTTTCTCTTTGGACTTTGGCAGTTTCTTTTTGAAACAAATTTGATTCCAATTTTGCTACGAAAAGTCTTCCAGTTTCCACAACTCAACACTATATTAAACGGTAACAAGATTAAACAGTAACAAAGATTGAAGTAACAAAAAATATAATGTACCTAACAAGAACACAAATGAGGCACTAAAAAAGCTACAAAATAGATTGCATAACACGGCATAAAACACATGTATATCAAAACTCTGTTGCTAAACACCAGAGGTAATCCAGTCAGCCATATCTACTGGGTGACGGTAGTGCTCAATTTAACATTTTGAGGAAATAAGTCCCTCGCACTACAGAACCGAGAAAGACCAACACCACAAAAAGCGTAAACTTTAGATAGATAGAAAATAGACAGCTGAAATGAATCAAGCATAACAACAGGTGACCCACAAGTTTAGTAGCCAGCAGTCAAGCTAATCGCTGAAGCCAGGAAGAGATCTCTTTTAGCAAAATTCTAATCAAGTTTCTAATGGAAACACTAGCAGCCCTGATTTGTCATCAAACAGTCACCAAAGCTTTGTCACCATTCCATCAGCATGGCATCAGCCAACAGCCGGGAATTTTACCTCAGACGTCAGGCAAAGACTTTCAACGTTCCCTTCAACGAAGAAACCTCTTTCAGTAGAACGATAATGCAATTCAGGTCATTCACTTCTAGAAAAGAGGTTTCAATTAGCTCAGGGATTCATGATAAAATGAGAAAAGTGGTAAAAAGCGTCCGTTCAGTTGTATATCAAAAGAAACGAAATGCTTCACTGAAAGCGTAAACAACTCTTTATAGTTTGTTCATTCATTTTCCTCCTCATTAACTAAGAAAACAATGATGTCAATCCTCAGGCTGACAGCCTATCTTTAAATACATGCATCGCAGATTCGGAGAACTTTACAATTTAGATTGCAGCAAATCTTTTCCTTGTGCAGTTGGTATGTGTGCAGCTTAGTCCAGATCACTTGTCTCAATGACGAAAATACCCATTAATTTGACCGATCAATGACAGATCTCATAAAAGCAGTTTCATTCATTTTCCGAAATGGACGTTGTCAATGGTTTCAAACTCCTTTTGTCAACAGTACCTCTTGCCTGCAAATTGGTATTGGCCAACCATGGGCAGTTCCAAACGCTAGCGTGACACCAACGTTTACTCTACAAACAGTCATAAACGATCATCATTTCTCAATAATAGCATGTTATGGTCCCTAATTGTTCGGATCTTGATGTTTTATGATTGTGATTAAGTTCTCTCCAATAGATGGCTCATATACAGACATCGACAGAATTTGGGTTTCTCTAATTTATTACAAAGTTTATCGGTCAGTGCCAAACCTCTAACACATCAATATTCGAAATCGTTTATTTGATTGTAGTCATCGATTATCCCAGAAGCTATAATTTCGACAGAGTCCTTTCGTCGACTATTTGTCAAATGTCATTTGTTTGAAAAACCAGAGAAAATTCAAAACTCATGATGATGCAATAAACCTGATATAAACCGAGGCAATTATGCTCTATGAACCTCCATTATTCAAAATATTTGCTCCGAATAACAAGTAATTATTGGGAAAGCTTGACTGATTGCCCAGCACGTTCATATTGTGAGATCACAATTTTTTGGCCCAAACTTGTGATATTCCGTGTTAAATTATTGCAATTTGATTCTGTCCACTGCGCGTATCCTGATATGCAAGATTCCACCTAATTGGGAAATCATTGCTCATTCAGACGTTTTTCGTTTAACCTCCGACATACCGATCTACGAGAAACGTTTTATTTGCAGGTAGTCCTCGATTATCTTAAAACCAATACAATTTTGGCGTTAGACCCTTTTCGCAATAACAATTTTGTCAAAGTTTCTGAAAACCAGTGACGATTCACCACTCATGACGTCGCGTCCCGATAATCAGTGTGAAGATCCATAACCATAATTTCTTCAATCCGATCAAAAAGAGCGTATAATTAGCTGCTATTTAAAAATCTCGGCGCTAATTGTTTAAAACAGCGTAATTGAACATTTCTGGGGCCGTTGCTTCTCAACCGAAATGAACCGATTTCAACATCCATACACGGCAAAAATTGGATGATTTAACAACAGCTAATAATATGCCCATTTGCACAACACGCTCTAATAGATGTAAGAAGCCTACGGAATTATTCTTAATTGTTCCGAATAAAAACTGCATCTGTTGGAAAAGCTTGAATGATTGCCCAACGCGTTCACTTTTAAAACAATTACACAACTTGATGGCCCCGAATCTTCCAATCTTCATGTTGTATGATTGCAATTCAATTATCTCCGTTGACCATATCACATGCTGCCCAATTTGAAAATTATTGCTTAAGCGTTTTTCAATTATCCTGCGGCACCAATATCTAGAACCGGTTATTTGCTGGTAGTCATCGATTATCCTACAAACTAGAAAATGTCGGCATTCTGACCTTTCGGTGACAACGATTTACCAAATGTTTTCAAAAACTCGAGGAAATCAAATTGTCATGACGCTACCATTCCCAGGATACATAAGCCCAGGATGCCATGCTCAATGATCCTACATTATTCGAATAATTTGCTCCGAATAACAATTGCATCTGTTGGTAAAGCTTGACTGGTTGACCACGTTCACGTTGTTAAATCACAAATTCATGGCCCAGACTTATGCGATTTTCCGTTGTATGATTCCGATTTAATTCTGTCCGCTGCGCGTAGCCTGATATGCAAAATTTGACCCAGTTCGGAAACAGTTGCTCATTTAACCGTTTTTCGTTTTTTAACCTCTGACATAACAATCTCATTTCCAGGTAGTCTTCGATTATCCTAGAACCAATACGAGTTCGAGATTCGGGACTTTTGACAATCAATTTTGTCATTGAAACTTGTTGAAAACAAGTATGATTCAACAACCACGACGTTACCACGCCCAGATACAATCAAGCAGGATCCACTAGCATATTTTTTTCAACTATCAAGAAGATGCAGCGGTTAAGTGATCTATTTTAAAACCTTGGCGGAATATATGGTTGTTAAAAAACGCTTAAATGATCATTTCTAAGTTGCTTCTTAACCCAGATGAACCAAAATTTAGAAAAACAGTCCGATTGCACTTCACAGAAACTAGATGACGCGTGTACATTGGGTAACATTATGCCCTTTTGCACAACACTCTCAGATTAGGGCCTTTCGGCTCTTGTCATCTAGTTACCTTTTGTCACTGAAAATTTTTCGCCTTTTGTCACTGAAAATTGTTTGAAAAACAGCGGTTCACCACAACTAACGTTACTGCGCTCCGATATAATCACGAAGTGGGGATCCATTAGCATACTTTTTTCCATTCGATCGAGGAGATCCAGCGCTATCTAGGCCCTATTTCACACTGTCAGCAGACAACGAAACTGCGCAAATGGAGCAACGTTCTTATGTTTTTTGCAACGTCTGTTTGAAACCGAGATCATTCCAAACAATCTTCCAATTTTCACATTAAAGAACTTAAAAACAGTAACAATAACTTAATATGCACAGCAAGAACACGTGAAGCATTTAAAACCCTACAATGTTCCCAATTGCACATCCACTAGAGAAATCAGATGAAAAGTATGAATTTCAATTAGTTTTCTTGATTCTCTTGAATTACAAGTGAATTTGTGCGGAAAGATAGACACCGCAATTTGTATTAAGATTTCTTTGTGAAGTATGCGGGATTCCACCCGATGACCAGTAGTTTCAGTACCAAATTCATTTCATAATGTCTCATAGTGTTCCCTGACAATGCTTTAATCAATACCGTAACTTCCTTAAAGGATTACTCAAATACTCGAGCGTAGCAGCTATGACAAATCTTAGGAATAGTTATTCGGCGACGAAAAACTCAAGGGAACATTTACCGTCTGGATCACACTGCTTTACTTGGCACAGAGCTTTAGAAATTGGCTATGAAAAACTGTGTATAGAAAACAGTCAAATGGCCAAGAATTGACTGTTTTAATATCTCAGCCTAGCGGAACACCATGGTGTTCCTCAGGCAATTTTTCAACGTTTTTAAGAGGGCAACTACCATATGACAAAACTCAATGACAATATTTCCTTGTGCTTACAATAAGAACGCCATCATACCTTTCCTGTTTAAAGTTGGCCATTCAAGGTTTTCTCTCCAGGAGTTGGTTGTTGATAGCGTGACACAACCCTTAAATTTTATCCATAATAGATTTTTCTCTCATCCCTGTACTTTCGCTTTTGCGGAAAATTTTGCAGCATAAAAAAACCCGATCACTACACGTACGATAACTTGATGGCCCTGAATCTTCCAATCTTCATGTTGTATGATTGCAATTCAATTATCTCCGTTGGCCATATCACATGCTGCCCAATTTGAAAATTATTGCTTAAGCGTTTTTCAATTATCCTGCGGCACCAATATCTAGAACCGGTTATTTGCTGGTAGTCATCGATTATCCTACAAACTAGAAAATGTCGGCATTCTGACCTTTCGGTGACAACGATTTACCAAATATTTTCAAAAACTCGAGGAAATCAAATTGTCATGACGCTACCATTCCCAGGATACATAAGCCCAGGAAGCCATGCTCAATGATCCTACATTATTCGAATAATTTGCTCCGAATAACAATTGCATCTGTTGGTAAAGCTTGACTGGTTGACCACGTTCACGTTGTTAAATCACAAATTCATGGCCCAGATTTATGCGATTTTCCGTTGTATGATTCCGGTTTAATTCTGTCCGCTGCGCGTAGCCTGATATGCAAAATTTGACCCAGTTCGGAAACAGTTGCTCATTTAACCGTTTTTCGTTTTTTAACCTCTGACATAACAATCTCATTTCCAGGTAGTCTTCGATTATCCTAGAACCAATACGAGTTCGAGATTCGGGACTTTTGACAATCAATTTTGTCATTGAAACTTGTTGAAAACCAGTATGATTCAACAACCACGACGTTACCACGCCCAGATACAATCAAGCAGGATCCACTAGCATATTTTTTTCAACTATCAAGAAGATGCAGCGGTTAAGTGATCTATTTTAAAACCTTGGCGGAATATATGGTTGTTAAAAAACGCTTAAATGATCATTTCTAAGTTGCTTCTTAACCCAGATGAACCAAAATTTAGAAAAACAGTCCGATTGCACTTCACAGAAACTAGATGACGCGTGTACATTGGGTAACATTATGCCCTTTTGCACAACACTCTCAGATTAGGGCCTTTCGGCTCTTGTCATCTAGTTACCTTTTGTCACTGAAAATTTTTCGCCTTTTGTCACTGAAAATTGTTTGAAAAACAGCGGTTCACCACAACTAACGTTACTGCGCTCCGATATAATCACGAAGTGGGGATCCATTAGCATACTTTTTTCCATTCGATCGAGGAGATCCAGCGCTATCTAGGCCCTATTTCACACTGTCAGCAGACAACGAAACTGCGCAAATGGAGCAACGTTCTTATGTTTTTTGCAACGTCTGTTTGAAACCGAGATCATTCCAAACAATCTTCCAATTTTCACATTAAAAAACTTAAAAACAGTAACAATAACTTAATATGCACAGCAAGAACACGTGAAGCATTTAAAACCCTACAATGTTCCCAATTGCACATCCACTAGAGAAATCAGATGAAAAGTATGAATTTCAATTAGTTTTCTTGATTCTCTTGAATTACAAGTGAATTTGTGCGGAAAGATAGACACCGCAATTTGTATTAAGATTTCTTTGTGAAGTATGCGGGATTCCACCCGATGACCAGTAGTTTCAGTACCAAATTCATTTCATTTATGTCTCATAGTGTTCCCTGACAATGCTTTAATCAATACCGTAACTTCCTTAAAGGATTACTCAAATACTCGAGCGTAGCAGCTATGACAAATCTTAGGAATAGTTTTTCGGCGACGAAAAACTCAAGGGAACATTTACCGTCTGGATCACACTGCTTTACTTGGCACAGAGCTTTAGAAATTGGCTATGAAAAACTGTGTATAGAAAACAGGCAAATGGCCAAGAATTGACTGTTTTAATATCTCAGCCTAGCGGAACACCATGGTGTTCCTCAGGCAATTTTTCAATGTTTTTAAGAGGGCAACTACCATATGACAAAACTCAATGACAATATTTCCTTGTGCTTACAATAAGAACGCCATCATACCTTTCCTGTTTAAAGTTGGCCATTCATGGTTTTCTCTCCAGGAGTTGGTTGTTGATAGCGTGACACAACCCTAAAATTTTATCCATAATAGATTTTTCTCTCATCCCTGTACTTTCGCTTTTGCGGAAAATTTTGCAGCATAAAAATACCCGATCACTACACGCACACGCTGTTTTTTACCGCTTATAAAATTGCCTTGAACCAACTATAGCATACCATCAAATTATTTCGCACTTTCAAAAGTCGAGTGAACAACCGTCATGTGTTGCACAAATCGAGATCAAAGCTCAATTCAATTTAAGATAATACATCGTCAAAATCTCACGGTATTTAGAGAAACCGCAGTTATTTTTTGTAAATTATATAGTGAAAAGCTGATGTTAATATTGTTTCTCGGAAATGAGGCGATAACTTACGTCCAACGTTGTCAATTCTAAAATCCAGTATCCGATCGATTCCATCAGTGTTCTCGTAATCTACCGAACGAGGCTTTTGATTCGAACTTTCGTCATCTGTGTCTGTCAGCTCTTCTTCGTAAGTATCCTCTTTGTAGCTTCTAAAACATCAACAACTATTTAATCTTCGAATACCTTTTTGTACAAATAGTAGCTGGCAACCTCGATGAGCATAAAACAAGATTTTCTTAATTCCCAGACTAAAAGAAACAAACGGCTCAACTTCTACTCGATTGATCGCTTTTCCTTTTTGGCAGCACAAATTGGATCAAATATTTTCCAAGTAGCGCTAAAAAACCATCATGATCAACACTGAAAACTATAGAATCTCCGATAGCCTCATTCTACTAAAATTTTCTAGATAGCAGCAAATTTGACTACTGTAACTGTACCTTATATAGCAATTTCTTCAAACGAGGCTACCGCAAAAGTTACCAAGTGTTTCGCCACTACAAAAGCACTCTTTGAATTGTCAATCCAGCTGTTCTAAATTGTGGGAGTAAAAACTACCTTCGGTATTGGAAAAACGATCATATCTGTCGATATTTTTTTTTCTGTAGCCCACTTTTATTGTTAACCATTTTAATCCAAATTGTGCTGCTTTTAAAGTGAAAAAATGATCACAATTGCTCACATTTTCAATGTTTTATCCATTGTTAAGTTTATATTACGACAAGTAAAAATCAAAGTTCGCAAATTTAATTCCATTGAGATCATGAATAATAATTCCTTAGATAAGTACTAGGCTTTTTTAATGCACTTACTTCACTTTCGTCGCCTGTCTCTTCGACGTTCTTCTATCGTCACTTGATTCACCATCATCTTCACTACTTTCACTGTGCTTTTTCTTCCTATCATGCGACCGCTTATGTTTCTTACTCTTCTTGTGTTTGCTACTACTCCTATCCTTTTTCCTCTCCTTTGATTTGCTTTTGTGTTTCTTCGATTTCTTCCTCGCTTGCTTCTCTTTCCGAGCATGTCGGCTGAGGAACTCTCCATCAGAGCTGGACTCCTCGTATGCTGAACCACTATCATCTTCAGACGATTTAGATCTTCTTGACTTCGCTTTCGGGATATCAAACTTGGGCACTTTCTGCTCCGTCTAAGCATCAAATTCTATTTGTTCTAATCATTGTCAGACCTATTAATTTTGGGCGCAAATCCCGCTAAACAATTGTTTTTTCCAGTTCCAGACAAAATAAAATAAAAAGTGACCCGATTACCGGACAATAAAGCTTCATCAACAAGGCTGATTATCTTGATAATAAAAGATCTGAGTTTACAATTGAAGAATTTCCTCTTTTAGAAATAAACTGCGCCTAATTTTTCAAAGGTATTAAATTGAACTAACAACAATTAGAGACGATTCTCATTAACGGCATATGAAAGAAGGCTAGCCAGGCATAAGTTACTCGACATCATCTTTCAAAATTCGTTTGAATTTTACGACAACCGTTAATAGACAAATTCACAGACAAGCATTAATAGACCAACTTTTACAGCTCACCTCTATTTGGAAGGGCGCAGTTTGAGTTCGCGCTCGTCCTGATCGTCGAATTCCATAAAGATCGGGCTCAGCTTCCCACTAAAAACGACCAAATTATTAGTTGCCAAGATTTACAGCTTGAGGGGTCATTAGTTAGACCAAGCTGATTATTTCAACAAAGGTAAAAACAGCTCATTTTAAACCTGGCCCAAGTTTTTGCAGCACAATTTTGGCCCACAGAATGTTTATTTTGTACCACGAATGTTTATTTTGTACATTTTAAGTTGAATAATGCATCAGATTACAGTCCTGAAAAAACCGGTGCCTAAAGAGTCTAACCTCTGGCTCATGAGCTCTTTTGTTTGAACTTCTTACTGATTCGTTGTCATTTGACTCTGGACTACTCGGCCCAGACACATCCGCCTTCTCAGCATTCCTAAAACAGAACTTAACTTATAAGAAATTAGTGATAATCAAAATAAATGATGAACAAAAGTGCATTCTTTAGTGACCAGAGAACGCATTGAAAAGTAAAAATTTCGTTAACAATTATTTTTTGTATCTATTGCTCATTCAGAAGTCGGTAGAGACAAACAAAAAATAATCAATTCACTGGCTAGAGACTTCCAATTACAATATTATACCTTTAAACCAAATAAACTGAAGACGTTGTTTTCTTTTTCTCGCCAACAGCTCAATGTCAAGTTTTGCTCTGAAAATTCTTTATTGAATATTGACGTCGAAACCCAATTCTGCTAAGTGAAAGGAACTCTCAAATAACATTTTTGTTCATTTTGAATACAACGTGTAGGAATGCCGATGTTTTAAACGTCGCAAAACAAACATGTTTCCGTTTTCGCGAGGTTTGAGTAATATTTATGGTTTTTAATTTCATGTTTTCGACAGGCTTCGTTGTAATTAAAAAGCTGACTTTTTATGATAACTTTTAATTCGAACTCTCATTTTCAGACGCTTTTCAACCAAAACACAAGTTTCGATCGTGTTCATAATCAACTACACTTCGAACCTCCAATTGAGTCGCTTAAAAGTTGGTTAATTTAGCACTATACATTTTTTTAAGAAACACTAACTCCAGCTATAAAACCATGGCTAAGGATGTGTACGCCGTGGCATACGCGTGTATTTTTTAAACATGCCGAATATCTATCTATACAATGCATTGTTTTCTGATACCGACTTCTGACAACACTAAAAGATTGGGGACATCAAGCTTGAAAATTCTGATGAATGTATGAGCTTAAAGAAGGCAAACTATAAAAATTAAAATTCTTAATTTTTTTTGACGAACTTCCGATTCAACTTTGCCTTTTTCCTTTAAGTTATTTGTACCATTTACTATTTAAATGGAGTGATTTAGGCTTAGAACATAAACAGCAAAACTTCTCCAGCTATCAGCACTAATATTATTTATGAAGGACAATAAGCAGCGAGCCAAATGAAAAAATAGTAAAAGTTAAAAAGCCCATACGATTTACCTAATTAGGCATTACTAGTAGCAGGTAAGCTGCAGCACCTCTTGTTGACTTCTTCCTATTGGCATTTAAAAGCGAGGAATTAATTACCATCTTATTTCGAGACTACAGCCAAGAAACCGTATGATTCTTCCAAGCTCTAGAATTGCCTGCATTCAGCCACAACTAACAAGCAATCAATTATATGGCAGAAAAAATGGAATCACGGTTGCCATCGTCGAAATTCCTCAATTTTTGCTTTCGTTATATCTACTGCTGTTCCAGCTTATTTCGATTTTGCTTTTCGACCTGGGCTGAGTTCATATTTCCTTCTTTGGCCGAACTGCTCTTCAATTACGAAATAGACAGAATAAGAAATGAAAGAAATTAGCCTAGAGAAGTCAAAGGTATCATTGAAAGTTTGTAACGCAAAAAATCTCGATAGCCGAAGAAAAAAGTCAACGCCAAACCTATCTTCCCCAAAATCCTCAAAGCTTTAACTTGCATCAAATCAATTTTTCCTAAACCAAATTTTCCTTAATCAATTTAAGCTCAAGATTGTCAGATATTTATCAGTTAAGTCAAAAAATCCTTCCAAACGTAGTAAAAACGCTTAAGCTCGCAGAATATTTATGACCAATTCATTAGACAAACAGATCTCAAATAACGACGGCAGATTTTAGCACTGCAGTTTTCACTTGATTCCAAGGTGCCAATTAAGTCGTATGGGTACTCAAGTGCCACTGCTTTTCTGGTATTGAGCACGGTTTTGTTTGTGTTCTACGGTAATGAATAATGCTTTCAAACTTTCGTAGACGAGTAGAACCAAGGACAAAGCGAACGTTGGTTTAAAAAATTATTTTTGAGACCTTATTTAACGCCATAACTGACTGATGCAGTACTCAGTGTGGTCTTTACTTGAAAGAGCTATTTACTAATTTTGCACTTCATATTGACGAACCAAATGTTTTCTGCTGCATTTTCATGTGTTCCATTAATTGCTTAGATTTTGATTGTTCACGTCGCGCAAAATTTTATTAAAAATGCTTCGTGACCAGACAAATAATCGCTGCTATAAACGAAGATTTTCTGACCCAGAAATTTTCCCTCAATTTTTTTTCAATTCCTTTAAACAAACTGACAAAACATGGGGTAGCGACTACAAAAAGTCTAATATGTCAACAACATAGCTGTTAATTACCAGAAAATAGACGTAATAGCTTCGTAGATCTTCAGTATCAAAGATAATAAAAAACGCCAAAATTTTTAATTTTTATTAAATACTGAGATGTTATTTTTGATTAAGAATATGTCAAACTTACTGCTGCTTCTAATAGCTGCTCTCAACTTACCTTCACCTTCACTTTTCAACAAGTGACACACATTCACTTCTTATATCTTCGAATTAAAGAAAAATCAATTTCGAGTGATGAAGTCAATTTTGAGAGGTACGTCACGTGTGAAAAAAATCTTATTTGCGCGAATGAGCAAAAAACTCGCTCCACTAAAGAATGAAAAATGCAGTCAAGCACGCAATTCAGTTGAAAATGCAAGAACGAATGAATATAAAGCAGATTGAAGTCATACGGTCGTGGCGTCATATGGTGTCGTATCAAAAATCTTGACAACGAAAAAAAAACCAAGAGAAGGCTGAATTTGCCCTCAGTACACTTAATTTTGTGGCAAGGAATTCCAGACGCTTTGCAGAACGCGAAACGCTTCATTAAATGCTCGAAATTTAAGCGACCGGCAAAAATTCTAATATTTCCGCATTCACCAAAAAGCCCACTCGTCTAGCTCTAGGAGTCCAAATTTATCAAAATCTGTATCAACAAGGTCTATGATCTTCTTCACCGTTAAAAAGACCGACATATAAGCGTGAATTAAAATCGCGGATACAAGTTGACATCTTAAAAAAGTCCTCTTTTCAATTTACCCTGATTTCACTTTTGCTTGGGATTAGGAACTCCAGCCGAATGGTGCCTTGTACAATACGAAAAATGAGAATTCTAGCCAGATGCTTAATTTCGTTCGCCGCACAATCTGATTGTTTAAATTGGAAATAGCGAATTAAATCAGCCGGGTAGTCCCTTGATTATCTATGTTCTGCGGTTGGTTACGCAAGCCTCAACTTGTCGCGCGGGTGGGCATTGCGGCTACGTATATTCATACCTTTGTCATGCTATTTTATTTAAAATAAACAAAAGGGGAGAACAGTTGCTTTTCAAACAATGCATATTTAAAACTGACCAGTAACAGAGAGCGGGAATTATTCGGCTTTCGATTTTATTCGGCTAGACCGCCTCCTCCTGGGGATTAACTTATAAGGATTCTTACCCAGTTATACTTGGACAGAAAGCGCTAGAGCTTTCAGTTTTTAAAAATGATGCTCCGTTGAAAAATCAATAACAAAAACGACTTGATATAGGATCATTTTGTGGATAAGATACAAAAACGAACTCACCAGAAACCACTGTTGAGTTTGGCAGACGTGGCTAAGACTGAGGGAGAATTCGGACAGGGTTTGAAAAACGGGGTGAAATGAGTGCCTACTGCAAGCGCCAGCGTTTTTGATTCAAAATGCTTAAGGCAATCTCGATTTTACATGCTCTGCATGTTTTTGGCAAATAGTTCGATTTGACTGATAAAGGAACGCGCTCTACTTTATACTGAACAGCGCAAATATATTCAACTAACTCACTTCACAAAATGCCACGTTGCAATTGTATATTCGCTCTATCTAGCTTAGTATGGTTAAAATGAAAGGGAGCAACTGAACTCTACTGTGCTTTGTGAATAAATGAACGAGTATAAAATCGGCGGTTGCTAGGCAAAATCTGCACAAATTGTGAACAAGCATCTGGCGCTGTGTATATTGTCAAATATTTATTATACTCTTATCTATCTATCTACGTGAGAAAGCACGCTCCACTATATCAGTTTAAACCATGGCCACATAGAAAGTAAGTTAAGCTAGCACGCACTGAAGTGAGTTAAAGCGTGGCCTGATAGAACGTTGTAACACGTACACGTTGAACTGAAAGCGGACAGAAAACGGGAAAATTTCATACATTAAGCGTTGTGCGTCACAAGTGGAAATGAATAAAATTCCCTTAGCAACGGTTTCCAATAGCAACGAGCTAAATTTATGCGGTCCATGTAAGTACAAGTATGAAAGCGCGATATGCCTGTCTCAATCCGTATTTTTTCAGGCAAACATATCTGACTGTAATTTACATGCATTCACAACCGATCTATTTAAGGTACAATCATTGCCTAGGAAGTCCACGTTAAGTCCACGATGATCGTCATTGAACAATCAAATAATAAAAGCTTGAATTCACTAACATTTCAGACGATTCGTCAGTAGTTTGATCGTTGTTCAAAGCACCATCACACATTGGTCATCTGAAATTGTATGGAATTTGGGCTATTAAGGTGCTATTCGTATTATAGAAAACGTGTCAAAAGTCGGACGTTATTAAAGACGTTATAGAATGTTATAAATTCCACAATGAACAAATTACAAGATAAAAATCTAAATCTTTGGTCCCTGAAGTTGAATTCAATTGCTATAAATTTTGACATACGGAACCACTCGTTATAATTTTGGCCATATAATTTGCAAAACTAGCCAGATTCGTTTTTTTGATTTGTATATTGAGATGTATTATAAATAATGGGCACTAATTTCTAGAAAAAGAGTCAAGAATTTATGGATCAAGTTGATCAGGTTTTGAGACTGAATTTACTATAACATACGAAAATCTTGAAAGTTCAAAACTAGAATTGCATAATAATAATGATAATAATTAATATTTTTGGTTCCTGCGTAATCGCAGCGGAACAGCATTAGGCTACCGTGGCCTGTTCTCAGCTTCCCTTTTTCCAATTGCTCCCCGTCAAATCGCACAAAGACAGAAATAACAAAAGTGTAAGTTTTTTTCAAAGTTTTCCCATTATCTTTTGGGTCTTTTCCAATATAGCCAACCCCCCTATGGTTTATGATGTTTACCCTGATGGTGGGATATAATGGTAAAGGCCTATCCTTTTTCCATGATTTTGAAATTATTCGATAGAAAATAAAAGATAGATGAAAATTAATTGAGAGAATTCACAAAACTGGCAGGCAGAGAAAATCCAGGTACACTCGCTGACCAAATTAATCGGATAATCATCAAAGTTAAGTAGCTCCAAATCCAAAAACCGACACGCCTACTGAAAAGAAAATCCCGATAAAAAGAGGGCATTTAATCAGACCGAAATGTGGAGGAGGGTGGACCGGTGTACTGCTGGGTAAGAACCGCCCTTTACACCATGAAATTGTCTCAAAGCTGTTTTGATGAATCGGATACTTAAAGGCTAGTAAGACGTATGGCTATCTCCCCCGGTACTTAATGCCCTCCGGACGTCACCTGGCATCCTGTTTTTGAGGACAAAAAGTTGAAGTTCAGAAGAATCGGGTGAGCGTAAAACCGCATTAAAATAAAGACCACATGACTAATATAATTGCTACACACTTCGTTTGATAGCAATTAATAAGTGATGTGAGTTTAAGTTTGTTCAACTATGAATGAGTTTTCATTTGCGTTACCGTTATGCCTGTACAAGGAAATGCGCTAGGTTCTACACCTATCATAATGAATTTCCAAAACGACATTCCTGTTAATTTTAAAACATTCCTGTTAATTTTAAAACTAAACTCAACTTGTAAGTCTTGCAGCAAACATTTGGAAAATTAAAATAAAACCACAAACAACTTCGACTGGTAATATTTTACCGAGAGATTGTTATACCGATCCACATCCAGAATAGTCTGCAAATGCAGTTTTTGAAATAACCGGAAAAAACTTGACAAGACGTTAAACTACCAAACTTAAGCCTAAACTTAATGAGCTATTGCCACAACGGGTCAAAAAAACCTCGGGGGTTGCGACCCCAATAGCCTCAATTACTACTACTACTACTACTACTACTACTACTACAACTACATTAAAGATGCGAATAAAATGTAATTTTGTATCACTTTGTGAGACTTGGAGTTCATAAACTTTAAATTGCGGCACCTAGTATTTCGCCGTTACCGTATTATCCTAATTTCAGCAAGAACGCTATCAAGTGGTGTAAAAAAAATCTTTGAGAAACCAAAAATTGGTTGCAAGATGGGGTGCTAACCTACTTTTGAGGTTCAGTATAATTTTGTCTGTATTCTAGGACTTCTTCAATTGAAATAAATTTCCCGTCGGCTCATTTTAAACAATCGATTGAATTGGGAAGATTTTCTCTTTGACGAATATTTGGAACTCTATTGTAGCGTGCTTCAGTCAGGGAGAGCTGGGGGCTATGAAAATAACAAATGGCCATTAGAGGCTACATTCACTGACAAAGTAACACAAAATGCAGTTTTACAAGTTTAATTGCTTTTTAAGATAAATTTTCGTCATCACTTGCTGTTAATTTTGATTTTTATGTCAATCGACGCATTAATCATCAGTAGTCATTAGATCTACTTTTCGCAGCCTGTCGAGAAGACGAATCTCAATTAAGCAAATTAACGATACAGATAAGACAACAGAACTCGAAGTGGTTAATTGAGCGCAGAAACCAAGTACTGAATGATATGGACGAAAAAGAACAATTCATTGTGACATTAGCTTCAGAGAAGGGTTCGTCCAATTGGTTAAATGCTCTGCCACTTAAAAAATACGGATTCAACATAAATCAAGAATTTCGAGATGGGCTGTGTTTGAGATATCATTGGGACCTTGAGAACCCCCCGAACATTGCACATGTGGAGAAAAATGGACAATCGCACACACCCTCCACTGCCCGAAAGGAGGATATACACACCTGAGGCATAACGAAATTCGTGATTGTTTCGGAGAGTTGTTGAATCAGGTTTGCCATGATGTAGAATAGAGCCGAAACTTCTTCCGCTTCAAGTCGAGAGCTTTGCAAGCAACTCAGTAACCAAAGATGATGAGGCTCGACTCGACATTAAAGCAAATGGATTGTGGGAGTCACGATTCCACCGTACCTTCTTCGACGTCAAGGTCTTTGATCCGCATGCCAAATCATGTCCAAAAAACACCAAGGACGCTTACAGGTATCATGAATCACTGAAGAAACTGAAATATGAAAAGCGGATTGTCGAGGTTGAACAGAGCTCCTTTACGCCACTGATCTTCTCATGTACTGTCGTCATGTACTGGCGGAGCGAGTCCCAACACGAACAAAGTCATCACAAGGATAGCTCAGAAAATGAGCCACAAACGAGAAGAGTTTTAGCGATATTGTTAGTTACATACGGACGAGGTTAAGCTTTGCATTTCTACGAAGCTGCCTCCTATGCATAAGAGGCTGCAAAGTTTTAAAAAACTGGAACTAACCGAATCATCCATAGGGGCCATTATAGAAGAGGGAAGGGCTCAAATAATTTTAGTTTCTAGACGCGATGATTATTAATGTCATCTAATGTTTCTTACATTGCTATTATATGTCTTTTCCTGAAGCTATTTAATAGTTACTCTTTGTTGTACCACCGTGTTAAACTGAATTCACGCTTTTCACCTTTTAAATTATATACACCTGCTAATAGTGTTCTATGTACCTTTAATGTACGTGCTTTTCTTAACGCTAGCTTCTATTTGATTTTAATTTGTTGTACCACCGCGTTAAACTGAATTCACCCTTTTCTCTCATTAGATCTACTTTTGACTAAACTGACACGCTTAATTAAAAAATCCAAATTTGACCAGTTTTACATAAGCAGCTGTTTTGAGTCCCACGTGAAATCTTGTTCAACTTTCTCAAGTTGAACAATCTTGTTCAAGTTATTGCATTGTGAAATCAGCAAATGTATGAGAAGTTGAACAGATTTCAAGTGGGACTCAAAATACAGCTGCTTATGGAAAACTGGACAACTTCTATCTGGATTTTTTCTGTAATTAGGCTCGTCAGCTTAGCCAAACAAAAGATCTATTAAACTTCTGATTGTGCGCCGATTGACAAAACGAACGGCCAAAATTATGTTGACTAAAATTGACTTCCAAAACAGGCAATTTACCATGTTAAATTGAATTTTGTAGGTTTACTTTTGGATCTTTTCGGTTTGTTTTCAGTGTGTTTTGGATCTTTTCAGTTTGTCACCCCCCCCCCCCCCCCCCGCATAACGTACTGGGGGCACAAACGGAAAAGATCCAGTGTATTATTATATAGCTATTTTAGATGGGAGCTGTGGTTGAAGAAGGGAGGATGTTAGATTGACTCATCTTCTTTCACATTAGTTATTTGTGTTCCAATGCTGTCTTATTTTTC
This sequence comes from Convolutriloba macropyga, assembly GCF_964194025.1. Classification (NCBI taxonomy): domain Eukaryota; kingdom Metazoa; phylum Xenacoelomorpha; order Acoela; family Convolutidae; genus Convolutriloba; species Convolutriloba macropyga. Next base: position 56,025,264 of record NC_134478.1, read on the forward strand.
ACAATTTTCTCAACTGATGTTTGTATATCATATGATTGATAGATTTGAACAATACGAAATGCTTTGAAGACGTAAAGCTGGAAGGGCCCCGGATCAGCCAATATTCACCTAGTGTTGGGTTGGTGCATTTCTTAATTTAGCTTTTGTTAAAACATTGACACCAATTAATGCGCATTTTTTCGACACGTTTGCAATAATTGCTTTAAACTTCGATCGAAAGCAATTTAAAGTTTATATAAAGGAAATTCAAATGCTACGGAAATTCTTCAAAACCAGGCAGCTTACTCTGCAATAAAGACGTACGCTTATCAATGCTACTTGCAACAATAAGTGAACTGTTTTAGCAATTAAAAAAAAATATTGCCAGAAAATAGTCTAATTGTCCTAATTGCCTAATTGTGATAAACTTATTAGCCTAATTGTTGTGATAAACTTATTAAATTAGCCTATTGTTGTGATAAACTTATTAAATAGTTTCATATCATGAAATGGGACTGTATTATATGCAAAAAGAATTTTCACCACAACTCCTACAGTGTCCCCTGTCAAAAATGCAAGGAATATGCCCACATCAAATGTGCAGACGTCTCGAAAACAGCCAAAAACGTGGAGTGGATCTGTTTATACTGTTTTAGGCCCGCGATTCCCCGAGTTAGCCCAGACTCTGCTTCGCTTGTTGGTCCTGGTGACCTTCAGGAGCAAGCTGGCTGTGAGAGGGGCCGGGAACCGGGCCAAGCCATAGCGGGAGACGTACGCCCAAATTTTCAAAACCCACTGAACCCCCAAAGCCAACAAACAGCGCTAGAAAAACCAGAAGACCTGCTTCCTATCTACCAAGAAATCGTTCACTGGAAGCCAAGCTTCATGAGAATCGACAAATGCAAAGCAGGCAACTCTTTTACCAACGCACTAAACGACGCCCTTAAACCTCTTGCAGACCAATCAGCAAATGCCCCCTTCTCATTGCTCGCTGCCATGATCATGCCCCACCTACTGCTCTGCCGGACAAAGAAGGCCGACGACAACTCTGCCAATAAAACGCTAAACCGACGTCTTGACCTTTGGTTTAGTGGAAAACTGACGGAACTTTTCCATGAGGCAGGAGCATTGCAAAAACGAAAGCCAGCAGCCAAACAAAAAGTAAGTGAGCCCAAACCAATCAAACGTTTCAATGAATTGATGAAAGAAGGAAAAAGTTATTGTTGACCTTTATTGAATTCAAGTTATTTCAGAAAATAGTCCAATAGATTCGTAGACGTGCAGTCTCAAAATATAATGAACGACCCAAAAACCTTTTAAGCTATGTTGAATAAGAATAAGAAGTTCGATTAAGAATCTGTTTAGCTTAATGCTACTTCTAATAGATGCCCTCAAATACCCTTCATTTAGAGTGACACGCACTCATTTGACCTTATCCCTTGGAATTATAGTAAAGATAAGCCATTTTTAGAGTCAGGTCATTTTTGAGAGTGAGGTAAGTCACGTGTGACGGATGAACAAAAATCTCGCTCCAACTAAGAGTGAAAAATGACGTCACACACGCAGTTGCAGAGCTCAGTTGAAACTGCGTGAAAGAATGAAAAAAGCAGACTTGTAGTGATTGTGATGTCATGAGGTCGTAACAAAGAGAAGGCCAAAATAGCCTCATCTATCGCTTCGCGGCTATTAAAAAGTATTATTGAGGTCAATTCTTCGTTGTGGGCCTCCAATGACCAAAAATCCCAAAACTATGAACATGAAATTGTTTCTAGTACTAGTAGATCAATCCTCTGTGAACTGTTTGACTTTTGTTTTCAGTCGTATTGCCCTTATTTATCTTGGGTGGTTTAGTTTTCTCATTTACAAGTCTTCTCTCGTGCATTTATTGCTCATCGTCATGGCTTTCAAAAACTTAAGCCGAAGCTTCAAAACTTCAGCCGAAAAGAGCCGATGTCAAAATTGATGAAGAGCCGGTCAGAATTGATAGATAAATTGCATGTAATTACCCATTAAATTGTTCTTTCCCATTCCCCCCCCCCCAGCTTAGTGGTCAGATAACCGATACCCAACCCCCCCCCCCCACCTCATCATGGCAATTATACTATAGTTGGGGGCCTGTAAATTCATGGGGGAAAGACCCAAACTTATTAGTTAATAAATACGGAGAGCATTCGGTTTGTTAAATTGCTCTGATGTTCGGTAATGAAATTTCGATAATTCCAATGGAGGCTAGATCCATATCAAGATCCACGGAGGTTGTTATATAGTAAGTCCCATAAAGTTGCAACGCAAGCGAACGTTCGAAAAGCTCGGGGCATGCAATTGAAGTGTTTTGCTAGATATCTGCATGTTTTGAATTTGAACTTTGGCCTTTGAAACGTTCGATAGCGTTGCAACTTTATGGGACTGACTATAGTTCTATATCAAGTCCCATGCGCGGGGGTGACAAATGGAAAAGATCCGATGTTTCCCTGCCTCACTTGCATTTCAAAAAAGCTACTTAAGCAAATTCCGGTATCACCCTAATATTGTCTTACCAATTTTTCTTCCATAATGCAATTAGGCTTATTCATTGAATTAAAACTGTCAGTAATTGATACTCTCATTACATTCATGCATAGAGCTTCAATTTTCTCACTAGCGTTGCAAACTTTACGCCGTTGAGCTGTCATATTGGTTACTTCATTTCAAATCTATCTGAAACCATTTTCTTTTTCTATCGGATGTCCTCGATTCCGACAGAAATTTCTTTCTTACTGATTTCACTATTCGGTTGGCAATAAACTGGCTATCCATTCATTTCTACCTGAAAATTCATTCAACTTAGCTTATGACAAAATTCTTCGATCGGTTATGTAACAATAACTACGTCATTCAAATTACGGAACTCAGAAGGTACTCATACTTCTTTTCAGGAGTACGCAACCTGTTAAAGACATCTGTGACATTTGAATCCTGATTGGCTCAAAAAAACAGACATGTCATTCAAATATCTAAGACGAATTGAAATTCAGCGACAAGTCTCAAATGATAAATGAGAAGAGACCTCTGCAGAAGAAAAGGTCCATATCGAAAATCTTGTTCTCGAACATTGGCATTTCGTAAAAGAAATTTTTTTCGAGAAGATTTTTTGATGGAGAGAAATCCTAATAAAAACGTTCTAACGAAAATTTCAGTTCAAAAGATGACATATCCTAATAGTATTGAAAAAAGCAGTCACGTAAAACATCAGCTGTAATGGCAAACACTATGCCTGCTTCATTGACTATGAAAACGCAATGACGTAAATAGTAACCTGCTGCTGAGAAAGCTGATAAATCCTTGATGGAGAATTCCTGTCAAATGAGATTGAACAGAAAAACAGGAGTAGCCCA
>NC_134478.1:56028816-56121282 GCF_964194025.1 Convolutriloba macropyga
CCACACATCAATTTTATTGAATCATCTACATGCGATTCCACATCCTGAGGGAGTCTCCGACACCGAACCTCTTCCTCACAGACTCACAATTAAGGCGTTGAGGTTTCCTAATTTTAACGTCTTGTCCGCCCCGGGAGCGCGAATCAAAGACTTCTACAACTTCCTTCCACAGCCAGGTCAGTACGAGACCATCGTGCTGTTCGTTGGTGGGAACGACCTCTTCAACGGTCGAAACCCCTCATCAGCCTCTGAGTTGGACATTGCCAACGAACTCTGCCTCCTCGCTGACGGGGCCTGCACGCTCGCACCGAGAGTGTTTGTCATTGGAATCCCACCAAGACACTATCAGCCACAGAGGTCGAAACATACCAACCAAATTCTAGCAGCACAGGCCTCGGGTTGGTTGTTTCGAGGAATTTCCAAGGTCATCTACGACGAGGACCTCCACGTTCGAAGGGACCGGGTCCATCTAAAGCACAGAGGACTCAGTGGGGTGAGAAGCATCCTCAAACAACGGGTCCTCAGAGCCAAGTTCAGCGAGCGAGTGGATCGAGAGGGCCACACGGGAACCTTCTACTGCTCACACCGCCGCTGCATTTGTGGCCTTTCTCGAAACTAGGCTAGTCTTCTAAGCCCCGATACTTGTTTAAGTATCACCGGCTTCACAATTACCAACCCCGATACTTCTTTAAGTATCACCGGTTGCTCCTCTGTTTGCGTATAACTTGACTTACATCGGTTCCCCAAAAGAAAATCGAGATGAAGTTCAAACCACCTGACCTACCGGCAACTCCTACCCCGGAACAATGGAAGTGGTGGAAACGTTGCTTTGCAGATGGACTGGCCATTAATGGCACCACCACCGATGCTGACAAGCTGGTCTTCTTGCGAACCTACGTAGGGGCCGACTACTTTGCGCTTCTTGAGAGTGCTACCGGCTACAACGATGCCATAGCGACACTAGACAAGCAGTTCCTGAAGCCAACAAGGGTCCTGCTCGCGCGTCACCAAGCCTTAAGTGCTAGGCAAAAGGAGGACGAAACTGTCACACAGTTCTTTGGACGTTTGAAACGCCTGGTCGAGAACTGCGTATGTGCCGACCTGGACATTCAACAGCACAAGGATTATTTAGCCCGCGATGCCCTAATTGCGGGACTTCGTTCCGACACGATTCGTGCGCGGTTGTTAGAGCTGGAGGATTCCAAAGCCGATATTGATAGCTGTGTTTCCTTGGCAAGTGCATTCGAGCTTTCAACTGACTTCTCAAAGTCTTTCAAGTTGCCTGAAGCATCAATTGTTGCAGTTGCGGATACGAATTGTGCAACTTCCACAATGTCATCTACAAAACCTGGTACACAACGGCCCCCCTTCAACGGTACCACCAAAGCAAAATGCAGCTTTTGCGGTCTCAAGTCACACCCTCGCACCAAATATCCAGCGAAGCGCGACACCTGCCACAAGTGCTCGAAGTTGGGTCATTGGGCGTCTGTATGTCGCTCCTTGTCTGCAGCCATGTATGCTTTCCCTGAAAGCGACAGTAATGGGGACCAAACAGTCGCATCAGTTCTTTGTGCTACAGGAGCGGCCAGCACTGTGCAGGCAGAAATTTTCTTCAAACAAGCGGGAACGTCCGTGCAGGGAATGATCGACACTGGCTCGACCGGATCGTTCATTACTCTGGAAGCAGCTTCAAAACTCGCCCTCAAGATCAATAAGAAGAGGAAAGAGACAACTCTGACCAATGGAGACACCTTGGTAAATAGTGGATCGACACAAGCAACAATTGTCATGAACAAAAACCAGTATAACGTAGCGTTCACAGTCGCTAGGTCGTTGGTCGCAGACGTAATTATTGGACTGGACGTGCTTCGAAGGCACCATGAAGTGAACCTGATGTTCAATGGTCACCGACCAAAAACAAGTCTGATATGCGCTTCATCCACGCAACCTGGTTTCCCAACAATGCAAATTGACCCACCCGTAATTTTTTCGCATTCGGTTTACAAAGCAAAGCCTATCGCTTCAAAATCACGGGAACACAAGATCGAGGACCGCAATTTCATGGACACTGAAGTTAAAAGGATGATCGCGGATGGGATCATCACAGTCTCCACGTCCCCGTGGCGCGCCCAAGCCTTCGTAAATAGAGATCACAAGCCCCGCATGGTGATAGACTACTCCGAAACAGTGAACCGATACACCTCCAAAGACGCGTTTCCCTTTCCGGATATGCAAGAGCTCTTGGACAAAGCAGCCCAGAATACTGTATTCTCCAAAATCGACTTGAAATCAGCTTATCACCAGGTCCCGATAAAAGAAGAAGATCGCCCTTCACCGCCTTTGAGGCATGTGTCCAGCTCTTTGAATTCACCAGGCTCCCCTTTGGCCTCACGAATGCCGTCTCCGTCTTTCAAAGGGAGATGCTGTCCTTCATCAAACGGAATAAGTTAGAACGAACTTTGGCCTATCTCGATGACGTCATCATAGGGGGACGCACAGTGGAGGAACATGACGCAAATTTAGATCACTTCATGGCGGCGGCAAAGCGAGAGAGCCTCACCCTCAATGAGGCGAAGTGCGTTTTTCGTACCAAAACCGTCGCAATGTTGGGACACATTGTGGAAGCTGGAACAAAAACTTCCGGACCCGGAGAGAATACGCACCCTCCTAGATTACCCGGTACCAGAAAACCAAGCCCAATTGAAAGGCCTGGAAGGCTTCTTTGCCTACAATTGCAAGTGGATAAAAGATTTCTCCATTAAAATCTCACCGTTGCTCAAAGCACGGAAGCAAGGGGCTTTTCCCCTGGACTCCGAATGCAAGTCTACAATTCAAAAACTCAAGGAAGAAGTTGGAGCGGCCATTTTATGGCTTCCTGTACCAGGTGAGCCCTTGGTCCTTGAAACTGACGCCTCCGGCTCAGGGATTGGTGCAACCTTGAGTCAACAAGGAAAACCCGTCGGATTCTTCTCCCGTACACTATCCAAAGCCGAAACTGCATACGCAGCTGTTGAACGCGAAGCGATGGCCATTGTTGAGGGCTTTCGACGATTCTCGGATTTGTTACGCTGCTCGAGAGTACTGGTAAAAACTAACCAAAAAGCGCTCTCATTCATCTTCAGTCGCAATACGTCACGGATAAAAAGTGAAAAGTTAGTCCGATGGAGACTAGAGCTCTCACAATACAATTTCGACATAAGTTATCATAAGGGATGCGATAACGTTTCTGCCGACGCCCTTTCCAGATTGGCTTCACTCGAGAAAAAAAACTGCCACCAACTTCACAGGGATCTTGCGCACGCAGGCATCACACGTCTCTACGAAAACGTTCAGCGATATAAGCTTCCCTTCTCTGTCCAAGAAGTCCGACAAACGGTAACAGATTGTCAAATTTGTGCCCTCAGGAAGCCCAAGTTTTATCAGCCACCAAAACAACAACTCATTCAGTCAACTAGACCCTGGGAAAGGTTATCCATCGATATCGTGGGGCCCAAAGAGATATCACAGTCTGGAAATCAATACTTATTGACTGTAATCGACGAATATAGTCGGTTCCCCTTTGCTTTTCCACTCCGCAAGATTACATCAAGCAGTGTGAAAGGCTGCCTTGCTCAACTCATTTCAATTTTTGGTCCTCCGAGATTCATACACTCAGATCGTGGCACCCAGATCCAATCAGAGGAATTCCAAGAATTCTGCTTCTCACGGGGTATCGGTCTCTCTCGAACGTCACCGTACCACCCCAAGGGAAACGGGCAGAACGAAAGATACAACGGTGTCATCTGGAAGTCCGTACAGTGCCTTCTCCACTCGGAAGGCCGGAAAGGCTCTGCCTGGGAGGATCTCTTGCCTAGAGCACTGTCCGCCCTTCGAACTCTCATCAACACCGTTACCCGCGAAACTCCTCACGATAGGCTGTTCAACTTCACAAGGAAGGCAGGAGGAGGTGTCTTCGCCCAGGCGTGGTGGATACGAGCCGGCAGTGATGCGTACTTAAAAAAGCACGTCCAAAACAAAGATGAGGTGCCTGTTATTCCTGTGAAAATAGACGAGGTCATAACACCGAATCTGATGAGGGTGAGCTTCCCTGATGGTAGAATAGACACCGTCTCTGCCGGGGACTTGTCGCGAAGGCCAACCGCCGACACCTTAAACATACCTTCGCCGGCGTCGGAGGACGTTGAGATTGCTAACAGGGGATCGCAGGATAACGATGTACCAGTCATAGATGACGACCAGCCAGCGGCCACTGTTCCTGAAGAGGCCGCCACGGCGCCGCGAAGATCAAACAGAGATGACGACCAGCCAGCGGCCACTGTTCCTGAAGGGACCACCACGGCACCGCGAAGATCAAACAGAGTCCGAAACAAACCTAAGCATTTGGAAGACTACGAGATAAACATAGAGTGACAAGAACTTGAGTGGGGAAGAATGTCATAATACGACTCCTCCATAACTTGATAATGATATATATATATATATATATATATGATAATCCTATGTTAATGTACTTGTGTATTATAGATGTCTGATGTTTGATTCAATAAAAGCTTGACACTCAAGCCGTGTTCTCTGTAGTCCACACATCAATGATTTACTATATAATGGCACTTGTTCTGTAACTGGGGGTCGCATAACGTACTGGGGGGCACAAACAGAAAAGATCCCAGAACCGAATTCAGGTATGGGCCAGGCAGAACAGACCTTGGTCACCCTGGGTCAGACCAAACAATCCCAATGCCAACACTGGACAAGACCAAACCGAGCAAAGATCAACCCTGGGCAGACAGAAAAGACTCAGTACTTGGGCCAGACCGAACAGACCCAAAGCCAACACTGGGCCAGACCAACAAAACCCAAGCCCAACCCTGCCAGACCGAAAAGACGCAGTACCTGGGCCAGATCGAACAGACCCAAGGTCAACACTGGGCCATAGTGAACAGACCTAAAACCTAGGCTAGAGGTATAATATATTCATTTTGCATTACACTTTTGCTATAATATGTTCATTTCATAAAAAATGATGTTTGCACTATTTAGTTCATCTGAGGAAAAACCAATTATGAAACTTGCTAAAGAAAAAATACCCAACTGTTGAGAACAAATTTTATATAGTATATCATTTAGTCTATTTTTCTGACTCAATGGATGAGTTTAGACAGCTTTCTATAAGAGAATTTGTGGTCTCCAGTTTATCAAAAACAGACCGGCGACAGGTTATGAGCCAGACGAACTAGACCGAAGATTTGATACAGGCCAGAGCGAACAGACCCGTGACGGTGTATGTGCTAGACGAAACAGACCGAAGATTGGATTTGGGCCAGAGCGAACAGTCTCGCGACGGTGTATGGGCCAGACCAAAAACAGACCGAAGATTGGATATGGACCAAACAAAACCCTACCATGAAGCGCTAAAAAATGTTTTCCACCGCATTCTAATCGTAGCGAATTTCTCAGCGTTACCGCTGGAAAATTTTTCAGCGCTTTCGTCAGAATGCGGTGAAAAAAATTCTCAGAGCTCCCAAATGCGGTAAAAAATTCAACACTGGTTGTACAAAAATTCACCGCAACATATTTTTTATATTACTTGAACCAGCACCTAAGCCGGTTTTTGTCAATGACAATCCGGAGAGCTGCAGACACATGTGCTAACATTTTAGTTTGTTATTTATTGACTCAAACATTTTGCTTATTCAACATTTTTGCAATCAAAATAATCGGAAATTTATGAATAAAAATCTAATTTTTTTCCTAAGCAAGATATAAGCAAAAATTGCCTTTGTTTTAAGCTCGAGAAAAACACGGGATACTCCATACCGAGTTTGATTCAATTAAAGAAGTTTTTGACCCTAAAAAATTCATATTTTTAAAATTCAATAATTGCAATTTATTCCAAATAATCAGAAATTAATCAAAACATTTACCGTAACAACTCGTTAAACCGACAGAACTAGTTTTTTAAAAAAACATAATTGTCGACTGTTCGCCTATTTGAAATTAAAAATAGATGAAAATTTGAGTTTTTTTCTAGTGATGCTAGACCAGCAGTGTTTGGTGTTTTAAGCTCCCTACACATAAATACATTATGGCCCAACGACTCCTTGAATGGATGGAAATAGACTAATTTAGGAATTTTTCACGCTAATTTTAAGCCGAACAAAAATTCTGAATTTTTCTGGAGACGCTGGACAAACATTCTTTGTGTGTTATGAATCTCGTTACTGAGGCATTTCGGACAGTGAATTCGGTTTCATTCAAACAACTCTTTAACCCGACGATCAGATATTCTTTTAAAAATACATTATTTGATTTTTCGATTATTTGAAACTAAAAAAAGCGAAGACCTAAGTTTTAGTCAAGAGAAGCTAGAAAAATTTTTTTGTAATTCTATACTCCTCATACTCTGTTTGTGAGTTTATTTGGATCCCAACTGTTTGACCCGATTAGAAAACGCTGCTGTTGAAATTTTGTTTTTCGTTTTCTCGAATAAAAAATTTTGAAAATCTTACTGTTTTAGAGAAGCTGGAAAGCGTTTAAGTGTTTCATACTCTAAATATATAGGGGATAAAACATTATTGAAGAAATTTTCACCCTAAACATCAAAAAGGACGACGAGTACCCATTAACTTACAAGATAGAGTCAACACTGAAATTTAAAATTTACCTATACAAGGACACATAGAAAAATTAAACAATTGTTCAGATCAATGTTTTGAATATAATTCTAAAATAAAAAGTACAAAAACAAATATCCTAAGATATGGCTAAATTAAAACATCTTGGCTTAATATGTTTTTCTTCTATCCATAAGCTGGTTATCTACCCATAAGGTTATGCTCTATCGACAGCATGTTCCACATACATTATAGTCCTTTATCTTTTTTAATTTTAAGAGGTTGCTGACCATTCAGCAGTATTCTTGCATGATTTTAAAACAACTTTTGCAGTGACGAAATTTTGTAAGATTAGCGGTCAATTTTTGTTAGAATTTTGATTATTATCGTTGACATTTTTTTCACCGCATTGATCGCATTGAGCATTTTTTATTCAAAATCTTACGTTTTTTTATTCAAATTCACCGCAAATCTTCCATCTTTTAGCGGTTTTTAGCAGTGACAACTCAACCTGGGTTTCCATTTTTCCCGTACGTTCCCTCAACTCAGCGGCTGTTTTTCTAAGAACTATGTTGCATAAACATCATCCTACTAAAAACAATTAAATCTTTTTTAATTAAAAGAAAATTGGCACAAGTTAGTAATACGGTGACTATATGGTTTAGCAGGATATCATAACGTGGAAGCTCCTCTACGGCGTGCGTTTTCAGTTCCAGGAACTCGCAGTAACAAATTAGACAAATTCTTAAGCGCGTTTCTCAGAATGTTTAAATATCAATTAGCGGGGCTCATCAAAATTTGCAACGCTGTGTTGGACTGTAGAAAATTTTGTTTTCGCTTGAATACTGTATGTGATCGAATGCATGTGAAGCAATTGATTTACCATTGGCACATCTTTATTGTATTGACGACGCCTCTGTTTATTAATTCATCATTTAAAGCCCCCCGTGTCGAAATTACCAACCCCCCCCCCCCCCCCGCCGATTACCCACCAAAGTGATGAAAGAGTAGGGGGTAATAGTCTTTGAGGGGCAAAACTATGAAAGATTAAGAGTTAAGGGAGTTGTTAAATTTTCAGACTTCAGCGTCCAAAAATGACCTCCCAAAAGATGTAAGATTAGGGTGGTAATTTTAGTGGGGTAAAGCGATGGAAAATTAGTGGGGTAATGAGGGTAATGGAGGTAATTTTTAGATTTTACCCCCTAAAAATTAACCCAAAAAGATGTAAAATTAGGGCATAAATTATGGGGGTAAAACGATGCAGGTTTTGGGGGGTAATGCGGAGTAAGGGGGATGGTTAGATTCTACACCCCCCAAAAATTACCCCCTCAAAAATATAAAATTAGGGGGTAACTTTTGGCGGTAAAACGTTGTGTTAAAGATAAGGGGGATATTGAGGAGTAAGGATGGAATTGTTAGATTTCACCCAAAGAATACCATCCAAAAAGATGTATGATAAAGGGGTATCTGGGTTGAGGTCGTGGAAGTATGAACCAGACGATCCAGACGCAAAACACCCATGACTCGACAGTCCAGACAATAATTGGGGTATGAATCGAAATTCCGGGAACTGTGCGAAATTGTGCGAAGTTTTGCGAAATAGCGCAAAGAATCAGAAAATGTGCAACAGTGATTCGACAAAACAGACAGTGAGAAACTGTGCGACGGTGAGTCAATAGACCAGACAATAACAGAATTGTTTCTGTTGTCTCCCAGCGTTGAGAAATACCGACAAAAACGACATACGAAGCGCCGGTTTCGGTCGGTTGGGGTTGAAAATTGTTAATAACTTCTTCCAGACGACGTTTTGTTGAGTCATATTTCTAACACCTTGTCCCGGGTATGGGGGTCAAAAGATGTAAAATAAAGGAGGGAATGGGGATTAAGAGCGAATTTTTAGACTTCAACCCCAAAATTAACCCCCAAAAAGATGCAGGAACAGGGGTCATTTTATGGGGGTGTAACGATGTACAATTAAGTGTAGTGGGGTGTATTAGGGGGATCTTTAGATTTTAACCACCGAAAATTACCTTCCAAAAAAGCTAAGATTAAGGGGTTAATTTAGGGTTGTAAAACGATGTAAAATTAGGGTGCAATGAGGAGTAATGTGGGAGCTGTTAGATTTATCCCAACCCCCTCCTTCGCAGAAAAACAAAAAATTAACCTCAAAAAGATGCAAATTTAGAGGGTGAATTTAGGGGGTAAAACGATGTAAGATCAGGGGTAAAGAGGAGTGTGGGAGAATTGTTTGACTTTACCCCCCAAAATTACCATCCAAAAATATGTAAGATTAGGGGGCATCTTAAGGTGTGTAAAACGATGTAAGAAAAAAATGGAAGTGATGGGGAGAAATGGGGAATTTTCGGACTTAACCCCCCCCCCCCACAGCTTAACCCCCCCCCCCCCCCCCGCACATGATTATGATTATGATTAGCGGATAATTTTAGGGAGGCAAGACGACGTAAAATCAAGGGTAGTGGGTAGTAAGGGGGGAGTTTTGGATTTAAGATGAAAGTGGGGATAGAAGGGGAATTTTTAGACTGAGCCCCCAAAAACTATCCCCGAAAAGACATAAGATTAGGGGTCAATTTTAGAGGTGTAAACTGATGTAAGTGTGAGGGGCTAAAACTATTATATTGTAAGCATGGGATGGCTGGTATTGGGCAGGCGCGGGTGGTCTGAGAGCTTAGGCAAACCAGTTCAGGGATGAGAGGTTGTGGGTTCAAGGCTGCGTCACTATGGAAGTAACACGACGTAAGAGTGATGCGGAAAAAGGAGGTAAAATGATGCATGGGTAGGGGGTTAATGGGGACAAAATTGAAGCAAGAGTAAGAGGTATTGGAGGACAAAACGATGCATGAGTAGGGGGTACTGCGGTTTACCCCCCCCCCCTTACCAAATACTCTAATATATTTTTAACCACATTAACCCATTATCTTACAACGTTTTACCCCCATTACTTCTACTCTTATAAAGTTTTGCCCCCCATTAACCCCTATTCTTACATCGTTTAACCCCCCCCCCCCTCTTACTATTACTTCGTTTAACCCCCATTATCCCCTACTCTAACACCGTTTCCCCCATTACCCCCTACTCTTACATCGTTATCCCCCAATTCCACCTACTCGTACACCGTTTTTCCCCCATTACCATTACACCCTACTCTTCGATCGTTTTACTACCGAACTCTTGCGTCGTTTTGCCCCCCATTACCCCCCTACTCTTGCATCCTTTTACCTGCCCCCAACATTAGCCCCTACTCTTACATCGTGTTACCCCCCAAATCAACCCTCTAATCTTGCACCATTTTGTCCTTCCAAATTTCCCCCCTTTTCTCCACCCTCACTTTTACACCGATTAGCCCACATTACCCCCCCCCCCCACTCTTACATAGTTGTTCCCCATTATACACTACTCTTACATAGTTTTACCCTATTAACCCCTACTGAACCATCGTTTTACCCCACCCCACCAACTACCCCATACTGTTATATCGTTTTACACCCATTACCACCCTAATATTACATCGTTTACCCCCCATTACCCCCTTACTCTTACATCGTTTAACCCCCATTACCCACTACTCTTACATCGTACCCCGCCGTTACCACCTACTCCTACGTCGTTTAACCCCCCCCCCCCCCATTACTCCCTACTCTTAAATCGTTTCACCCATTATCCCCTAATCTCAAATAGTTTTACCCCCATTAACCCCTATTCAACAATCGTTTTACCCCCCATTACCCCTACTCTTATCGTTTTACCCCCTACTCTTACATCGTTTTATCCCCCATTACCCCCTACTCTTACATCGCTTTTCCCCCATTACCCCTCACTCTTACGTCGTTTAACCCCCCATTACCCCTACTCATACATCGTTATCCCTCCAATTCCCCTACTCTTACATCTTTCTACCCCCATCACCCCAATTACTCCCTACTCTTACATCGTTTCAATCCCTAGCTCTTACGTTGTTTTACCCCCCATTACCCCCTACTCTTGCATCCTTTTACCCCCCCCCCCATTACCCCCCACTCTTACATCGATTTACCCCCTTTACCCTCTCCCAAAACTATATAAGAGTTTGAGGGGAATTGGCACAAAATGCCCGCGATTAACCTCCTAATCTTACATCTTTTTGATACGGGCCATCAGGACTTGCTATGACAGATGTAAATTACATTTTGTTTTTTGCCAAAAAACACAGGAAAATATAGCAATTTTGAAAAAGGCGGTTGTAGCAGGAGTAATCGGATAGATTGTGAGGCATGCAAATATTGGTGTATTGTAAAGTGTGAACAAATTACCTATGAACAATAACAAATCAAACAAAATGTCTTCATTTTTTTTCCGAATGCTTCAACACAAATTTCACAGAATATCATAAAGAACATTTTCGAATGATTTGTTGATTAATTAAATTGCGCAAAGATCAAAAATTTGGAACTCTCCTAAAAAACGATTGAGCGGAAAAAGCAAGTTTTTCTGTTTTGTAGGTTTAAGTATAAGATGACAACAGTTTTTAAACTGAATCAAATTTGAATCAATAAACGACGGGCGTAGTCTCAAACTACAGCAGCTGTGCGTGAATATTAGGAAAATATTTTTGAATGTAGAATCCAAATTACACTACTGGAGGAAAAATTGAGGGAAGTTTGATATGATTCTAAAATCAATACAAAATTTTTGGCAGACGATCAAAAATTTCGTCGATCAATTGTGCAAAAATTTTTAACTCCAACTGAGAACAGTTGGAGTCGAAAGATTTTGCACAATTGTTCGGATGACATTTTGTTGAACAACCAAAAAGCAAAAACAAAAAAAAAGAGTTGGTTAAAAAACCGAAAAGCCTAAAAGAATAAAAGGCTGCAGTATTATAAATAAGAAAAAAAAACCCAGCGGCAATTTCCAACTGTTTTTTGGGGCCATACGAAAAGTTTGTTGCCCTCACCTATATTTGTGTTTGAGACTGGTATAAAATCCAAAACACCATAAATCTTCGTTTATCTTAAAATTGTCCGACTAAAGGCCAAAAAAGACGCAAAATTGCAGATTTTAAGATTTCTTCAAAAATGTCAATCTTTTTAAATCCGTTTTAAATCATTATATGCGATTTATTGTAGAATCTGTAAGTATTCAAATCTTTTTGCAAGATGAAGAATAGAATTGTGAAGCGGTTTTTTGTTCAGTCAAATATTCAATTATTCTTTTCGCACTGTTGTAGTATTATGAGAGCCGTTACAAATGAACGGATAATTAATCCCGCATTAGAGCGAACGTATTTAGGCGCTAATTAACCATTCTTTCGCCGCGCGCTAAACAAACTAACGCTTATTAAGACTACCAGTACACAAGTATCTAAACAACTCAGTTCGACTTATTTAAATGACATAACTTTAGGCCTGGATCTCCTCGCTTATATCCAGGACAGAAAATGTACGTTGTTGAACGTAGGCGGCCTGTAAAACCACAATTTCTTTTGATTTAAATTACTTCTGCTTCTGACAGTTGCAATGCAGATCTTTCCCCCCAAGTTCAATAAAGATGTAGCAGATTGCTTCAGGGGAAAAGACAATAGAGTCTCATAAAAAGCCCCCAAGAAAACCATAATTGTTGCGGTTTTAGAAGAGGGGAAAAGCAGAAAACAGGCGCCTACGAAATCAATAATTGATGCTCTCAGTTTTTTAGATTTTTATTAGTTTTTGGAAATTCAATAATTTTTCCGTGAGATAGAAAAGAGTTAATTCTCTTGCCTTCTCGGCCAATAGGAAAATTAAGAAGCACCTCACTATGAACGTGAGTTTGTGATTCGCTCCCTATCGGCCCAAACGGAGCTGAGAGGAATAAATTGTTTCTCTCAGCGAAGTGGGACGGAATAAAATGAGAGAGACAAATAACAGAGCCAACGACCAGCAGCAGACAACTGCTTCATTTTTCCTACAAAATAAATTTCCAAAATTCAAACAGAGAAGAAATTATATAAAAGACTTCTAACTTAGAAGAACATTTTCTAATTTTCAAACAGGACATTCTTACGAGAAACCGACTTGAAGAAGTTTCAACGACGCCCTCACTTAACAACAACACAATCAAGTAACAGCTCAACCCGGTTAAATACTACTCAGTGTAAGCTTGTTTATTTAAACTATCTATTTAATTAAATGAACTTTTCAGCCCCCCAACAATTTTAAATTGAGACTTATAGCACAGACAGGTCTTAGGCATATATCTTTGCCTTCGATTTGTTATATCTTTTGTCAAGTTTGACTGGCATACATAAAGAGATCCCGTATTGTGTGATCTGTAGCAGCCCAGCCAAATTTGATACTGTAGAAGAAAATAAATCTATAAATGATATACAAATGAAACTAAAGGATTACAAAAATATATCAGAGTCCTTATGTTCTTTAAAAGCAAAAGGATGCAAAATTTCTTTATAACTTTACAAAAAATTGATTCCAAATGCAAAATAATTAGAAAACAGTATTGCTAATGTTCTCTCCTGATTACTAGATATTCTAAACTTTTACTTCTTTTATTACTATAGAATTGTTTTTATCATTCTTGTTATAAGAATGAAGAAAGAGCCAGACCAAAAGTTCCATTGAAAAAAACTAAAGTGTTCAATAGTTTTTGGTCATTGCGCTCAACTTGAAACCAAAATTCCCATGGAATTTTATTTGCTTAGGATTTTACAGAATTGAAAAGAATTTTGTTGATAATTTCTGTTTGATTCAGTGACTTTCAATTTTGGGCGCTCAAATAGTTTTAAGGATAGTAAAAGTGTAATTGAGCGGAACTGACGACAAAGTGCGAGAACTTTGGCAGAGTTCTTTCGCTTTCAAAATACTCATCACACTATTTATTCAGAAAATTAGACAAAATGATTTTTTTTGAGATATTATGATTTTCCTATATGCTAAATGTGCACTTTATGAACTGTTCGTTTAGGCATTATTAAATACTATGTGTGTAAATCTCACGTCTACAACATCGAGGATGGCGAAATATCAATGTGATCCATCAGTTGACAAATCGAAGCGGAGGAATCCTTGTAAATAAAACTACACTCGAAGACGGCACAAAAAGTCGATCAGGTGAAAAGTAAAAGAGCTTTGAATGAAGAGAATAACAGAAAAGCTCTGTAAATTAATGGTAAGTGTATTCAGAACCTTTCTTTTGGGTCTCCGGGGTCTCTCAATTGCTATGTCTGAATTCTCAATTGAAGAAAAATTGATCTTACATGATACTAACGATAAAAATAAGTGTATTAAAATTTGTATGAAGTTTTATTATAATTTCCAAACATTGTGATTGATGCATTTTTGTGTTTGTTTTTTTAAATGGAGATCTTCGTTCAGTTCTTACGCATAATTAGACCACAGCTAAGCATCATTTCATTTTTCACTTCAGAATTCGCTCAAGAAGCAAAAACTTCGATGATCTAACCTGTTTTTGTCTCATAGTCAACTATACTGTAATCGATTTTCCGTACCAACTAAAACTTTTTCAATCGCTGAACTACATCTGCTTGAATTTTAAATTTGAAAAGAACCATAAACATTTAGTTACGATGGTTCATACAACGCTGAGAGAGAAACTGTTATCGCTGAATAGAGCAATAAACATCATTTTACTAGAGTGAACTCTAACTCAACCTTTTTCTGTGGATGTGTCTATAACTCACCTTCTAATTCTATATTTGGGTTCATTGACGATACGAATGATATCTTAGGAGAAGTGAAGGTTGAACATTTGAAAAACATAATTTTGTTGAACACTATCGAATCGAAAAATTCTACTTGACCGCTGCCTTGGTCTTAATGATTATGAAAACAAACAGCTTCAGAGATACATCAGTGTTTTTACTTTAACATTTAACCTGTTGTCCTCATTTTTTTCCATCTAATGTTAATTCGCTATCTATATTAGACCGTTTCCGTGCACACCAACAAAGCAAATAATTTCTCAGAAACGATTTAGCTTCCTAACTTGCAACAATAAGCGCCAGAAAATGTTGTACGAACTGAGTTGCCAAATGCAGAACTGCGGAAGATTTGAACTCGATGTTCCTGAACTTAACTAACTGCATCGGTGCTATCACGGGCAGGTTCACTGTAAACGAAAGTCTTAAAATTAATCAAAAAGTACAATGGCTCTGTCGTACGCAAATGAGATTGCGTACTTAATCTTGAGTCGCGAGTGACGATTATGTTTTATATCCTAACTTGCGCGGCAAGTGCGCTTTACACAATTACTAAATGAATCCGCTTAGCAAATCGCTTGGTAATTACTTGTCTACTTTACTTGATTAGAAAGACAGTTAATGAAGAATAAGTTAAATTAGGCAACTGTTCGCGAAGTGCAAAACTAAAAGAGTGAGTATTAAAGCAACTGGTATTACAGAAGTCACAACAAATATGAACAATAATTTCCCGCTACGGGAGATGGGAATAACAGACTAGCATGTGAAATAACATTGACTTATACACATGCCCTTCAGGAATAAGTACACTGAATTAAATTAAGTACATCGTATAATAAATTTACTGCACTAAATTAATTTATGATGTATGACATTTCTCCCGCTTCAATGAAAATTAAAATTGCGTAAAATAAAATTTTAATAACAATATGAATAATATTAATACTTACTCACCGGTTATATAGTATCAACAATATATGTACTGGTTATCATAGCTAGTCATAAATAATAATGTATCAAGTTTTAATTATTAAAAGTTTTCACAAGTCTTCTTCATCAATTATGAGCTCATTTGATGTACTGTGATCCGCTGGTCGTATACGAGGATCCGTTGGTGATACCTGTCCTATGATAGGCGATGGGAAGTCATTTTCTATGGGTTCAACCCGCGATGCTGTGTCTACAATTGTTTGTACAACTGAAGGTTGTATCGATTCAGTATCTCCTACGCGTCGTTTCCTGCGGGGTGGAGCAAAGTTCGGGGGGCACGAATTAGTAGAATCACCAGACGATTCTCCTTTATCGTATCCATAGTATTTAGGACTTTTTCTAGTCCGTTTTGCTGCTCTTATTGGTATTTGTTGTAATGCTATTGCTGGAGCCGATGTAGATGGCAAGATTAATTCTGGTTGGTTATTTGTAGGAGGTGGTGCCATCAATACTTCTCCAGTTATGATTTGCTGTTCGGGAGTGGCCTCGGGAATTTCGGGTAAAACTTGGGGAGCGAAATTTTTCGGAATTTTGGGCATACATACCCGCATTGCAGGAGCAATGTTTGATTTATTTGATGAGACACCGCTTCCAGTTTCTCGCTTGCGATGCTTCATCTTCCGATCTCCCTTTTGTATGCGCGTGGACTCTTTTATGTGGCTAAGTACCTTAGCCTCAGTTGTCTTCTCATGCGTGCGGGGTCCTCGACGGTTAATATTTTCTGTTAATTTTGTTTTCCGTTCTTCCCGAGTACCAAATTTGGCAATGTCACTATTGCGCACTGTTACTTCCACTTTCCCTGGTTCGCGAATAACAGAAGTATATTGATCGGTCTTTTGTACCACAGATCCTGGAGCCAACACCTCAAACAGTCCATCAAGATTTTTCTTGGATCTTTTATGGAGATGTTCCTTCCGAGAAATGTTCAACTGTACGGCGTGTTCTTTTAGAGATAGTGGACGGTGCGCTTTTGTGGTGCGAAGGAAATGGGATTCGCTGTCTGTTGCTAGACGTTCACGTGTGGTAGCGTCCTTTGTTGCCTTGCACATGTTGCGCTCGATTTTATCGTCGCTACGGCTGTTACCCCAGTGGTCCTCCGGCAACACTTCATTAGGAGTTACTGTTTCTTCATCTAAATAATGATTCAAAATTTTTTCATAACTTAGATCAGATGACTTTGGTTGAGTACTTATGTTACTAAGCGGTGTATTGGCTTTGCGCCCAAAGTGAGATTCGAATGGCGAAAGCTTAGTTGTTTTATGTTTACATATGCGAAGCTGGTATGCAATTGATTTTAATGCTGCTTTAATGGTGAACGAATTTAATTCTTTATTTGCTTTTTTTTATACATGCTAAGCGTTGTTTAATAGTACCAATAAGTCTTTCAACTAGTCCTATTGCACGATGGTCATCCGCCGGAGCTGGTATTAATGTGATATTATTTTTCATACAAAAATTTTCTACTTGGTTACCTATAAGACAACGAGCTTGTTCTATTCTTAAGGAACGAGGAACTCCATGAATTTGTATATAATTATCTAAAAATTTTATTACATTCAATGCATTTGCATTATCAACTAATTCTGCAGAAGGATATTTTGAAAATCTATCAATACATGTTAAAATGTATATTTCATGTTCTTTTTCGTTATTAATAGGTCCTGCAAAATCTATTTGTATTTCTTGATTCGGAACTATACATGGTGTATGTGCTTTAAATTGTTTTGCGGGAATAACAGATTTTAAATTTTTACCGATAGTAGTGCAAGATTTGCACTCTATTGCTTTGACGAGCAAATCACGATTCATGTATGGCCACCAGCAGTGCTGAGCCATACATACCATCCCCCAGCTGCCTGGGTGACTCGCATGCAAATCTTCAATGAGTGCATCTTTGAGCGCGTTTGGTATGGCTACCTTCTCGTCCATACAAACACATCCGCTATTCACATGAAGGTCCCGCCAATAGCTATGGAGATACGGGTTGAGGGCCTTTAACCGTTCTTCATCTCCCCTGATTATGCGATCCCGAACCTCCTTCAGAACTGCATCCTTGCTTGTTAGGGATGCGATTAGCCCTTTGTTGAACACCTTGCCCACCACTTTCTCAAAGGACACCACTTGAGGGCTATCCGTGAGTGGGGTGCTTAGGTTAGAGTGAGATGATGATCTGCGTGGCGTGCTTGTTGTTGCATTATCCGTAAATGATACGCGGGGCGAAGCTCTTGTTGTTCGGGATGAGATGGATTTTCCCTTTACAGATGAAGCTTGTTGACTCATTGTTGATGGGAGTTGAGTTTTTTTAATTAAATTGATTGACAAAGAGGAAGACAACTGAATTTCAGGTTGAGTTTGGGCAAAAAGCACTTGTTTGTTGTTTGTTAATTGAGCACGTGAGTTATTTAAAGTATTTGAGTTTGGATTACTAAATAAGGTAGGAATTTGAGACTGATTTTTGATTGACAAGTGAGAATGACTTATTGAAGCAAATTTAGGAGTATTCTGGTAAGCGAGTGACGCTTTTCCTGTTTCAACAAGCATTTGAGACTCAATTTGTAGAGGCTTAATTGTAATTGGTAGACTATATGACGCAAATTTAGAATGAATTTGGTATTTAGTAACTTGCTTTGCAAAAGAGGCATCTGAAGAATGCAATCTAATCTTTTGAGTATTTAATAAAGTATTATGCCTTGCGAGTGTTAAATTGTTAAATGAAAAGCGTACTCGCGATGCGAGATCAGAATTGGTATTAATTTTTTTGTAAGTGTTTACTTTTGAAGTAGGATACGTATGTGCGAATACTGATACATTTTGAGTTGAATGTACTCGCTGATCATGTGCACTAGTACAATTAATACTATTAGTGGGATTAAAAATCAGCTTATACTTTTGATCCGTGAGTGATTTAATATTTTGAGTTAAGTGTACGCGCGAGGCGTGTTTACTATACTGATTATTGGAATTAAGGGAGGTTACGTTAGAGTTGTATTTTCGCGCCGCGAGATTTGAACTAACATTTGTTAAGCGTACACGCTGAGCGGACTTTATGTCAAAGTTAGAATTTTGTTTTGAGAAAAATTTTAAACTATTGTTTCGCGGAGCGAATAATTCATTAACTTTTGTTTGAGGATTTGGTTTGACATAATCTATATTTAAAACTTGTTCAGTATTAGTGGTGGAATTTTTATTTTCACCATCGATATCAATATATAATTTACTAAGTGAATGAGCTAAAATGTTGTGTTTTTGTTGAAGTAATTGAGCATCAGAGTGTATGCTTGATAATGTTGCGACTAAAAATTCCTAATCATATTTTGAAACACTTTTTGCTGGTTGATATGGATTTCGAGAGATGTAATCAACTAGTCCCATCGTCGCGCCGGGCAGATGCTTTATTGAGAATTGATAAGGCAAAAGACGATCAACCCATCGTGATAACCTACTATTGTAAATTTTATTTGATCGATGTTCTTTTAAAATAGATAGTAATGCGCGATGATCAGTGATAATAGTAAACTCTTTACCATACAAATAATTTTAAAAATATTCTATGGACCATACCACCCCATGAAGTTCCAATTCGTTAATACTATAACGTTCTTCACTACTATTTAAAAATCTTGATGCAAAAGAGATCGGCTTCCAACCATCAACTGTTAGTTGTTCTAGTGCTGCTCCCAATCCGGAGCGAGAAGCATCACATTTGATTCGTGTTCCGAGTTGGGGGTTATAGTGAATGTTTTCTGTATGATTTGCTATTCCAGTTTTTATGGCATTAAAATGTAGAGTATGAGCGTCAGTCCAAATTTATTTAGTTGACTTACGAAGAAGAGGTCTTAAAGGATGGCAGAGTTGAGCTAAATTGGGAATAAATTTACTAATATAGTGGACTGAACCGAGAAATGAACGTAATTTTTTAAGTGTATTAGGTAGTTGTAATGAAATAATAGAGGATGTTTTAGATTCGAGTGGTGATATCCCAGATTGAGTTATTTTATATCCTAACCAGGAAATTTTTTGCTTCGCAAAATGGCATTTAGGAAGGTTAATTCGGAGATTATCCGCGTCCAGTTTCTTAAGGCAATCTAATACAAGTTGTAAATGATCATCCTCAGAACCTTTACTTACAATTAAGATATCGTCTACAAAACAAAATGTATTTTTGAGGCCAATCAAAGTGTAATCCATTGCCTTCTGAAACTCGGCAGGCATGTCAGTGAGACCATAGAATCCCGTTTTGAAACGATATGTGCCTCTCATGTCACCACTTAAAATATTGAAATTACAGTGTTTAGCAGTTTCAGGGTGAAGGTTTAGTTGGCTGTATGCATATTTAAGATCTATTGTAGAGAAGTATATTTCATCCGCTGGTTCTGTTTTGTAGTTTGATATTATTCGTGATATGGAATCCATAAGTGTTTCAATATTTGGCATCGGATATTTATTCTTTTGTATTGATTTATTAAGAGTTTTGGAATCCAATGCTAACTTTATTGTTTGATCTCGTTTAACTGTGATTACAATAGGTGAAATAAAATATTGATCAGAACAGTTATTCAATTTTTCTATATGTCCTTCTTCAAGAAGTTTTTTAATTTCATTATTTACTCGATCTTGTAAATTAATGGGTACTCTTCTGCCCTTTTGATGTTTTGGTTGAAAAATTCTATGGAATTTAGATTTAACAATGTGTATTTTTGAGGGACCAATACGTGTAATAAGTTGAGGAAATTGTTTTGCAATATGTGTTTTAAATGGACATTGGGATGTGATAGTGTTGACCATACTACCTTCATATTTTGGGGTTTGAGTTACTGAGATTCCGAGAGAGTCAAACAAGTCTCTACCAACTAGTGGTTTTAGCCCGTCTCGGACCACCTTAAATTCAGCTTCTTCAAGTCGCCATCCATTGCTCGCAATTGGTGCTTGTATCATACCCGTCACGTTTATGGGTTCGTTTGAAAATGTTTTGAGTTCCTGGGGAGGCGCTATCATCAATCATCGAGCAAGGGGAGAATTTTCCACTATTTCTGAAGCAAGATACTCGGGTAAAATACTGCATACACTGCCTGAATCAATGAGAAGTCCTACTTGGGTATTACCAATTTGCAAGATGGTGTTCTTTGGTTCAATCTGTATTGCGTTACTTGCGATGCTGGCGACCATATTATCATCTGAGCTGTCGTAATCTGATTCGCATTGTGGGTTATAATTCATCTTTTGTGTGGCATTTACCGTCTGATCAGTTGAAGTTTCTTCAACAGAGTTAACATTAGATCGGATGGGTTTATTTGATGATGACATCGGTTTCCTGCACACTCGCAAAAAATGATTTTGTAAACCACAGTTATTGCAAGTCTTGCCTCTCGCAATACACTTGACTTAATGATTTGCTGACCAAGTTAAACCACAGTTTCTGCAGAGTTGATTTGGTGGTCGAGTAAAACTAGATGTAGTCGGCCGTTGACTCGGTGGTCGAGATGGTCGTTGAGAAATTACTGCGTTAACCTGTGGAGCAGGTTGCGAGTTTGTAATTTGTAGTTCATTTCTTTGACCTAATTCCATATTTATGGCCAAACGTAATGCTTGAGCAGGTTCTAGAGTTTCTCGCAGCAATTCCCTTTGGATTTCCGGATCTAACATATTCGCAATAAATAAATCTCTGATAAGAGTATCTTCTTGACTCCCGAGTTCTCAATTTTCAGAAAGTTCTTTCAATTTTCCAAAGAAATGTTCGATAGACTCTCCTCTTGTCTGTTATGTGGTGAGAAGTACGTACCTATCAAATGTGATATTGCGCTGACGAATAAATGCTGATTCCATGATTGTCCAAAGTTCTGCTGTTGTTAGAATGTCCATCTTGAGGTGTGGGTTTCTACTACAAACAATTCGACGTCCTTCGGTGCCCAAACTGAGATATCGCATTGACACAGTCTTTCGATCAGCCTGTGCCCACGGTTTATCTCCACACATTACTCCTATCTCCAGTTGTCTCTGACACCGATTCTCCCAGTTCATTTTTGATTGAGCGTTCTTCGCCAATCTTTCCCTCTCCGATTGTGCCGATGATCCTGTTATCGTATCCTCATAGATAGGTTCAAGTGGTAGTTGTACTGTTTCGGGTTTTGGTTCCAACAAAGTGTCTAGTGTAATATTTTCCTTCGCAAGAAGAGCTAAATTGGCTTACATCTGCCACTTTTCCCATTTCAACGGAAGGTCTGCACTAGGTTTATCCCAAAATGGCTCAATGCCGAGTGGGGTCCGCTTCTGAGTTGCTGACTGCGCCATGTCGTACGCAAATGAGATTGCGTACTTAATCTTGAGTCGCGAGTGACGATTATGTTTTATATCCTAACTTGCGCGGCGAGTGCGCTTTACCCAATTACTAAATGAATCCGCTTAGCGAATCGCTTGGTAATTACTTGTCTACTTTACTTGATTAGAAAGACAGTTAATGAAGAATAAGTTAAATTAGGCAACTGTTCGCGAAGTGCAAAACTAAAAGAGTGAGTATTAAGGCAACTGGTATTACAGAAGTCACAACAAATATGAACAATAATTTCCCGCTACGGGAGATGGGAATAACAGACTAGCATGTGAAATAACATTGACTTATACACATGCCCTTCAGGAATAAGTACACTAAATTAAATTAAGTACATCGTATAATAAATTTACTGCACTAAATTAATTTATGATGTATGACAGGCTCAATTCAAAAATCAAAAATTTTATCATCAGGAGGAATAATTTCTTCAGAAGATCACCAAATGAAGCTGGATGCCTAAAAGTTTTCAGAAATGCAGAGCTCTATGGCAACAAATACGATCAAAGGTTCCAAAGAGTGTTCTATACTAGGCACTTCCAACAGAAGTTTGCATGTAAACCACACCTTCTTCACGTTGTTGGAAAGGTTTTTCATTCGAAGCAACAAACGAAGTACAAAGAAAGTACAATTGTTCTCAAGAATAATTTGCAAATATTGAAATATATTTTGTTGCTGAAGGAGAAAGCCAAGCAAGAACAAATTCTTCCCAGAAAATGAGAACTCTATAGTTTTGATGCCTGTAACTGAACACGAAATTAGTACTACTGTAGTGAAGCTGAAAAGAAATCAACTGGCCTAGATAGTTTATCAGTCCAATACGTAAAAAATAATTTTGCCTGCATTACTTCATCATCTCACACATCTGATGAATGAATTTTCAGTTCTGTCTGTGTTCAGCAATTACTTTAATGAAAAAACAAGGTTCAACTGACTGTTTTTGTCATGGATAAATTATTACATAATTTCTTTCTGAATAAATTGGATTGAATTTGAAAGAAAATAAATTTCTAGATTGCCTTTGGATAAATTTTAACGTAGTTAGTCACTGAAAAATAACAGAATTGCTGTTTGTAGAAGTTGACAAAAAGATGTTGTTGGAGAATTGGAATTTCGTAAAACAGTTGGATTATTTGAAATGTTGAATATATTGGCTGAATTTATTAGTTGAATTGATTCGGACTCTGCACGAAACCATCATCTGAAAATTATTAACAATAATTTTATCTATAGAGAAAGAGAAACGCGGAATAGCAGAGATGTTGAAGCTGTTTATGTTAAAAGACGGAAAACAAAAATAAGATTGGGTGATAAAGAAGGACCTTTGCAATGCAACGTTGTGAGTTCGTTAAAAAACAAACTCGGATTTCATTTATGTCGTAAATAATAGAAAGTGTCTCTTTTTACAGACGAAATTTGGCCTGGCCTGGATCTCGGAAATACGACGATTTAATTATCGCCCAAAATGCCTTTCAGACTAGACGAATAGTTATCATTCCTTTCTTTTGTCTGAAATTATGCAAATTACCAATGTTACGCATAAAAATTTATATGTCGAAATTTCAAAAAGCAGAGGCAAATATCTTTTCATTGCAGAAAGTCAAGATGTGATTCAAACTCTAAATCAATTCGAAAGTTTAGATCAATTGAATAGTTTTATTATTACCTCTAGAACAAAAACAATTTCCTCAAAGATACCTACCTTAGATTTGAACCAGTTTTAGAATTTTCCATAAAATTAAATTTTTCATAATCAGAACAAAACATTTAAATGGCAGCGGACGCTGCAGCAGCAACTGCAATTGCATTGGCTATCTGAGGTGTAGCAACTGCTTCATTGCCACAAACAGATAGCCTCTAACTTTTTTGTTGTGCCCTTTTGAGGACTTTAGTATTTTTCGAGAGCAATTAGAGAGCTCAATTGAACTTGCACAAGCACCAGCAGTTGGACGCGTTAGTCATCTTGAAAAACACCTCCAAAACGATGCAATTTTTCCCTAAATTACCTGACACTGAAAGCAACACGCTGACTATGGTGCTTGCAAGTCTTGATACTTGGTATCTCAGTTCAAATAGCGTAGAATTGTACAACGAGAAACTTCGGGAGATTAAAAATTAAAAAATCCGAAGAAACTCCGCAGGATTTTCTTACTGATTTGACCCAATTAGCAAAAATGGCTTCTGCTAATTCTAACGGTGATGATTTTTCATATAGGAGAACAGGTAGAATCAGAATATACGCATCAAACTTTGAATACAACCGGACACGACTGCGATTATTGATATCTGCTCCTCTGTTTCAACTTGATTGGTTTTGAAAAGCATTCTTACCGATGAAGAAACTAGCACAACTGGATTTGACGCTCTAACACAGCGCCCATCGTCAAGCAATCTCACTGCAGCTTTTAACAATATGAGAAGAGCTACTGACAATTGGCAACACGCTGACGAGGTCTAAGTAAACAAATGAGCCGGATGAAATTAAGTGTGAAAAACGGTAGAAAGAAAATAGACAATAGTAACAATAGAAGAAGATATCATATTGGGCAACGCAACTCCTTCAACCATTTAACAGACAAAGTTTTCCAAATAGGCAACATCAAAATAGTGGTGATTATTGTCAAACACGGTTCAGAGGAAGATTCCTGAACAGAAGGCCTGGAGTTCGATTCAAAGAAACTATATGTCAAACATGTGGACAACACGGCCACGTTCAGAACCAATGTTGATTTAAAACTCCGCAGCAAAGAGGTACAAATATACCTTTCGTAACAACGAAGTCAAATAACTAAAAATACAGCAGCCTTTTTCATAGGCACTTACAAATAATACAGCTTTTTCTTTGTCAATTTTTGTTAGCATCTTTTCAATGTGCCTCTACACTAATATGGTATTACATTCAAAACCCTTATTGACACAGGTGCTTTTTCTAGTACCATTTCCTGAAATCAGGTACAAAATCCAAAGTTGCAGTCCAGCGAGTATCAAAATCCTTGACACTTCGGATCCACCTGAAGACAGAGTTTTTGATGGTCAAAAAATCAATGTTTGTGGAAAATTAAAACTTTGCATTCTATTGTGATTGAATAATTAGGAGGAAGATTTTTTTATTTCAGTCTGATGAGCTCAACAATTTGGAGCAAACCAGATTTTGCAAAAACGATTGTGTATTTTATCCCGCAGAAAAATTACCAATAGCTACCATATTTTACTTTGCTAATCAATAAAGTAAATCCTAAAAACGATAATTGAAGTCAAATTAACTTCGTACTTGAAACTGTTAGTAAAACCGTTTTGAGGCCGAATCAACAAGCAATTATAGAAGTGCTAATAGCGAAACCTGATGGCAGGTTTAAGCTTACGTACGGATCAAAACCCTCAATACTGTTTTAAAGGAAGAAAAGTTTCCGTGGAATGTCTTTATTGATTCAGCTGGATGAAAATCTACGAAAAACTGTTAGTTTTTAATCTAAATCCATATCCGGTCACTACTTCGACAAAAATCGAGACGTTAAATTTCTAATTATGACCACAGCTCCAGCATCTAATGTTAATTCAATTCATCCATGCCTATTATCTTCAATCTCAGACTTGTTACCAGAAAACGATTTCCTAAAACACAAAAATTCTGTGATGCAACAAATTTGGATGCCAGGAGACCAATTTTCTTTTCCAAAACCAGAATTTGCTCCAATGGTGATAATCTACAATGAGCTTGGAAAATAATCGATGATATATTGAAAAAACTCAAAGAGCATGAACAACTTGATTCAACATTGGATGCTGAGCACAGAAGCAATTTTTCAATGAAATTCAATTATAAGAAATCACAATTTACTAAAAATGAACATTAAAAAATGGAAAATCTTTCTTGGTTCATTTTTTTTATTTTTTTCAGACACAGTTTGAAATTATGCAAAATTACAGATTGTTTGGTGAAGTTGACTACAGAAGATGATCGTCCTATGTACTCATCAAATTCTAACACCCCAAAACATATTTGGGATGAAATTTTAGCTGAATTAAATTTCATGGATTACTATGGTATTATCATAACACTTCTGTTTTTGAAATATTGTTCATCAATTTTTGTCCAATTGAAATCTTCGGCAAAAGTGGGAATTCTGATTGAGTTTTGACAAATTATGTCTTTTACTGCGTTATGACTATAAGAATAATAAGTTCCTTATACCTACAATGGCAGACGCAACAGCACATCTTGCTGGAAAATGAATTTTTGCAAAAATGGACTGTAGTTTACATTTTTTTTCTATGAATAGTACTGACGAATTGAGTATGCAAATTTGTCGTTTATTTTTATTGGACGAACTTTTGCATTCAAACAATTAGCGCATGGTCTAAACCGCTCACCAACAGATTTAGTTCTTGTGTAAGCAAACGCCTACAACCTTGTGTGGCAAGTGACAAAGGTTTTGTATGCTTTGATGATTTTGGTAGTTGAGCAACAGAGAGGGAAGCATTAATTGACAACCTTAAAGGTACTTTACAGTGTATTCTAAACTTATGTTTCAAGTTTCAAATGACAAATATAGGTTCAGATTACCAAAAATACAGTCTCTTGGTCATACAATTTCAGCAGATGGAATATCTCCGGAATGTCTATGGAATAAACCAAAAATGAAAATCTTTTTTTTCAGTCATTTAAACTGTCCAAAACGCTGAAACAAGTTCGACGTTGTATTGGCTTGATGCAATACTTCTTTGAAGTTCATTCCAAATCTCGCAATGAATTACATCTTTTATTCTAAATGTTGCTTAAAGAATCTTTATATGTTGCTTAAAGCTTTTTGATTACTAATAAACACAAAGTTAGTCTGGCAAAATTTAAAACTCTTTTAGACAAAGCGTGCAGACTATCTTTGAAAAAGACTAAACCGCATTGCCTATTCTGATTTGTGTGTGATGCAAGTTTATATGCTGCTGGGTTCATATTATTTATAGAAGGGCCCCATGATAGCTCAACGGCGAAAAGCAAAACATATGCACCGTTAGCTTTTGCCTCACGTTTGTTTTCAACAGCGCAGTTGAAGCATTCAATTTAAGCAAAAATTTTCGGCATTCAGCTAGCATTTTCTGATAAAACCATTACAGTATTGTCTGATAATAAAAGTGTTACCCGTTTCTTCCAATCTAATAAATGGCAGAAATCTTTGGGATTCTGTTTTTTATTTTCTTTCATTTAATTTTTTCCTGGGGCATATATCTGAATAGGCAAATGCTGCAGCAGACTCTATATCACGTTTTCATGTGAATCCTGACACATAAAGCCACATAAAGCTTTAAATTGTCTGGCACCAGACTTTATAATTCCAACATTTACCATTGGAACTGTATAAAATTTTGTTGACATTCAAGTTGGGGAATTTACACGGCTGAACGAGCTCAGCATAAATTTTTTCTCTGAGTTAATTTCTATTGTTTCCTACAATTCAACTAAGAAATTAATTTGGTAGACAAAAAAGACACAACAGAAACCGTTCGAAAGACGAAAGACGTTCAAGAAGTTCTGCATTGACTGAATAACAATAAATGACCAAACGTGAGCACAGTTCATACAACTTACAGAAACTTCATAAACACTTTAATCGACTTATGGTTGATAATGGTCTATTGCGCAAAAAGTAATTTGATAATACTAGTAAAAACTACATAAAGCAAATTGTGGTACCAAAGACTAACCGAATTCATTTATAGAATAGATAACTATAAAATAAAAGTTCCTTTAGGACTACAAAAGACGATGCGTTAATTTGAACGAAATTATTATCTCCCCAGCTTCACAGATTTTCTCATTCAATACATTAACAACTATCTGACTTGTCTTCATGCAAATTTTCCGAAACACCAAGTACTACAAATGCAATTTTATTTTCAAGTTAGTTCCAGTTAGTTCAAATGCAAGAATACAGCAAATATGTTACAAAATGACATAATGGAACCATTACCAAAACCTGGAGGTTTGTCATACATACTAACAGGAATGGACATGTCTAGTAAGTATAGTTTTGCCCAGATACTCACTTTAGTTCTGCCGAAACATTATAAAAGTTTGTAATGCAACGGTTTATTTGTTATTTGTCAAGATGAATAAAAGAGCAGTTCCAAAACTTTCGCAATTCAACTATTTTCGTTCACGATTCAGGCAAAAAGCGGTGAATAAGTTCACGGCTTAGAGAGATAAAGGCGAGACCAGACAATACCTGTCATCGCTGTGTACAGATGTTAGAATTTACAGCGGTGTTAAGACAAGTGATAGAAAGTTTACTGCGTACAACGGAATTGAGTCATCAAGTGATTGAGACTGAATAAAATGAACTAAAGTTTGAACAGATTCCCGAATGGGTTGATAGTATAATAATATATGGGTGTTAGTAGTGTTTATAATAGTAGATGAGTCTTGGTTTCAGTTCCTGAGGGGTACTTCCGTTCCACACTCCCCCTTTTTCAATTTTTCGGCATTTATATGTCGAAAGTATGATTGAGATGGTCAACGTCTTCTGGGTCCAATGATGAAATGGGGCTCTGTTCTAGGGTTGCGCGGTGCGGGATTTCCGAAGGGGCCGTGCTGTAGCTCGACTGTGGGCTATCACTTTGATGCGGGTTCCTGCATCTCTCGTCGTCAGACAGTGTGTGCTCTATGGAGATATTAGTATCCTTGTCAGCTATCCTTGTGGGTTCCGTGGGTGGGGGTTCTTGTGCTGCAGTCATTGACGCTGTTAGTGGTTCCTCTGGCATGATGTTGTGGTCGCTGTCCGACTCTATTAGGATGGTGACCGGTACCTCGTCATCTATGTTGGGGCTGATCTGTGTAATGGTTGATTGCTGTTGTTGTTGAATGGCCCGGGTGGGTTCCGTGCTTATGTTTTGTGTTTGTTGTGTAAGCTGCTCTATGTTCCGAACGGGTGCGGATGGAGTTTCTTTCATGTCTTTGTTTATGGGTAGTTTTTGCACAATTCGCTCGACGAATCCTCGGCTTTTGTTAGGTGTGTGCATAAAGTCTTTCGGCGAACTTGAAGTGACGATTGTTATCGGGCTTTGTTGTGGCGAGTCGGATACTAGATTGATGACTTCTACCGTATCCGAGTTGTTCCACCTGTCCAGATCGGTGCTTACAATGGAGGAGTATCGTTGTTGCCTTTGTTTCCCTTGTTCGAGTTTCGACTGGGCTAGTGCTGCCTGTTTTGATTTAGCTTCGAATTGTGAAACGTTTGTTCTTTTTGTGGGCTGTTGTGCTTTTCTTCTGGGGCTTCCTGCTTTGCCCTTACTTTGTTTTTGTTTTTGTTTCGTTGTGGTGTCTTTCTTGGTTGGCTTGGTGGCGGCTTGTTGTGTTTGTCTGCTTGTGCCCGGTTGTGGTTCATCCTGTTGTTGTGTTGACTGTTCCGCTGCCCATTTCTCTTTTTGTTTCTTCTCATCTAAACAGAATTTCTTACTTTTTTCTCTATTTCTCTTATATTCGCCGACAGTCTTGCACGCTACGAAGTCTATCAGTCTAGGTTTATTTGGGATTGTTTCAGTGGCTATGGCTATGTCGCTTTTTCTGATTACTGTATCTTTTCTTTTTGGTGTGTCGATTGTGATTGTGTGGGGTGTGTAATTTGTTATTGTCCCGTCCGGGATTATTTTCCATAGCGGTTTAAGTGTGCCTCGTGGTTCCTTTACTCTGCGCATTATTGTTTTTCTTGCTACTTGGTTTCTTGATTTTACTAATACTGATGTTTTATCTCCGAATGTAATGCTTAGTTTGTCGGGAACGATTTTTATGGGAGAAATGGTCTTACGTTTTTGCGCCGTAGGTGCGCGTTTTGTGGCCAGGGGTTCATCGTCTGGTGGCCAGGGGTTCATCGTCTATATCCAGATGGGGCTCAGAGTCATAGTCTTGGTTCCAGATGCCTGCCTCGCTCAGCATGGCCTGCTTCAGTTTCTTCTTGTCTAAATGAAAATTCTTTATTTTATTGCATGATAGGTTTTTGTGGTTTGGCTTTTTTAGTATGTTTGTTAACTGTGTGTTTGCTGTTCTGCCAAAGTGTGCTTCGAACGGAGTGATGCGTGTTGTTGTGTTGGGGATCAGTCTAATGTTTTCTATTATGTGTGTGATTTTATCGGCTAATGTTTCTTTGTCCCAATTGGGATCTATGTTTATTGCCGAAAGTCGTCTTTTTATTGTTTGTATCATACGTTCAACTAGTCCTCTCCCTCTGTGGTCTCCTGCTGGGGCTAGGATTAATTTAATGTTGTTATCTTTTTTTAGAAAATTTTGAAGTTTTTAGATTTGAATGCCTGTGCCTGGTCGCATCTTAGTGATCTTGGTATACCGTGGAATGTCATGTAACTTTTAAGAAACTCAATTGCTGTTTCGGTGTTGCAATTGTGGTATGCCTTTGCGTGGGGGTATCTAGAGAATCTGTCTACCGAGACTAGAATGTATGTGTCTTTGTTATTGTCTAATATTGGTCCTGTGAAGTCTATTTGTACTTCTTCATTAGGTTTTTGTAGGTTGTTTAAATGTGTGTGTTTATTTTTTGGAATGATTGATTTTAAGTTCTTACCGATGGCTGTGCACGGTTTGCATCTTTGTGCCATTATGACGATCTCCCGGTGTATGCGGGGAAATCAGATAAGTTGCGCCATATACATCATTCCCGCCTGTCCCGTATGGGTTTTGTGGATGGAGTGTAGTGCAATATCGCGTAAATTAGGAGGTATATAAAGTTTGCCGTCATAAAGGATACAGCCGTTTTCATTTACGGATAGGTCCTTTTTGAGTGTATGCCAATAGCGGGAATAGTGTTTTAGTGCGAGCCAGTCCTGGTTTTGGATCATTTTACGGATCCTATTGCTCTGGTTATCTAGTTTGATCGCTTCGGATATAAAATTTTCGCTCATTACTTTGTGTAAATTTGATAATGGGATGTTGTTTTCCGATTGGGTGTTCTCGAAGGGGTTTTTTACCCGAGTGGGATCAAGAGGGGTTATTCCTTTTCCTAAGTTATTGTCAATATCTATTTGTGTTGCGGTAGTGACTGATCTTGGGGGGTCTAAATGTTGGGGTTGGTTGCTTACGGTAGTGTTTTCTTGGATAGGATTCATCTTTTTGACTCGGGGGCGTTTATGGATTGGCTTATCAAAAGTATTAGAATATGGTTTATTTCGGGTACAAACGATTACGTTGGAATTTGTGGGATGATTTGAAGTTGAACTTTGATGGAAATGTGAATTATAGGAATTTGAATGTGGAATTGTTTTTGAAGAATGTAAAGAAATGTTAAGTAAAGAAGAGTTAGAGTGATTGCACGAGTGCAACTGATTTGAACCACAAATTTGGCAAAAAGCGTGTCTGCTTTGTTTGCTTTGCTTACTAGTCTTTCTTATGTCATGCTTTTTGTGCTTTATTGTTTGCGCATTCTGATTGGTTGAAATTCTTTGCGCGTTCTTCAGTGTGTTTTTAAATGTGTTTATTAATTTTACTACATAATTTTTGTCGCTCTCGAGTGGTTGGGGTGCTGGAGAGATCGGATATCTGCTAAAATAATCTGCGAATCCCATGTTTTTTCCTGGTACGTGTTGTACTGTGAAGTGAAAATGTAGTAATCTGTCTACCCAACGGGTAAGGCGGCTTTGGTATGTTTTGTTTCCCCTGTTGTTTTTTTAGGGCGGAAAGGAGTGCTTGGTGATCTGTTTGTAGTTCAAATTTGAAGCCGTATAGGTAATATTTGAAATGTTCTAATGACCATACGACTGCTAGTAATTCTGATTCGTTGGTACTGTATTTTTGTTCATTATTGTTTAGGAATCTGCTAGCGTATGCCAATGGGTACCAGTTGTTATCTAAATATTGTTCTAAGCACGCTCCAAGTCCATTTTTACTTGCGTCACATCTGACCCGTGTGGGTTTTGTTGTGTCGAAGTGCTTGTTTTCTATGATCTGTGTTATTGCGGTTTTAATTTTATTGAATGCTAAATCATGTTCGCTTGCCCATTTGAGCTTGGAACCTTTTATGCTGTTTTTCGTTGATAATAATGGTCTCAGGGGTGCTGTTAATTCTGCTAGGTTGGGAATGAATTTTATCATATGGTGTGTGCTACCCATGAATGATCTAAGTTGTTTTAACGTGTGGGGTGGGTCCATTTCTGAGATGGATTTTGTTTTCTTTTCGGTTGGGATTATCCCGTTCGGGCTTATTCTGTAACCGAGCCATATGATTTCCGTTTGGGCAAATTCGCATTTGTGAAGGCTTATGGCTAGAATTTCTTTGTCTAGTCTAGATAGTACTTTCATTATTTCTTTTTCATGGTTGTCTAGGGATCCTTTGGTGATAATTATAATATCATCTAAAGAGGCGTGTGCTGAATTTATATTGTTTAATGTATAGTCGATCGCTTTTTGAAATAATGCAGGCATGTCAGTGAGTCCTTAAAAGCCATTGATGAATCTGTTTGTTCCTGTGGCGTTTCCGCCCAGGATATTAAAGTTGCAGTGTTTTGTGTGTCTTTGTGTAGTGGGATTTGGCTGTATGCATATTTTAAGTCAATTTTTGAGAAGTAAAATGTGCCTGGATTGTTTTTTTGCTCGCTAATTTTTTTGGATATAGTGTCCATTAGGTGATCAATGCTTTGGATTTGATATTTGTTTTTGTGTATTGCTTCGTTTAGTTCTTTTGAATCGAGTGCTATTTTGATAGAGTTGTCGCTTTTGACCGTGATCACTACCGGGCTTATGAAATACTCGTCTGAGCATTTTTCTAATTTAATTATTTGTTTGTCTTCTATTAGTTTTCTAATACCCTTCTTCCTTTGTGCTGTGTTGGTTTGAAATATTGCTTAAATGTTGATTTGGCTATGTGGTTTTTTGATTTTCCCAAACGGGTGCATAGGTGTGGGAAATTTTTGAAAATTTTGTGTGTTATTTGTTGTTGGTCCGGATTGATGGAATTAATTGTTTTCTCACCTTGTTTTGTTTGTGTCAGGTGGATCCCCAGTTTTTGTAGTATGTCCCTGCCCAGTAGGTTCACGGTGTTGTGTGGCACTACCAGTATTTCACAGTCTTTTGCTACTGAGTTTCCTGACGAGAGGTGTATCTTGAGTGTGCTGATTATTTTAATTTGAAGTTGTTGTTGATTTTGTTGTTGAAGCATCGAAATCCTCCTAGTTTGGGTGAGTTGTTTTGTATTTCTTTCCCGAGTTTGTTTATCAAATTGTTTGCTGTTTGTTGTGATATGAAGCTTCTTGGACTTCCTGTGTCGACTAGCCAATGTATCTTACATTTTCCCGATTGGGTCTCTAACCAATATTCTCCCATTTGGGTTTTATTTATCTTGTTAACCTTTGTTTTTTTCCAGTCCCATTTAACTAGATTGATTGTGTTCCAGTCGTCCATCATTTCCCTTATGTAGCATGCGCTCTCTGGGTCGATGGATTCATCTTCTTCTGATTTGTTGCTTTCTGCATTTGATATGTCCTCTGTAGAAGTTGTTTTAATGTTTCTTACTCTTCTTGTGTTTGGGTGGTAATTGTTGTTTTTATTGGTCGATGCTGTGCTTCTGTTTTGTGTATTGTTTCTGATTGGTGGTTTTTGTGTTGGTCGGGGTGGCATTTCAGCTCTGCACATTTTGGCATAGTGGCCTATTTTCTTACAAATCCTGCATACCTCGTTCTTTGCTGGACAATTACTAAGATGCCCGGGTATAAATTTGTATCCGCATTTCCAGCAGTCTGGGATTGGTCCTGATTTTGGTGTTTGTAGTATACCTGTGCGTTGTTGTATATTTTGTCTGGATTGTGTATTGTTGCGTCTTATGTATTGTACGTCTGAGTGTCCTTGTGGGTTCATTTCGAATTGCGATCTGCTTGTGTTTGTCATCTTTTGTTGGTTTTCTTGGCCTCTTTTTCTTGCCAGTGCATATTGTAATGTTCCGATCGGGTCTCGGTCTTCCGATAAAAGGTCCATTTGAATTTGTGGGTTTCTTATGCCTTGAATGACGATGCTTTTTACTAGACTGTCTTCTAGGTCTTCCCAGCTGCAAAGTGCTGCTTTTTGTTTGATTCTGGAATGGAATTTTTCCAGTGATTCGTTTTGTTCTTGTTTACAGTTAAAGAATTGGTAGCGGTCAAATGTTTCATTTCTCACTTCTTTAAATGTTTCCCTTAATTGTTCGACAAATGCATCTGTTGTGCATTTTGACATTTCCGTGTGGGAATTTCTTTGATGAAATATGTTGGTAGCCTCTTGGCCTAGGGAAAGGTAAATGAAGCTTTTTATTTTTGTGTCTGCCTCGTCCCACGGGATGTTGTCTACATAGGGGCCTTTGTCTTCCTCTGCTAAACATTGATTTTGCCAGTCAACTTTTCTTTTAATGTTGCGCTGTTCGCGTTGCCTTTTCTCGGCTGTTGTTTCGTCTGATGTGGGAGGTTCATAAAGGAGCTCGTGTGGGTAATCGAGTTCTGCGTTTTGTGGTCTGGGTCTAAGTGGTTTTTCTACTTGTATATTTTCCTTGGCTGTTATGGCCAGTTTTACTGTTTCAAACCATTTTTCCCACACTATATTCGGTTGTGGTCCGTTGTCCCAATATAATGTTACCCCTATCGGGGATTTAGCTATTGCTGACTGCGCCATGTCAAGATGAATAAAAGAGCAGTTCCAAAACTTTCGCAATTCAACTATTTTCGTTCACGATTCAGGCAGAAAGCGGTGAATAAGTTCACGGCTTAGAGAGATAAAGGGGAGACCAGACAATACCTGTCATCGCTGTGTACAGATGTTAGAATTTACAGAGGTGTTAAGACAAGTGATAGAAAGTTTACTGCGTACAAGGGAATTGAGTCATCAAGTGATTGAGACTGAATAAAATGAACTAAAGTTTGAACAGATTCCCGAATGGGTTGATAGTATAATAATATATGGGTGTTAGTAGTGTTTATAATAGTAGATGAGTCTTGGTTTCAGTTCCTGACCGGTACTTCCGTACCACATTATTCATAAAAACCCACTCTGGTTTTAACTGACAAAGGTATTGAACTCACTTCAAAAACCCCGAAGGAACTTTCAATATTTC
Organism: Convolutriloba macropyga; assembly: GCF_964194025.1. NCBI lineage: Eukaryota > Metazoa > Xenacoelomorpha > Acoela > Convolutidae > Convolutriloba > Convolutriloba macropyga. The sequence continues at coordinate 56,063,521 of NC_134478.1, forward strand.
TTGAATTCTGGTTGGAGCATGCAACGCTGAAACAAGAAACGTGCGCAAACTATTGTAGTAGTGGTGGTAGTTGTAGTAGTTGTAGTAGCAGTAGTAGTAGTAGTAGTAATAGTAGTAGTAGTGGTGGTAGTAGTAGGGTAGTAGTAGTAGTAGTAGCAGTAGTAGTAGTAGTAGTAGTAGTAGTAGTAGTAGTAGTAGTAGTAGTGGTAGTAGTAGTAGTAGTAGTAGTAGTAGTAGTAGTAGTAGTAGTATTAGTAGTAGTAGTAGTATTAGTATTAGTAGTAGTAGTAGTAGTAGTTGTAGTAGTAGTAGTAGTAGTAGTAGTAGTAGTAGTAGTAGTAGTAGTAGTAGTAGTAGTAGTAGTAGTTGTAGTAGTAGTAGTACTAGTAGTAGTAGTAGTAGTAGTAGTAGTAGTAGTAGTAGTAGTAGTAGTAGTAGTAGTAGTAGTAGTAGTAGTAGTAATGGAGAGAAATTTTGAGAGTTTCCACTGTGGTTGTCTTCGGAGAATTCTACGTGTGTCATATCTGGAGAAAGCAACGAACGAAGAAATTATGTCAAGATCACGAATGTCCCAACTATCCACGATGATCATGCTCAAACGGATGAAATGGTACGGACACATCCAGAGAATGGAACCAGGAAGATTAGCCCGCAGTGCCTTCGATTGGGACCCGCCCGATCAATACGTCCATGCTAGACGCGCTCCTGGGGGGCAACGGAAAACCTGGATGAGTCAAATCGAAGGAGACTGTGTACGAAACAAAGTATCGTTCACCAAATTGCAGGAGAAAGCAGCAACCGGGTCAAAGAATGCCTTCAACAATTTCGTCGTACAGCACTTCACAGAATAACCAAACAAATAACTCTTCTTGTTTTGTTTGTATTTGTTGCCAACCGTGCCTTTATTTCATATTTGGAATTAAAGTGTTGAAACAGTAGTAGTAGTAGTAGTATAAGTAGTAGTAGCGGCAGCAGCAGCAGCAGCAGCAGTAGTAGTAGTAGTAGTAGTAGTTGTAGTACTAGTAGTAGTAGTAGAGAGATCGCACGGACCCTCGACCCTTGCTACTTAAAGATATATGAAATTCAAATACAACATGACTGGCTCAATTATATAGACCTAGCAGTCTTCCAACATAATACACAAAATGACTCTAAAATTGGTCGCCTTCCAAGCTAAGTTTTCCATTGACGAATGCCATTAAATCATGTAGACCTGGAGGCTAATGATTGCATTATTCATGAGCAGAATTGTACCTACAATTACACAGAAGACGTGCAATTTAAAAACACTATTTGAGTGATTTAAAAAAGCTTTGCTGAAAAATTTAATCTGTATCGGGATTTCTACGACAGAAAAGCAAAAGCAGTTCGTTTGAAAATTGCGGAATATTGTTTGCTATTAAGCCCGGAACTAACTTATGAGCATGAGAAAATTAGCAGCATGCGATGTAAGTGGATGGCTCATTAGAAGGTAGAGAAAGTTTTAACTAGAAGTAACTACCCTATGAGAAAAAATGGATTAACATAAACTCAAAGTTAGACTGAAGACAATAAAGCCTCAGTTCACGGTACAAGACAATGAAGTGAAAAAAAACTTGGTTGCTAATTCTGGAGACTTACAAAATATGCAAGAGCCTGAGTTGTTTGATAATTGTACAGACAAAGCTCTTTATAGTTCTTGGACTGATAATGAAAAATTGGTATTTCAAACACGCATTAACACAAAGTATTACATTTCGTGAAGCCCAACTGCGCATTCCAGAGAGACAGGTTCTACAAGCAGAACAAACGTCAGAAACAGCACAGCCTAATGAATAGTCAACCCTACAATTTAACCGATTCACTAATAAATGAAAATATTTCGCCTAATCCATCGGATAGTAATTTGAGAAAACCAACAACAGAAAGTTATTTACAACTACAATCAAAGAACGCAGTATCCGCAAAGTCTAGCGCGCCTGTACATAATTCATCTCGTTTTATAGCTTAGAACAGAGTAGAAAGGCAGGCTGGAATTGCGCAACCCACATATAGTTCAACGGTTACACCAGCAATTGTAACCAATAAACGGCAATCCGAATCAATGCCAGATGCGAACACGGTCTCAAAGTACGGTCGCCTAAGGAAACAAATGCAGCTTTTTCAGTATACTAAAAATCTTTTTTACAAAACTGAACAGTTTCTTCCAAAATTTGTTCTACTCTTTAGCATTCTTATACATTATGTTTCTCTTAAAACTTATCTATTGCTAGAAATTTGTTTCTATTTTTTTTCAGTAACAACACTTTATACTACAATTATTTAGCTGTTGGCAACTCACATAGCAGGCAACCCAATATCACTCAACGCAAAACTTCAGTCCAGACAATGAAATCGCATGCAGAATTGGTAAAAATCAATCAAATTTTAGATTTAAAGTCAATTTTCTCATTTTTTACATGAAAATTTCAGCATGCTAGTCGTTATAGAACACGCAGTTAGGAATCCATTGTTACTTTTCATTATGCTCAAAATTGCACAACCTTTAAAGTCAATGTCAATTGCTGAATACTTAAACCAGCCAGACATTTCAAAACAGGCGCTTTGAATGGAGACAACTCGTTGTCCCTGGCGATAGCTGCTCCAGTCAGCGGCCCAGTTGCTTCACAGCCATACATAGCAGGAAAATCTTGTAATACATCATATGTTAACCGCCGCTCCATTCGCTCTAAATATTTTCCTAACTTGTTACTTTTAATTTTATCATTTTACAGATAGCTTTCTATATACCAATACCACAGTCTTTCGTTTCAATATACCAAACTTCTCGAGTGAGGAAACAAAAGCTCCGCTGCCTCGTTTTAGAAGGCCCACTAAACTGATCACCTTTACTTTGACTACTAGGAATACAAATAGGCTGACAGGAATTTTTAAAGCAACTAAGTTTTCAGTAACGCCATAATTCTATTGCAGTAAATTATCACGTTAAGTTGCATAATTCAGCCACCACATTGGAACCCTGGATTTCAAGTAATCTTTCATATGTTCTGCGCCTCAAACTATGTCCACAAAACCGTAATGTCTTCTGTGCCCGCTGACAAGCAGTTACAAGGCTCCCAGTCACGAACAAAGGTAGGGGAAATTTCAAACGCTAAACCTGTATGAACACATGGAACGGGCTGGAATGAGAATGTTTCATAATTTTGAAGGTACTTTGAGTTTATTTGCAGCAACACAGATTTTATACCGCACTCATTAGTTATCAAAAGTCTCTTTCTACAAAGTGTATAAGGTATTGCATCCTTGCCCCCATTTCTGTATGAGCTTCGGTGAACCAGGTACATAATATTTGACAAGTGAATCCATAGAAAAGGTGATAAAACTTGAATAACTGTTTAACCGAAACATTGGTTTTGTTGATAGCATCTTGATTCTCCGTTTGCTTTTTCGTCTTTAAACGGCAGCGCATAAATATTAATAAACATGCTTAAAAAAATTTTAGTCCTCGTGCAGAAAATTCTTTGATCATACTGCTAAAAACTACATAAATCAAAAATTGGTACAATAAAAATCACGAAAAGAATTGATCTATAGAATACATAAGTCTAAAGTGACAGTCCATATTGGAATACAAAAGACAATCCATGAAATTGGACGGAAAATTATTTTATATATTGTCTCATTCAATACTTTGAAAATCGTTTAACTTTTCTTCAAGCAAAATCTCCGAAACACCAAGTGCTACAACTTTAATTATCTCCAGTTAGTTCACATACAAGCTTACCACCAAATGTGTTACAAATTGACATAATGGGACCATTACAAAACCTGGTGGTTTGTCAAACATTATAACAGGAATGGACGTGTCTACTTAGTATAGGTTTGCCCAAAACACTCACTTCAAATTCTGTCAAAACAGTAAAAATATATCTAATAATATGGTTTATGAGACTTTCATATGTACCCATTCCGGTATTAACTCACAAAAGTATTCCATTCACTTCAGAAACCCTGAAGGAACTCTCAACAATTGAGTTCCGGTTAGAACAAGCTACATTTTCCCTTGACCAACGCCTTTAATTCAATTACACCTGGGATTTAATATTGCTGAATTTCATCAACCGGAATATAATTACAACTGCAAAGCATACTTGCAAATTATAAACACTATTTGGCCAAACTAAATAAGCATTGATGAAAATCTTTATTAAATATCGGGAATATAACGACAGAAAAGCGAATGCAGTTCGTTTTAAAGTTGAGGAATATTGCTTGCTATTAACTTCGGAACTATCTTATGAGCATACAAAATTTAGCAACATGCGATGTAAACGGATGGCTCAATACAAGGTAGAGGATGTTTTAACAAGAAGTGACTAGCTCATAAAAAAATGCAGCAATAAAAACACAATTTCTTGTTCTCAGTTAGACTGAAGCCAATAAGGTCTCAGTACACGGTACAAGACGTTGAAGTGAAATAAGAAAACTTTGTTGCTATTTCTGGAGACTTACAAAATATGCAAGAGCCTGAGTTGTTTGATAGTTGTACAGACAAAGCTCATTATAGTCCTTGGACTGATATTGGAAATGTGGTATTTCAAACACGCATTAACACAAAAAGTAATACCTGTCAAGAAGCCCAACTGCCCGCATTCTAGAGAAACAAGTTCCACAAGAAGAACAAACATCACAAACAGCACAACCTAATGAATCCTCAACCTTACAATTTAACCGATTTGCTAATAAAAGAAAATGTCTCGCCTAATCCGTCGGATAGAAATTCGAGAAACCCAACAACAGAACATCAGTTAACACTACAATCTAAGAGCGCAGTATCTGAAAAACCTAGCGCACCTGTATCAAACTTATCTCATTTGATAGGTTGAAACGAAGTTGAAAAGCTGGCTGGATTGCACATCGACCGCATTGTTCAATGTTTACACCAGCAATTGTAACTAATAGCCGACAATCTGAATCAGGGCAAGGCGCTACGGTTTCAAAATACGGTCGCAAAATGAAACAAACGCATGATTATCAGTCTAGTTATAAACTTGCTTACAAAACTCAACAGTTTCTTGCATAATTTCTTCTCCTTTTTACTATTCTTATATATTATGTTTCTTCCAATATTTATCTTTGGCTGAAAATTTTTTCTATATTTTTTCACTAACATTTTATACTATAATTATTTAGCTGTAGGCAATTCATATAACCGTCAACTCAATGCCAAGCTACACAAAACCTCAATCCAGAGAATGAAATCTCATGCAGAATTGTTAAAGAAAATCATTCAAATTTACTTTTCAAGTCAATTTTCTCATTTTTTTTACATGAGAGTAATCGCTATAGAACACGCAGTTAGGAATCCGTTGGTACTTCTCATGATGCTCAAAATTGCACAACACCATAAGAAAATTAAATTTTCAGAATATTTTTTACCATTCAAGTCAATTTCAAATGCTGAATTTTTAATTCAAACATAGATTTTGAAAGGGGCGCATTGAACAGAGACAACTTGCTGCCCCAAGCGATAGCTGCTCCAGTCAGTAGCCCTGTTGCTTCACAGCTATAAATAGCAGTACGGTCTCGTATTACACCATATTTAAACCGCCGCTCCAATCGCTCTAAATACTATCCTAACTTGTTACTTTTACTTTTAACATTTTATAAATAACTTTCTAAATTCCATTATCATTATCTTTTGTTTCATTATAGAAAATTTCTCGGTTGAGAAAACAAAAGCTCTGTTGCCTTCTTTTTGAAGGCTCACATTTTCTTTGACTACTAGAAATAAAAGTAGGCTGACCGGAATTATTTACAACAACTAAATGTTCGGTAACGCCATAATTTTTATTGAGTGAATTTTCACGTTGAGTTTCCCACTCAGCCACGCCATTTAGCCCATTGATTTCAAGTAATCTTTTATATGTTGTTTGCTTCAAGCCATTTCCATAAAATAGTAAAGTTTTCTGTGCCCACTTACAAGCAGTTAAAAATCCCACAGCAAATAACAAACAAAAGCCAATTGTAAACGTTAAAACTGTATGAACAAATAGCACGGGCTGGCATGAGAAAAGTTCAAAAGTTCAAAATTCGATATGTATTTTGAGTTTATTGGTTGACTCAGTTGACAGAGCAGGAGAACCGGATTCTATAAAACGAATAAAACAGTGCACATTTTGAATGCATTTTTCTAGAAACATGGATTTTAAACCCCGCTCACAAATTATCAAAAGTTTCTTTCATCAAGGTGAATAGGACATTACTTCCTTGACCCCGTTTCTGTTTGAGCTTCCGTGAACCAGGAATTCAACAGGTAAAGGACATCAAAGTTCGAAAACGTTAAAATTGATGATCATTTATAAATGACAGGTGAATCCATAGAAAAGCTGAATACAACTTCAATAATTGTTTAGTTTTGACTCAGAACTTTGTTTTCGTTGATAGCATCTTGGTTTGCATTTGGTTTTTTTGACTCTAGACGGCAGCGTATAAATATTACCAATCATGCCTGCAAAATCATTTTTTCCTTGTGATTTGTTAACGCCTCGTATTTTTTGATTCGATAAAACTACTTGCTGTTTTATCTTTTCACCATCAATATAAATAGCCAATATTTATATATATATTGCTGAAAACATTTTGAGCAGACATATTTATCTCAAAAATCATATACATTGATCACTCAAACTGGAGATGAAATTATGTTAATTAACTTTTAATTATCATCTGGCCATAATATCAAACGCAATTAAACACGGCCAGCAGCAGACGCAAAGAAAGCCACCACGGACAGCAGAGCTGCCGAAGACAAAGTATCATTTCGATCTCTTGGGATTTCAAGAAAAGGATAATCCACAGAATTTGTCTCGAAGACAACTACATGAGCATCCAACATTACCAATTTTTGTGGCATCACAATACCATTAATTCAAATGTTATTTTTTTTTGTGTACAAGCAAAGCAGAACGTACAAGACGAACGAAACATGGAATACATGATAAGAATTATTTCAACTGAAAAAATGCTAACTCTTTCCATATGAGTCTAAAGCTATACATTACCAGAAACAGATTATTCAAATCATTATCACGACCTCTAAAAAGAAGAAAGCAAATACTTTATTTCTATAATTATTACATTTTACGTGCGCTGTGCCCTTTTTTGCAGAAATCCTAATTTGCAAATTGGGAACACTGACGTCAAAGAAAGTCAACTTCATGTTTAGACCTCAGACATATTTCCATGCTTCAAGAACCAAAAAAATTACTGTGACAAGAACCAGAATTATACCTTGGATAAATATTGGTATGCGGAGGAACCAATTTGAAATTAAGTAAAAATAAATACATAAAGGCCCGATAATAATAGAAAAATCATTATGGTTGAGACAAAATTTGCCGAAAAATTAATCTCAAATCTCCAAAGCATTGAGTAATTCTGATTTACATACACAGTTAAAGTGTTTTTACAAAATTCACTTCAATATCTCCGCGATATTTAAGTCCAGAGAGAAAGATCAACAAAGTTAACTAAGTTAATTGGCAGATTTTTTTAATAATCAAAAGCATTGATCATGTTTATCTTCCTACAGAAAAACAAAGATTTCTTTGATTTGCCACCAGTAAACTTAAATAAGCTCTGTTAAAATTCATTTGGTATGGAAGATAAACAAAATAGCTTGATTTGCTTGAAATACCTTCTCCTTTTATTGGTAATTGTTAATGTTTGTTACAACATTAGTGATGACTCACAAAAAGCAGCAGAATTCATGTATCAACAAAAGTTATTGTCGGCAGAAGAACTTCAAAACAATCAATTTCTGGTACCGTCTCCCCGTTTGGACACAAAGACGCAACGACAGTAAAATTATCATGCTCTTAAACAATTCTCGGCATCAAAATGAATTTGGATGTGATTTCAAACTTTAGATGTGAAAACAAACGGAAATGTATTGACTTTCACTAATTTAGATGTGAAAACAAACGAAAATGTATTGACTTTTACTAATTTGATTGAACATGTTGAAAAACATCTAATTGCAGCTCAAGATGATGTTAAAGATATCATAGATCAAATTTACAAAAGGTTTCAGAGAAAAATGATCTGGAAAACACACTATCAAGACGACAACGATCACAAGCTATATTTGCTTTCGGAGCACTGTGGGTGCAGGCAATGCATGCTCATAGGGAAGCATTGGTGGACCATGCGGCCGAACAGATGAAAACAGAGAAGACATTGAATTTGATTTGAGTCAAGTGAAAAAAAAACAGCAGAGATTAAAATAAAGGGGACATTGAACGGCAAAATGTCAATAATTGCAGATCAATTGAAAGAAGGTGATAATTTTCAGCGAAAAACTATTGAAATTCAGAAAAAACAATCAGAAGTTCTTAATAAAACAGTTTCGTTACTTCGTAATAACTCTAGAAAATCGATGGCTTTCAATCGAATTTTCTATGCCCGAGATTAAATGATACAAGTACAGGCAGATTAATTGGATTGTTGTCCGCTCTCTGGAATGAAATTAAACCAAACCGAACGGCAGTGTATAGCTACAATTTTACAATATTACATTCATTTATGACAATGGTTAAAAAAGTATAACCAATGGCTTTGTTTCTAAGAACAGCTCATGAAAGAATTCTTGATGCAGTAGTAATTTGGCAGACAAAAGCAAATAAACAATTATTTTTAGCGATACCTACAAATCAGCTCTCAAGGTATTACGAAACAAAAATTCTCGGAAATGTTGAGGTAGTGAAGGATGGAATGTTCTCCGACTTGGCGATTCCGTTTGAGCTATACAGCGACTGTACCTGTTCTCATGCCCAATAAATGAACTGATGGATATGCATCGCTGTATGCAATTGACGTCGACATCATTGCTATAGCCGCATCAACTCATGAAATCGCTCTTCTATCGCAAGATGAAAGTGAAAGGTGCATAGGTTTGTAGCGTTTTTCTGTTTGCATTAATAGCTTCTTGCCTGAAAGTGCTCATGAGACATGCCTACGATCACTTCTGTTTGGTGACCAGTTTATTGTGTTACAAAACTGTGATATAAAAACAGTCAAACTTCCAGTAAAAGAGAAAACTCGAAAAATTGACAACGGAAAATGGATGATTAATTCGGCAAGTCCTAATTTTGATATTTATGTGAACACAATGAGGATCAATGGATCACTGACTCGAACAAAACTTGCATGATGTCAAGTATGTATAATCCAATTAGAGTTGGGAACGAAAATTGAGACACCCTATCGTGAGATCAGAGCTGACATGTTTTCATGTCACAATGCTACGATTTTATGCCTTGACATACGTTTGATTGATCCAGTCAAACATTTGCTGGCGAAACTGCAAGCGATTGATAATATGTCTGATTTGGCAACAATAATTAAGCGCGCCAACAATTCATTGTTGATACTCAACTGAAAAAGGCAGAAAAGCTTGAATTTCAAATGTTCTTGTTTGATAAACTTAACGAAATTGCAGAACCGATTTTACGTGAATTGCAAACAGTTGGTGGATCATGACGCAGAACAGATGACAACAGAGAAGACATTGACTTTGAATGAAGTCAAATTGAAAAAAAAACAAGCAGATGATTAAATTAAAGGGGACATTGAACGGCAAAATCTTCATAATTGCAGATCAGTTGAAAGAAGGGAAGAAATTTTAGCGCAAAACTATTGAAACTCAGAAAAATCAATCAAAAATTCGAAATAAAACAGTTTCGTTACTTTGTAATAACTCCAGAAAATTGATGGCTTTCAATCGAATTTTCTATGCCCGAGATTAAATGATACAAGTACAGGCAAATTAATTGGATTGTTGTCCGCTCTGGAATTAAATTAAATCAAACAAAACGGCACTCTTTAGCTACAAACTTACAATATTATTTTCATTTATCTCAAAGGTTAGTATTTTAAAACCAATGGTTTTTTCTTCTAAGAAGATCTTTTGAAGAAATTCTTGATGCAGTAGTAACTTGGCAGACAAAAGCAAATAAACAATTAATTTTGGCAACACCTACAAAATGAGCTCTTAATGTATAACGAAACAAAACTTTCCAGAACTATTAAGTTAGTGGAGGATAGAATGTTTTTCCGCCTGGCAATTCCGTTTGTGCTATACCGCGCCTATAACGGTTCTCATGCGCAATAAAGGAACTGATGGATTTGCATCGCAGTTTGGAATGGACGCGGACATTTTTGACATGGCCGACGAAACTCGTGAAATTGTTCTTCTATTGCAAGATGAAAGTGACAGGTGCGTACGTTTGTAGCGTTTTTCTGCTTTGCACTAAAAGTTTCTCGCTTGAAAGGGCTCATGACACACGCCTAGGATCACTTCTGTTTGGTGACTATTATATTGTTTTACAAAACTGTGATATAAAAACAGTAAAAGTTCCAGTAATAGAGAAAGCTCGAAAAATTGACAACGGAAAATGGATAATTATTTCGGCAAGTCCTAATTTTGATATGTATGTGAACACAATGAGGATCAATGGACCACTGACGCGAACCAAACTTGCATGATGTCAAGTATGTATAATCCAATTAGAGTTGAGAACGAAAATTGAGACACCCTATCGTGAGATCAGAGCTGACATGTTTTCATGTCACAATGCTACAATTTCACGCCGTGACATACGTTTGATTGATCCAGTCAAACATGTGCTGTCAAAACTACCAGCGATTGATAATTTGCTTTATATGGCAGCAATAGCAAAAGCGCGCCAACAATTCATTTTTGATATCTAACTGGAAATTTCAGAAAGGCCTGAGTTTCAAATGTTCTTTTATTGATAAACATGACGAAGTTGTAGAACCAATGTTACGTGAAATGCAAACAGTTGGTGGATCATGCCGCAGAACAGATGACAACAGAAAAGACATTGACTTTGAATTAAGTCAAATTGAAGAAAAAACAAGCAGATGAAAAAATTAAAGGGGATATTGAGGGCAAAATGTTCACAATTGCAGATCAGTTGAAAGAGGGGAAGAAATTTTAGCGCAAAACTATTGAAACTCAGAAAAATCAATCAGAAATTCTAAATAAAACAGTTTCGTTACTTCGTAATAACTCTAGAAAACTGACGGCTTTCAATCAAATTTTCTATGCACGAGATCAAATGATACAAGTACAGGGAAATTAATTGAAACGTTGTCCGCTCTCTGGGATGAAATTAAACCAAACAGAACGGCACTCTTTAGCTACAAACTTGTAATATTATATTCATTTATCTCAAAGGTTAGTATTGTAAAACCAATGGTTTTTTTCTTCTAAGAAGATCTTTTGAAGAAATTCTTTATGCAGTAGTAATTTGGCAGACAAAAGCAAATAAACAATTAATTTTGGCAACACCTACAAAATGAGCTCTTAAGGTATAATGAAACAAAATTTCACAGAACTATTAAGTTAGTGGAGGATAGAATGTTTTTCCGCTTGGCAATTCCGTTTGTGCTATACCGCGCCTATAACGGTTCTCATGCGCAATAAAGGAACTGATGGATTTGCATCGCAGTTTGGAATGGACGCGGACATTTTTGTTATTGCCGACGAAACTCGTGAAATTGTTCTTCTATTGCAAGATGAAAGTGACAGGTGCGTACGTTTGTAGCGTTTCTCTGCTTTGCACTAAAAGTTTCTCGCTTGAAAGGGCTCATGACACACGCCTAGGATCACTTCTGTTTGGTGACAATTATATTGTTTTACAAAACTGTGATATAAAAACAGTAAAAGTTCCAGTAATAGAGAAAGCTTGAAAAATTGACAACGGAAAATGGATAATTATTCGGCAAGTCCTAATTTTGATATGTATTTGAACACAATGAGGAACAATGGACCACTGACTCGAACAAAACTTGCATGATGTCAAGTATGTATAATCCCATTAGAGTTGGGAACGAAAATTGAGACACCCTATCGTGAGATCAGAGCTCACATGTTTTCATGTCACAATGCTACAATTTCACGCCGTGACATACGTTTGATTGATCCAATCAAACATGTGCTGGCAAAACTACCAGCGATTGATAATTTGCTTTATATGGCAGCAATAGCAAAAGCGCGCAAACAATTCATTTTTGATATCTAACTGACAATTTCAGAAAGGCCTGATTTTCAAATGTTCTTTTATTGATAAACATGACGAAGTTGTAGAACCAATTTGACGTGAAATGCAAACAGTTGGTGGATCATGCCGCAGAACAGATGACAACAGAGAAAACATTGACTTTGAATAAAGTCAAATTGAAGAAAAAACAAGCAGATGATTAAATTAAAGGGGACATTGAACGGCAAAATGTTCTTAATTGCAGATCAGTTGAAAGAAGGGAAAAAATTTTAGCGCAAAACTATTGAAACTCAGAAAAATCAATCAGAAATTCTAAATAAAACAGTTTCGTTACTTCGTAATAACTCTAGAAAACTGACGGCTTTCAATCAAATTTTCTATGCACGAGATCAAATGATACAAGTACAGGCGAATTAATTGAATCGTTGTCCGCTCTCTGGAATGAAATTAAACCAAACAGAACGGCAGTCTTTAGCTACAAACTTACAATATTATACTCATTTATCTCAAAGGTTAGTATTGTAAAACGATTGGCTTTTTTTTCTAAGAAGAGCTTTCGAAAGAATTCTTGATGCAGTAGTAATTTGGCAGACAAAAGCAAATAAACAATTAATTTTGGCAATGCCTACAAATGAGCTCTTAAGGTATAACGAAACAAAATTTCTCAGAAATATTAAGGTAGTGGAGGATAGAATGTTTTTCCGCTTGGCGATTCCGTTTATGCTATACCGCGCCTATAACGGTTCTCATGCGCAATAAAGGAACTGATGGATTTGCATCGCAGTTTGGAATGGACGCGGACATTTTTGTTATGGCCGACGAAACTCGTGAAAGTGTTCTTCTATTGCAAGATGAAAGTGACAGGTGCGTACGTTTGTAGCGTTTTTCTGCTTTGCACTAAAAGTTTCTCGCTCGAAAGGGCTCATGACACACGCCTAGGATCACTTCTGTTTGGTGACTATTATATTGTTTTACAAAACTGTGATATAAAAGCAGTAAAAAGTTCCAGTAATAGAGAAAGCTCGAAAAATTGACAACGGAAAATGGATAATTAGTTCGGCAAGTCCTAATTTTGATATGTATTTGAACACAATGAGGAACAATGGACTACTGACTCGAACAAAACTTGCATGATGTCAACTATGTATAATCCAATTAGAGTTGGGAACGAAAATTGAGTCACCCTATCGTAAGATCAGAGCTGACATCTTTTCATGTCACAATGCTACAATTTTACGCCGTGACATACGTTTGATTGATCCAGTCAAACATGTGCTGGCGAAACTACCAGCGATTGATAATTCGCTTTATATGTCAACAATAGCACAAGCGCGCCAACAATTCATTTTTGATATCTAAGTGAAAATTTCAGAAAGGCCTGAGTTTCAAATGTTCTTTTATTGATAAACATGACGAAGTTGTAGAACCAATTTTACGTGAAATGCAAACAGTTGGTGGATCATGCCGCGGAATAGATCACAACAGAGAGGACATTGACTTTGAATTAAGTCAAATTGATGAAAAAACAAGCAGATGATTAAGTTAAAGGGGACATTGAACGGCAAAATGTTCATAATTGCAGATCAGTTGAAAGAAGGGAATAAATTTCAGCGCAAAACTATTGAAACTCAGAAAAATCAAACAGAAGTGCTAAATAAAAGTTTCGTTACTTCGTAATAACTCTAGAAATCTGACGGTTTTTCAATCAAATTTTCTATGCACGAGATCAAATGAAACAAGTACAGGCAAGTTAATTGGATTGTTGTCCGCTCTCTGGAATGAAATTAAACCAAAGAGAACGGCACTGTTTAGCAACAAGCTTACAATATTATTTTCATTTATGACAATGGTTAATAATGTAAAACCAATGGCTTTTTTCTAAGAAGAGCTCTTGAAGAAGTTCTTGATGCAGTATTTATTTGGCAGACAAAAGCAAATAAACGATTAATTTTGGCAATACCTACAAATGAGCTCTTAAGGTATAACGAAAGGAAAATTCTCAGAATTGCTAGGGTAGTGGCGAACAGAATGTTCTTCAGCTTGACAATTCCGTTTGCTATACCGCGCCTATAACGATTCTCATGCCTAATAAAGGAACTGATGGATATGCATCGCAGTTTGGAATTGACGCGAACATTTTTGCTTTAGCCGCATCAACTCATGAAATTGCTCTTCTATCGCAAGATGAAAGTGAAAGGTGCATAGGTTTGTAGCGTTTTTTTGTTTGCATTAATAGCTTCTCGCTTGAAAGGCATCATGAGACATAATCACTTCTGTTTGGTGACATGTTTGTTGTTTTAAAAAACTGTGATGTAAAAACAGAAAAAGTTCCAGTATAGAAAACGCTCGAAAAATTGGCAACGGAAATTGAATAATTAATTCGGCAACTCCAAATTTTGATATGTATTTGAGCAAAATGAGGAACAATGGACCAATGACTCGAACAAAATCCGCATGATGGCAAATATGTATAATCCAATTAGAGTTTGGATCGAAAAATGAGACAATTTATCGTGAGATTAGAGCTGATATGTTTTCTTGTCACAATGCTACAATTTTACGCCCTGACATACGTTTGATTGATACAGTCAATGGTTTGCTGGCAAGACGACCAGTGATTGATAATTTGACTTATATGGCAACAATAGCACAAGTGCGCCAATAAATCATTGTTGATAATTAACTGAAAATGTCAGAAATGCCTGAGTTTCAAGTGTTCTTGTTTGAGAAATTTAGCAAAGCGGTATTACGTGAAATGCAAACAGTTTGTACTAGTCTAAGCAACAAGTTTACACAAGTTCATACATTGAAAGTGACCATCATAATTGGAATAGCGTCATTCAATATGTCAATTAATTTACATTTTTTTCATCAACTACTTAGTTAACAAAAATGGTACCTCGACAAACTTATAACACTAAAACAGAAATTTAATCATCAAAACTAATTAAATGCTTAGAATGGTTGCTGCTGAAGCTGTTTTAAAAAAACTGCATGAAAAAGATTTTTGTTAGAAATTTTAGGTTCAATTTTATTCAATAGCACATCTGAGTAAAAATGTCCAAAAGAGGCAGTGTCGTGGATGAATTGTTAAACAATTGCCCCCTGAATAATATTGATTGGATTTGAAAGAAACTAAATAGCTAGATTTTGCTTGAATAAAATTGTATGTAGTTATTTACTCTAAAAAGTACAACTGCTGTTTGTAAAAATTCATGAGAGGTTGTTGTAAGAGAATTTTATAAAACAGTTAGATTATTTGGAATTGTTCAATATATTTTTAGCTGAATATGTTTGTTGAATTGATTGGGAGTCTGCATTGAATCAGCATCTGAAATATATATACAGAACAATTACTGTATGAACAGAGAAAGAAAAACTTAAGTGTTTTTGTTTCCACCCAGATTCTAGCTTATTTTGTGTTCAATTTTTGTGACAGTAGAACACTTGCATGGCCAAAATTACTGCAAAAATGAAATTTAGTGCACATAAATATCAGTTATGCTTTTTCTGGATTTTGGCAAAGCCTTTGAGGGTCTTTCCCATTATAGTCCCCCGTTAAATTATGCAACCCCATTATGGTTTAATTAGTCAGATTGGGGCAAAGGTTGGCCATAGCTTATCTGACCACTAAGATTGGGGCTCATGATGCGAAAGAACCACCTTCGATACAATTGTACATGTGATTATGCTAGAAAAGTTGTATTGGCGGGCTGTTAGATTGATACCAATAAAATGTACGAAATCTATCCGGTAAGTAGGACACAATTAGTCAAAACGAAGTTTCAAGTTTCTGACAAATGTAAGACTTTTGGGTGTTTCACAAAGATCAATCTAGGCCCGTTGTCTTACATATTTTGTGTTAATTATATTCCGGACGAATGCAAAACATTGAGAGTTTTGTTTTTTGCTGATGATACTAATTTGATGTACAGTGGGCCGCCGGTTTTCTCGCAGTGCTGTTGCTTTAAATTTTGTAATCAGCAGCTCCTTTTCATTGTTTAAATGTACAATTTATCTTCTGTCAAAATAATGAAAAAATTTGGGAACTTAATGGAGAACGTCTACGTCCTCACTTTACAGTGAGAAATTTGAGCGCGACATTGGATACTCGCCTTAAATTCAATAAACATTTTAAAAATGTCTCTATGAAGTTGTCCTTGCATTGTTTTGTTATTGCAAACCTTTGCAAATGCAAGGACTTATTGAAATTGTACTACATTCTCAACATGCAAAAAACAATTATGATTAATGTGCTTTTAAAGCTCGAGGGAACTATTAAGTCTCCTCTCTTTCTTCAGTCTATGATTTGTATATCATATTTACAGAAGTGATTCTCATACTTCAATCGCCCTTTGAATCATTCCATAAAGATGGCATACATTTCTTTTTTTATGGTAATCATAAGTTTGCTTGTTATTTAAACTGCATGTTTGAATTCCTCAATCGTTAGTTCATCAAATGTTTTCAGACTATTAACAGCCTCCCTTATCTATATTCTATCAACATGTCCAAGCAGTCACACTGCTCCAAATGTTCAAACCATCACAGAGGCGGAAGGGTTTTGTGTTGCTCATGCGCCAGTTATCTACACGTTAAGTTTAACGGACTTAGCCTAGCCGAAAACACCATGAGAATATCCGCTGCGTAAGCTGCAATACGAAAGCAACTGTAATCTCCTCAGCGGCGACATTTCTAAACCATGCAGCGACGATAGCCAGACATCGCAAACTTCGTGGGAAGCCTGTCTTGAAACAGGCAGTTACTGGCTTAACCTCCATTAATGCAAAAAAAGGGCTTATGAAGAACATGTAGAAACCAGTTGTTCATTGGAATGCAATCTTTTTTACGCTGCCAGGAAACAAAACAGGCCTTACGTTCACCGATACCAGATCCTGTCTGCCACTTTGAATGCTTCTAACGTGGAAACGGCAATGTACTGCGCAATGGTGATGCCTCATCTCATTCTTGCAAGAACAAAAACGGAGGATGACGTCACAAATAACAAAACCACTGCACGACGGCTAGATAAATGCATAAAGTGGGACATATATTCCCTGTTTCTTGCAGCGAAAGTTATGCACGAAATTATGAGCAAAACTAAAGCAAAACGATTTTTTAATGAATACAAAGGGTTTGATAAATACATGTCAACAGGAATATTTTCTAATGCCTTTTAAAGTCTTACAGAAAAAGCAGCAAAATGTGGTGCCCGTTCTTTAACTGACAAACTTTACAAGAAAACAGTCCTTGATGTCGTTTGCGACAAACATCCGGACCACGCAAAGCATTAATTTATCCAGTGGGCAATGAATATCCAAAATTTACCATACCATAATTTCATATTTGAAAAACGCCATGCCTCAATGGTTATAAAGTCTTCATGAAGACGCATTGAAGCCATTGCCCTTCAGGTCTGGATGCCAATGACATCCCTTAGTTCGTCCACAACTGATCTATGCAAAACGATTGTAAAACTAACAATACGCGTAGCTACGTCTCATTTGGCTTTCCGTCATCCGTTTTATTGATTGCGGCTGATAGCTCTTGATAAGTGCCCCGTTCTATGACCGATAGGAATTGGATAAGTCCTCAACCGATAAGTCCTCAAACAAATTAATGGAATAACTCTTGTCAAATGTATTAAAACCGACCATAAAATATAAGGTGGTTATCAGCAACTATGTATGGGTCAAAGGGGAGGAATTGATCACGCAATTCAATAATTGAGAGCTGCTTTTAAAAACACAGGTTCGGAGGCGATCTTGCTTATTGACGCATATAACGCTTTCGATAGTCTCAACTGTAATCATGCTTGAAAAACATCAATAAATTATGCCCTTCTCTATCATTCTATATGAAATTCATATCTTGAACCATCAAACTTGCTAATAACAAACGAACAATGATATCTCAGGAGGGCAAACGATGTATTAAATTGCCATTCACCCCTTAATTGAATTTCTTGGCGATTGTTTAACAGCTTAAAATTCAAACGTGGTATGCTGACTTTGGCAACATTGTCGAATCTCTTGAGAACTTGAAAAAACTTTTCAACTCATTAAAAAAGCATGGTTCTGCGCTTTCGGATACCAGCTTACCAAATTTCGCATCATTACCAAAGAACATTTTTTGAAAAAGCACAGCAGAGTTTTTAGAGTTTTGTTCACTGAGAAATGGAAAAAGTTGCTTGATGTAGAGTACTTGATAGTGTAAAAGGTTCAGATAATGCAGAAAATATATTTGCAGAAAGATCACTAAAACGGCAGAAATTGTTGCTGAAAAACTGACCATTCGTGGCAAGGTTTTACCTCAAAAAGACTACAAATCGTTTACCTCATCGATTCAGCATAAGTTTACCTTCTTAGCTTTTACAACACCTAAAACTGATGACCTGTTAAAATAATGTGAGAAATCAATAAACAATGAGTTTTTAACTAATCTAATGAGGAATCTGCCATACAATCAAAAATGCAAGATTAAATTTTCGTTGCCGATATGGGAGGATGGCCATCATTAATTCTGAAGACCGTTTTAAGGAATATGAACGATCAATTGAACTGTCAAGTCCTTTATCCCGATCTCTCCCCGAAGCCGAACTGAGGCATCAACAAATCATAAACAAAAAAAGAACGGAGAAAGAACTTGCTATCATATTGAAAGAGACGAGAATTGAGAGCGAACTGAATAAGAACGAGATTCACTCACTTGACCTAGATAGTGAAAAGGGCGAATCAAGCTGGCTGAACGCTATGTCATTGAAGCGATATCACTTTGACTTAACGAAAAGCAAGTTTCGTGATGGCCGGGACCCAGTATGATATGGCTGGGACCCAGTGAAGATGCCATCACTATGCGCTTGCAATGAAAACCTCAATGTGGCGCATGCCTTCCACTGTCCGAACGGAGGACAGACTCACATGAGACCTAATGAACTTCGTGATTCCTTTGCGAACTTGTTAAGTGATGTCTGTCATGACATCGAGACCGAACCTCATCTTCAGCCGGTGCAATTGGAAACCTTTGCTCTTAAATCAACGACAACTGTTAATGATGCAAGATTTGATATCAAAGCCAGCAACAAAACCTAATTTAATATGAAAATTTTCACGCGCTGTCAAAAAGTTGCCCTGAATGCAGAAGCAAAGCCTACAAATGCCATGAACCTAATAGAAAACAAATAACAAAGATTAACTGAGGTCTAGAAAGCAACCTTTTGCCCGCTTGTCTTCGCATGCACTGGTGGCGCTACACCATCAGCTTCAAGAGCGCTAAAACCACTGGCATCAATTCTCTCGGCAACAAGAGGACAGCTACGCTGATATATCGCATCTAAGGACAAAAATAAGCTTTGCTCCTAAGAAGTTCCATCCTCTGCATTCGTGGATGAAACTTCAAAAAATCCGGAATGGTATCTTTAATTTTACAGTTCAAAAAATCTATTCAATATTTGCAGTTTATTTGAAAATTTTACATAATTTAGGTATTGTTTTAAGCAGTTGTTATGCCTGAGAATGTATCTGAGCCCCGGAGCAGCCAATATATCGATTTCCAGCCTTTTATATCGATTTCCAGCCTTTTATATCGATTTCCAGAAGGCATTCGACAAAGTCTCTCACGATCTACTTTTAGACAAACTATCGGCGCTTGGCATCGGAGGAAACTGCCTAAGTCTGCTTCGAAGCTATCTGTCAAATCGGAAACAAACAGTGCGAATAAATAGTACAACCTCAAAAGAACTTGATATCTTTAGCGGCGTCTCCCAAGGTTCCATTCTAGGCCCGCTGTTCTTCCTAGTCTTCATAAACGTTTTGCCGTCCTGTGTTATGTCAAAGGCTTTTGGCTATGCGGATGATTACAAAATTGTAGGGACCAATCCTGTGACGCTCAACATAGATGTCAGAAAACTGTGGAGGTGGTGCGATGATAATCTGATGTCAATGAACCTTACGAAAAGCAAGCTGCTGTGTATTAAAGGCTCTGCCCAAATATCTCTGCCCAATTATACCCTCGAAGCCACTCAATCGATTAAAAATTTGGGCCTCTTTGTTACTGAGTCTTTAATCTGGACACTACACGCGAAGAAAAGAACTGAAAAAGCCTTGAATGCATTTCTTCTGCTAAAACGAAACCTTTGCAAGGCAAATTTTGCAACCAGGAAAAATGCATATGTTTGCTACGTCGTGCCAATTGTCAGCTATGGCGCGGCCTTGTGGAAACCATCAAAGGGCGATTTAAATTTACTTGAAAGTGTTCAACGAAAAGCAAAGGCCTGGATATTCAAGACCGGCAACAGCGTCCTCTCATACAAGGAAAAACTTCAGAAAATCAACATCTTGCCACTGTCTCTATTATAGTGAACCATAATGTATGACATGCTCATAAATTACATATTAAACGCATAATTCGAAAGTTCCACAAACAAATAGGTGAACAAAAAGAAATGGTTACTAATAGTAAACCGGATTTTAACAATATAGAGAAGGCATCATAAATAATGATGGGAATTATCATGGAATTTCATTCTGACGGGTCACGTCAAGGAATGTTTGTCCATGACGGGATTCGTCAAGCAGGTAAATCTGTTATCTGTCAGTTTTAACTAACAGGGACCCGTGCGGTAGAAAATAACTATGAGAAAATCCCATAGAGATTAAAGTAAATGGGTAAAAATAACCTAAGATTAATTAACCATTGATAGGACTGAAACCAAAGAACATATTCAAAACTAAAATTTACCCAATCGAGCTGCCTCTCTTTAATTGCTTTACATTTCTCATCTTCACAAAACTTCTAATATTTACAAGCCATAGTTTTAACTTTGTATTAAACTGATTGTGCATATACATCTGTTCAATTAAATTCAAGTCTGAAACTTGGAAAATTTTTCTCAGTAACTCCGAGGTTTAAAGTGCTTAAGAATAACATCCAACCCAAACCGTAACCGTAAACAGAGCACGGATATTACACTGGCGACAGAGATTTAAAGGAAAGTTAACATTTTAAAATCTTTAACAAATTTGTCGGTAGGGAGACGCAAATAAAAAGCACTTTAACTCCAAAAACTCCGAGAATCGAATTATTCTCGAAACAAACACAAACATTTGGGATAACAAATCTTCAATTACCAGAAAATTTCCACCAATTTTTGTGAGAATCAATTGCAGAAGCCACAGCGGAGGACATCGGTTACAGGACATCAGTCGCAGGAAAACAAGTGAGAATTTACTCGCGTGGTGCTATCTTTTACTCGTTGGTGGAGACAGAAACTTGAAAATATATAAAAAATAAATAAATTAGTAAAAAAAGAAATACAGTTTTGAAATAAGCGTTAGATTTTTATAAACAAAAGTTTTTAAACATTAAAATAAAGAGAGTGCCATAGAAATTCAAAGATAAAAATAGAAAACACCTTCCAGTGACGATCTACTTGATAATTATTTTAAAGAAACTCTTAATTTCAACAACTTAATAAAATTTTAAAAGGGCACGATACAAGTAGGGGAACAAAAAAATGGCAACGGGCTCAACCTCTAGAATGCTATTACCGGAAGCATTTACCGGTTCAAACGACTTGGAAAGTTACGTGACGCATTTTGAGCTATTAGCGGAACTACAAAAGTGGAGAAGAACTGAAGGCGATCCGGCTCGCGAAGTTGATGAACGGCCGCATTACTTTGCACTTAGGCTACAAAAATCTGCCATAGAGTTCTATCGCACTCTATCGCAAGCTACACAAGAAAATTATGATGAATGCGTTAAAGCTTTTCGAGAACACTACAGCGAAAAACCGGTCGTTTTCCGGGGACGGCTAGCTCGCCGCGTACAGCAACCAGGAGAAAAACTGACAGATTTTCTGGGAGATTTAAAGCAGTTGGCTTTGAAAGCTTACCCAACGGAGTCGCAAGACATTAGAGACCATCTCGTTCTGAGAGGATTTCTAGAAGGAATCAACCATAAACAGGTGAGGTTAGATCTCAGAAAGCAAATCAGCGACAATGATATGAAAATTGAAACAGTTTTGGAAAGAGCATTGCATCTTGAAGCTGTAACAAGAATAGAGGAGGAAGAGCGAACACCAAAAGTTGCGGTAATTAGACGAGATGAAACAAAAGATTTAGTGGAGGCCGTCACCAAGCTTGTGAACCAGTTGTCAGTAGATGACAAACAGCGGTCGAACAGCCGTCGAAACCAATCTAGGGAGCGAAGTGGTTCCCGTGGACGTTTGGGTGACGACAGACGTGACAGAGGACAGCAACAAGATCGTGGGTTTAACGATCGGCGGCGATTTCCAACAACAGGACCTAGTCACCGAGACCGATTTTTTGGAAGAGAGGAACGTCTAGGAGGAACGACAGGCAGGGTTTCAAGTGCAGAGCTTGTGGACAAGAAGGACACCTTTCGAGGAATTATCGAAATTGTTACCTATGTGGAAGTTCCCAACACTTGAAAAGAAACTGCCCTTTTAAAAAGAATACCACCGAGAACTGCAATGTCATTAGAGTTTCTTCGACAAACACAATTAAATGTCTAAACGCAGAAACCATACTTCACGGGAACAGATGCGTTGGGTTAATAGACAGTAGAAGTAGCATATCGCTTTTGAGCTGGTCCACATACAAAAAACTGGGAAAACCGGGAATTGTACAAACATACGCAAAACAAGTGTTAACAGCCAATAACTCAGCTGTCAAAATAATAGGCAGAGTAACGCTTTTGGTACAGTTGCAACCAAGACTACCGGAGGTTGAACAAGTGTTTGTGATAACGGCAGACGAAGGTATAGAATGTCTGCTGGGAATTGATTTCCTGAAAACCAATAAATGTGTATTGAACTTACACGAAGAGAAACTATATAGCAGTCACTTTAAAATTTCAATACCGCTCACCACAGAGAAAACGCAAGGTGTTCAAGTTTTTGCAATTGCGGAACAAAACACTTATATACAGAGTAAAAACGAAATTCTATTGAAAATTAGATTAGCTGATGAAAACGGAGAAGAAATTCCGGGAGTGGAAGGATTAGTGGAAGTAAATGAAGATTTTGAATTAAAGACTGGTTTGCTTTTGGCCGCCTGTATGATATCAATGGAAGATGGTTGAAGTTTGATAAAAGTGTTAAATCTAACGGACGCATCAGTAACCGTGTATAAAAGCACTAAAGTGGGAACTTACTTTGAAAACAAACAGAACTTAGTTGTGAATGGAATTTTCACAAATCAAAATAAGCCAAAAACATTGGAAACTTTTCAAATGGGAAAACACGCAAGCTTGGAAGGTTCTAAACTAAATGACCAGCAGAAGGAGAAAGTACAGGAATTGTTCACGAGACATCAACAAGTCTTCTCACGAAACTCGAATGACTTAGGATATTGTGACAAAATTAAACACCAGATTGAACTCAACAAAGATGCACAGCCGTTCAGAAGAAGTTAATGCAAAATGAGTTTTGATAAAAGAAAAGCAATGAAAAAAATTGTCGAAGATCTAGAGGATGCAAAATTAATTGAACCAACCCATTCGTATTGGTCAGCACAATCAATATTGGTGAAGAAGAAAGATGGCAGCTACAGACTAGTTGTAGATTACAGAGGTTTGAATAAACAAATCGAGAAAACCAGTTGGCCGCTACCAAGAATATATGACG
This sequence comes from Convolutriloba macropyga, assembly GCF_964194025.1. Classification (NCBI taxonomy): domain Eukaryota; kingdom Metazoa; phylum Xenacoelomorpha; order Acoela; family Convolutidae; genus Convolutriloba; species Convolutriloba macropyga. The sequence continues at coordinate 56,087,236 of NC_134478.1, forward strand.
TTATTGATTATCTAGACGGAAATTGTTTCTTTTCCAATATCGATTTGACATCGGGATATTTTCAAATGGCACTCGATGAAGAGTCACAGAACGTGACAGTTTTTGTAACTCCAATGGGACTCTACAAATGGAAGAGACTACCCATGAGTTTGGCGTCAGTGCCAAGAGCTTTCCAAAATTTAATGGAATTGATCATGTCGGGACTCTCCTACGAAGTGCCTTTAGTATACCTGGATGACATAATCATCTTCGGTAGATCCTTTGAGGAGCATCCCAATCGCCTAAATCTCGTACTTGGGCGACTTAAAGACGCTGGATTGAAAATAAAAGGCTCAAAATGCAGGTTTTTTCAGGAAAAAATTCATTTCCTGGGACACATTGTATCAAATAAAGGCGTAGAAGTAGATCCGGAGAAAGTAGCGGCAGTCAGTAAAATGAAAAGCCCGCGAACAATAAAAGAATTGAGAGCTATATTAGGACTAGTAGGCTTTTACAGAAGATTCATACAAGATTTCGGAAAAATAGAAGAGCCACTTGATAAGCTATTAAACAAAAAAGAACGTTTTACTTGGAGCAAGGAATGTGAATTAGCAGTTGAACAACTAAAACAAGCTTTACAGAAAGCACCAATTTCGGGTTATCCGAATGACACGGATCCCTATACGCTAACCACCGACGCCTCTTTGTTTGGCATTGGTGCAATTATTTCCCAAAGACAACATTGGGGTGAAAGAGTTATTGCATACGCAAGCAAAACGCTCAGCAAAAGTCAACGAAACTATTCTGCGACAAAACGAAAACTTTTTGCAATAGTTTATTTTACTCAACACTTCAGAAATTATCTTCTGGGACAAAAATTTTTAAATGTTACTGACCATAGGGCCCTTACGTGGTTATATAGTTTTAAGGAACCAGACGGATTATTGGCCCGATGGATAGAAAAGCTCGGACAGTTTGAGTTGGAAATCAAACACGAAGCGGGAAAAAAGATCCCTCACGCGGACTGTCTGTTGAGAGTTCCACAGACTGAATACCAAGTCAAAGACTGCGATCAAGTGAACGAAATAAATACGGAAGAAAAAAATATCTGGTCCATTGGACTAGGGAAATCTGTTGAACAACTAGTTGAACATCAGAAAAATGCAGCCGACCTCATTATACTGAGAAACTGGATTGAGAACGGGACACGCCCTCAAAGAAAACACATGGCAGGAGCCTCTAGGGCACTGTGGAAACTTTGGACTGATTTCAGAAACTTACGGATTGAAAATGATCTAATCAAGAGACAGAAACGTATTGACGAATTTAATAACTTAACACAAATAGTCATTCAGAGATCACTTTTAAAAGAAATTCTACCTTTCCTTCATGAACATTGCGGACACTTTGGTATGGCCAAGACATTTGATCGGGTTCGAGAACGATTCTACTGGCCGGGATGAAAAAAGATGTCCACGAGTGGGTAAGTTCTTGCGAAGAATGCTGTCAAAAGAAATCTCCACACCAGAAACACATACACAGCCTGACAACGTGGTAACCAAGTCATCCGTTCTGGCAAGTTGCCTTAGACATTATGGGACCTTTACCCGAGTCCAGCGGAAACAAATAGATTCTGTTAATTGGAGATCAGTTTACAAAATGGTATGAAGCAATTCCCATGAGCAACCAAGAAGCTTCAACGGTAGCTAAGGCATTTGTAAACGTATGGGTTTCAAGTTCTGGTTGTCCGGCAAATCTTCATAGCGACAAGGGCAGTAATTTTATGTCGAATCTGTTCAAGAACATGTGTAAAGAGCTGGGAATTAACAGGACTTCAACAACAGATTATCACCCTCAAGCAAACGCAATGATAGAGCGCACCAATCGCACAATCGAAGAGAGTCTTGCAAAATATGTGGGTGAACATCACAACACCTGGAGCGACCACCTTCCGCTAGTAATGATGGCGTACAGATCATCAATTCACTCTGTTACGAAGTACAGTCCCTTTTACTTCCTTTTTGGACGATCATGCGCGCTGCCGATTGATTGCATGTATCAAACAATACAAACCAAAATCTAACCAACTTTGAGTGATTACGTTGGTTGCTTGAAAGACGAACTAAAAACGTGCCATGAGCTGGTACGGGAAAGCATGGATGTGGAGCAAGAAAGACAAAAAACCTACTATGACCGTAGCACATTTGGACCACAATAAGAAGTAGGTGATTTAGTAATGGTGTTCAACCCCACAATAAAAAATGGCCAGACAAAGAAATTTAAATCTTTTTACAGCGGACCGCAGGTAATACGTGAAATAATAATTGATCTGAATTTTGTTATTGAGGATGTGAAAACAAAAAAAACAACAAAAAGTCCACTACGATCGACTCAAACGTTTTAACAGTAGAAGTGCTACCACTGATAAAAAAAGATCATAAGAAAGGAAAGATTGAACCGAGAATAACACAAAACGACCTTACGGAGGACAATGAATTTGAAGTGGTGATCCCAAAATTGAATGACAAAGAAAGAAGAGAAGTTCAACCTGAAAGAAATATTAGTCAAATTAATCCTAATACTGACACTCACAATGAGACAGTCAAAGACGAATCGTTTTAAACACCTATGGGTGGGAGTACAAGAGAATCAATAAATACCAACACCAACAATAAGAGCAGAAGCACAAAGATACCTGCGCCCAAAGTAGCCAGACAGCAGAAGCGGGATAGTCTGGTGTCAACATCCGAAAAGAGTGAAGGCGAAGAACTTCCAAATAGGAGCACGGCTTCTACTTCGCAAAATGTCGCCGAACGACGATATCAGACAAGAAGTGTGTCGGCAATAACAAGACCACGGAAACTGAAAGACTATATATTATTCAAGGATAACGATGCAGACAAAAAATTTGATAATGATGTATTTTTTTAAAAGGTGATACGACAAAATGCAGAGGGCGTGGAACCCACATTGGATCGTGCAGTTGAACTGGAAACTTCTTCAGTTGGTTAGCATATTAGGTTTTTCACAATCCTTGGAGATTGTGGGGTATGATTTTGAGAACATTCTACAGACGCAGAAATTTGCAATGACGGAACCGACAAATTGTGAAACGTCACATATAAATGAGGAGCAGGTAAACAAAGGAGGACTGATCTACGCCAAAAGCAGCATGAGTAAACTAAAATACTGCATGTACAGGGCTGCATATATGGTAACTGTGCGGAAAAAAGTGGTTGGTATGACGACGCAACTTACTTAAACGAAAAATCACAAACAAGTCCAATGTTTTACCCAATAAAAGAGTCAGTCTGTCAAAATCTATGGCAGGGACACAAAACGCGGTTACCGGGTCTTGGTGATTTTGAATTAAATGCTCCCAAAGAAGTCCTCAACGAGATGAATGTTGACCGAACCGACGCTGAATTTGTTCAGAAGATATCAAAAACTTTCATGAAAGGCGGAGATGAAAAAGGAGTTAATTATGTCTACCCCGTGGATTGGACCAATCCAAAAGGTGAAAAACAGAAAGGTAACATCATGATTAATGCTGAAATTTTCATAGGGGTTTTGTTCATTGAAACTAGGGAAGCAAATGAAGGAACATGGTTATATTTTAAAGACCCTTTGAAACAGGAGCAGACCTTGTTATATCAAGGAGAGACATTTGAAATAGATTCAGTACAATATCGGTTCGACCATGACAAAAAACCAAACATCTTAACGATCGTTAAATTTTCAGACTCGGTAACAGCAAAAATAGTCCGCGCTGGAAAAAAAAGTACTTGACGAGCAAATTAGACAGAAAAAGAAATTTAGTTGTCCAGTTGAAAAACGAGACAAAACATATAGACAATTTTCTGCTTTTTGAAACAAACCATAGAAATTTGTTTTACACAACGGAAAAGTTGACGGCCACGGAACAAAATTTTTCAACAACAGATATATCTGAGACAGATCTCAGGGACATAAAACTCGATCAACTTTTTGTGTGGGATTTTCGAGGCATGTTTGAAAACCTGAAACAAATAGAGTTATTAAATTGTCACATTGAAAAACTGCACACAGCTATGATTCTAACGACATCAAATAACGGAAACTCACACCAAATTGTCTTAAGTCAACAAAACGCTCTGGGTACACACGCAGAAAGAGTGGAAGGAATACTTTATGTCCATAGGTGCGCTAAAGTAATCGTACATGTTGTCGAAAATCAGTTTTGTACTGAGGAAGTACCAGTTAGGGTGTTTTTGACAATACCTCAGAAGTAATTAGATACATGGACCCCATTTCTAGAGTATTCTATGGAAATTTCACACTGATTAATTGCAACCCCATGTACCCAAACAATCTTGAATTGCAGAATGGGTCATGGATAACATATGGGCGAAGGATACAATTAATTGAAGAACCCAATGATATGCCTAATTATAGAGTTAACGTCAATTGGTCATTTTCGGCGCCAATGGAAGGGTTTTTCAATGACAAGGACCTAGAACTGAGCAAAAAGGCCCAAAGGTTAAGGCATTCGAGAAAGACAATAACAGGAAGAGAAGTTTTCCTGGGACAAGGAGGTTTATATGAGCATGGGACTCTAGAGTATTTCAACACGGTCTTAAAGTACAATAATCAGTGGCATGAATTGCTGATTTTTGAATATTTGGGTAATGAAGTGAAACAAATCTGGCATGTGGCCAGGGAAATAGCCATCAGTTTGATGACTATTTTTATTGGATCTAAAATCATATTTTGTTTGGTACGCGTGTTTCTTTCAATCGATATGCTACGCAGTGGTACCAATCCTGTAATTGCACTTCAACCCATTAACCCAATGGGTGAACTAGGTTATTTTCATCATCTAAAACAACGTACAAAGGAACAAAAAGTGACAAGAAAAAGGATAGTCGAACGGTGTGATGGTGAAACAAACATCGTAGTTATAAAAGCAAAAAAGGCAAAATCTGTACCAAATATAGCAGAAATTGAGATTGATACATTAGACTAATTTACGTGTATGATATGTAGGAATGGCAGAACCAAAAGTCGGTGATTATTGCTACTACCTACCCAAGTTGTTCGAGGTCAGGTCGATAGTCAGGCACCAAGTGTATCGGATTGTTGGAGTAACCTCAAACAAAAGGTACGTGGTGCCACTGACGCAGCTGCAACCACCCAATATAGTGGATAGAGCCGCAATTAGCGTTGGGGAGTTAAGTGAGATGCAACACATATTCAAGGAACAACAAAAGAAGATTGACAACAGCGAAATGCTGGGATTAGCCGGGGCTCGGCTTGAAGAGGAGCTCCGGCAGTTAAAGTTTGAAAGTCAAAGATTAGGTGATCAATTGCTGGAGACCAAACGGCAACTTGAATACGCTGGGAATCAGCGGGAGTCCTGCAGGAGGCAGGTGGAAACATTGAAGAACTTCATGTCGTGTTATTATTTGCAAAAATGTTATCGGGAAAAGTTGATATAGACTGGCCAAGCCATGTCACTCTCGTTGAGGTGGGAACCCGGAGAGCCCAAGTCACTAGAAATTTTATCTGTAAGCAAATGCGGTTGCAGAAGAGTGAGTCAGATTTTTGGTACCGAGCCTGTCACCTTGCAAATCTGTTCAATGATTGTTTCAAATATGATATCCTCCTTGATCGAGAGCACAAGAGCAAACTCCTGGAACTCTACAATCGGTTCTTCATATCCCGCTACAACGAATCAGACCCTTGCACTTGGCGTCTCTTTGTGTGGCTGCAATAACTGTAGAGACTTGAAGAAACTCATCTTTACGTAAATAACAATACATTTTGAACAACTCAATAACCGGGTTTTATGCGAACCCGTGGATTACTTTATCCTAAATCCTTTGTTATTATTATTATTATTATTATATTATATTCACCCAGTATCGGGTAGGAGAGTTTTAATTTACCTTTTCCTATCTAAGATATCATCTATATATGAATTGTGTGTGATCGAGGTGACAAAATTCGTACTTCTTTCGACCTACCATCATTTACCAAAAGCATTAAACGCAATATTTCGACTTTCATTGTTTCTGTAACTATTTTTGGGTCTCCACTTTTTGCAGGCCTCGTGCCTAGAGGAAGGTCCCTTCAGAATGGTGTTGCGCTTTCTAAGTATGCTAAATTGTGCTTTTATATCTTTCTTCTACCCTCGCAGTTTTAACCTGACGATGAACGTTAAGTTCGAAAACGTTTGTTTTAAATATCAGAATTAATTTTAATTTGACAAATTGGTTTCTTTTACATTAAAAATTGATCTTGAGAAAATTAAGCTGTATTAAGAATTTAATTTTATTCAAAAATGTGGGAACAATAAGCAGAAATTCTGCTTTTCATCTGAACTTTCATTTTCACTTTTGACCTGATCTTTCATGTACAAGTAAGTTTGACAAATTAAGTTACCGGCTTCGTTTTAGAGATTTTAGTGTTGTCAAATGAATTTCGCCTAGACATTGACGAGTACAGTTTATCAAATGCCTGGACCGTATACCACGGTATGTATAGCCATCGCTGAGCATTTAGATATTTCCTCGTCTCTTATCATTTGTTATAGTGATTTGTTTATTAGAAAGCTATCGAAATCATCAACAAGGCCACTCAAGAAGATAATGCTCACAATTTTGAAGAAGCCCTGAAATTGTACGAAAGTGGTGTGGAGTACTTCCTACATGCTGTTAAATGTTCGTATTAGTTTCTCTGTATATAAATTGCCAACATAGGTACCTCCAGTCAGGGATTTGGATAGATTGCAATTAATGGGCACTGCAAAAAGAAGTACAATAAGTTAATTTAATTGGCAAAATATAAAAATCAATTCGTCCATTTATTGATCAATATTAAGTTTAACTTTCTATCATAATTTTGGCGTGCTTTATAAAACAATTTTGATTTACCCAAAAAGTTACGCAAATGGTTATGTTATCTAAATCATTCAATTTATTAATCAAAAAGTTTCTAAGACAAAAAGTTCTGAGACGGAAAAAAGTTGTTTCAATTTTCTTCAATGATTGGGTCATTAATTAGGCCGTTCCAATTAATTATTGCAACTGAGCTACAGTCAACAATCAATTATTACAATCAATTAATTGCCAATTATTGCAATTCCAGTTAATTTTTCCAAATTGCAGTTAAACACTTTTACATCATGTTGTGTGCCATTTACAAGATATTTAAATGTAATTTACTCTGCTACTTCCTCATCCAAAAATAAGTAGCTAACAAGGAATGTTGAGCTATTTGGTGTCTGCATTGAAGCTGTAAATCTTAAAAACTTTTAATCTATATCAATTGTCATATGTAACAATATGGTCTCTTCAGTATATTCTGCAACGATCACTAGATATTATATTTAGATGAGTGTCCAACGAGCGAAATTAAAGCCAGTGTTAGAAAAAAATGCGTTACGTATCTTGAGAGAGCCGAGAAAGTAAAAGAGTACCTGCATCAGAAAAACAACAAAAAGAAACCAGTCAAGGATGGTTCAAATAAAGACAAAAATAATGCCGCCAACAGTGACGAAGATGAAGACGAAGAATCGAAGAAGTTTCAAGATAAAATATCGGGAACTATTGTGATTGAGAAGCCTGATGTGAAATGGGACGACGTGGCTGGTCTGGAAACAGCCAAGGATGCTCTCAAGGAGGCTGTCATTTTCCCTGTCAAGTATCCACAACTTTTTGTCGGTCAGTACAAATCTTCTGTTTACAGAAGCCGTGTACAATATTTTGTAAACTTGTGCTTTTGATGATAAGTTTATTAAAAAAACAAGTTATTGTTAATGGGTAATCGTTTTTTTTTTGTTTTCGGCACAAGTGTCGCGTGATCTGATACAAATTGATTTATTTAGAGGCTACTATCCGTCTTTTTATCTACTTTGTTTTTTTCTACTTTGAGACAATCTTTTTTTTTAGAAAACTTGCTTGAAAATTTGCATATTAATATGACAGATGGGCCGCTTTAGTCTGGAACGAAATCTTTAGATTACTTCTCTTGTCGGAAAAAACTATCATTTGATTTTTTTTGAAATAGCTGTCTGTCTAGTGCTCGATGTAAAATTGACGGTAATTCATTACTGAAAGGTTTAAAATGAAAAATTTTGTCGCACTGTCTTAAAGGGCACATAACATTAAAGACTTGAAAACATCATAAATACCAAATATGGAACCGCAAACGTAATTAGTTCTTAAGCTTAAATGTCGAAGTTCAATGATATTTGTTATTTCGAAGAACATTAACTTTAAGAACAAATAATTGTGGAGAATAATTCTTAGTATGCAAATGAAGAGCCTATAATCAACAGTAAAAATGTGACAACAGTGATGAATTTAAAGAGTGAAGAAACAGCGTGCTAATATCAGAATTCTGAATTGCTGCTGTTTAATTCAAGATCTCTACAAAAACACTTTTTGTTGTTGGAGTTGGGGAAGAAGCATGGGTGACCCTGATGAAGTACTGAGAAACTCTGGCAGTAATAGGAACCGCATAGTCGTTCGTGATGAAAACCAGAATTTAGAAGCAGTTTTAGCGGAGTCACGTATAACGTTGCTTGAAATACAAACATTGCTAGTTTTAAAATGCAGAAGTTTCAGAATCTGGCACGATGTATAACAAAATCTAGCTTTATAGAATTTTTACTTCGGAGATCTGGCATTTTGAGATTTGCACGTGTTGGATCTGAACTGATTTATCACTGTACTTTGAAAAAGTTCTGATGTTCCTGCTTTTCGGCATACTGATGTATGTAACCTCTGGACCATGGCTCTGGCAAGATTGTGCGCCTACTCGACCAATCGGGTATTTACCAGACTATTTTTAGGGAAGCGTAAGCCGTGGCGTGGAATTCTGCTGTTTGGCCCCCCTGGCACTGGCAAATCTTTCCTGGCGAAAGCAGTGGCCACTGAGGCCGATAACTCCACCTTCCTCTCAGTCCGCTCATCTGACCTTGTGTCCAAGTGGCTCGGAGAATCTGAGAAGTAAGTCACGCTCAGATAGTTCCCGCATTTCAAAAAAGAGATCTATTCTGTTCCCCCCGCTCGTGTTTTTTTACGCCCCCCAGTTACAAGTTTTATGTTATAATTTAGCACGGTACTATGTAAAAAATTGCACATGCGCCTGGGGGTGTAAAAAAGATAAGCCGCCCACTAAGCTGGGGGGGGGGGGGATGGGGGCAAACAGAATATATCCCAAAAACGTTATTGGATCTTTTCCGTTCGTGCCTCCCTCCCGCTTAGTGAGCGCTTATTATTTGCACCCCGCAGACGCACGTGCAATATTTTTACATAATTTAAAGCAATCTTTATGGCAGTTTTATTACTCCTTGACGAATACTGTAAACATTTAAATTGGTAAGTTTTGAATTATAATTATAATTTAACGATTGTGTCTCGGAATTCAGTGTTCTTTTTTATGCGACTCATCTTCGTATTTCTACAGAAATTTGTGACGGAATTAATTTGGACTTCTGGTCGAGTGAAACAGAATAAACCAATGAAGTACAAGAAAATATAAGCCGAAATGACTTTTTTATTAAAGAAATGGAACTTTGTTCCATTTCTTTAATAAAAAAAGTCATTTCGGCTTATATTTTCTTGTACTTCATTGGTTTATTCTGTTTCACTCGACCAGAAGTCCAAATTAATTCCGTCACAAATTTCTGTAGAAATACGAAGATGAGTCGCATATTAAAGAAATGGAACGAAAATGGCAAATTTGGCCAATTTCTCGTTTATTGAGAACAAAATTCCTTCGATGTTACTTGGCTATGTGTTGTTAACTTAATAAAATGTGGAAAGGAAAGTAATCTGAGCTGACTAAGAGTTCTGAAAAAGTATAGTTTGATACCAATGTGTGACCCACCAATGCATTCGATTTTTTGGCTTCGGGACTAATTTCAAGTATCGTGCAGAAAAAGCTTTCTGTGAACCAGTATGAACATAAAGTAAAATTTAACCAATTGTTTGTGGCCTATTGTGCCCCCTCCCACCCCCAGTGCCGTTTATGTCCTGAAGATACAAGTGTTATGACTCGAATATGCACGTGTTTTAAAACAGTAGTGTACTGAAATGACACGCGCCAGAGGGAGGGGTGTAGAAGTTTGATTGAGTCTCAAGTCGGAGTGTTTGAAAGAGAACAGATCCATAAATTGTTATGGGGCATTGAAGCATCATCATGTACGTAGTATATGGGCATTAGTTGTCAGAGGCTTGTCTGATTGGGCGATGGATTCTTGGTATGAGAGTTGAGAGTAATTGTGATGTAGGTTGGTGAAGAACATGTTCGAACTTGCGAGGCAGAAGAGACCAGCCATCATCTTCATAGACGAGGTGGACTCCCTCTGCAGTTCGAGGAGTGACAACGAGAGTGAGTCAGCCAGGAGGATCAAGACAGAATTCCTTACCCAGATGGATGGGGTGGGAGCAGACACTGACCAGATACTGGTCCTGGGGGCTACCAATCTCCCATGGGCACTGGATTCTGCTATACAGAGGAGGTTAGTCGGATTCATTAAAAAAGAATTTGTGGATCTGTTTTGTTAGTTAACCTTGCTATGTATGTATCTACCTTACTGGGCGAATATAATAATTAATAATTATATTAACAGTCAATTCCTCTAAAAACATAATGAAACAGTGTTCATTTCGATAATGTGAAATTAATATACAGTAAGGTCTAACTTCAAATAGGTCATGCGGACTGTCTTAATCGATGTCTCATGTTAATATATATATCAAAAAAATTGCGCCTCGCACGTTCTTCTTAACAGATTCAAGATAATCATTGAGAATAAAACTCGAAAAACCTGATTGACAGTATTTTGATGCTATATATCGAATATCGCAATCTCTATGCGACGCATAATGGAATTACAGTGATTTATTTATGTTAACCGTAAATTGTACCATCATAAAATCAATTTCCCATTCTTTAGAACCCTGTATTTCCGCTGAGTCTTGATTTTACTCTTGTTGCACAGATTTGAGAAGCGTATCTACATCCCCCTTCCGGAGGCGCCTGCTCGCACTTCCATGTTCAAACTACACTTGGGGGACACTCCTAGCGAGGTGACTGAGAGGGACTTCAAAAAATTGGGCGACAACTCTTCAGGGTAAGACGACCTCTTCAGCCTTTAATATCAGCGAAATTAAAATTACAGAATTAATCAAATGTTTCTCTTTGTTGGGGAAGCTCCGAAGTTTTTCATTTTGCATAGGCTCATTGTTCCGACCCTCCTTGTGGGGGAGGAACTATATACTGAAATGGGTTGTTCAGTCAATTTTGGCCGATCGATATATTCATTGTAGAGAGCTGTGAGTGGTATCATTATATCATTATTAAACACGTCCAGCGCAGAATATGGGAAACGATTTTCGCTTTTTTCAAGGAGGTAACGAGGTTTAAAGTTTTGTGAATAATAAATAGATTTTCGTTGTTTTTATTCACATTTTCCGTTTTTTGCCTATGTTTTTGTCAGTTTTGCAAAATATGTTAAAATGCTTTTAAAAAAGTGTTGTTTGTTTTCTAAAGATAGAAGAGTGTCGATGAAAGTTTTCATCTAATTCTTGCAAGAAATAAGCCTCTTCTGCGCTTAAATTTGCCGGAAGTGAACACCTAAATTGCTGAAACAATTTGCTTCAACTCAAAAAGAGGGCTAATTTACCACTCCGCTCTCTTTGGAAGTTTTCTGGGTTGGAAATTTTGCCGGGGCGGTTTGTAGCTAATTTGTCTCGATAATTATACAAACAGCATCCTTTTTCTTTGATAGATGAACTTTTTCTGTCAAATTATCTATACACATTAAACTGGTAACCATTGCATGTTTTCTATGTGCAAACAGTATTAACAAGGCTAATTTTGGTTTGATGGTAGAATTCTAAAATCCAAAAATAATCCGGATTGTAATCAGTGGCTGTCTTTTTCTTAAAATTATCGACATTTTTATCGACCTTACTGAACAGAACAATTCATATCAAGGATCACTTTTGACAAGTCCATTTGGCTTCTTGAACAATTGCCAGTTAGTGTTTTTATAATTTTTTTAGGGGAAAGTTTTCTTGTCGTTTTGACTTTGTCTTCAAAATAAACTAGGGGTTATGGAGCTTTGCCAATATTTTTTTGGTCAATTTGCAGCTTAATTTCAGCAAATTTAGAAAGCATCTTCAGCTTAATTACAAGTAAATAGCTATGGCGGCTTTACGCTTTAAGTAAATATTTTCTGGCTTCAAAAATACTAGTTTCACAAAATTGATTTTTGGTCATGTGCGCATTTTCAGGTTTTTCTTGTTTTGTCAAATTTTCAAATTATTGATAGGGACCTTGTCACTTAATTGGTGTTCAAAAATAGTCATGATTGAACTTATATTTTCTAAGGAATAGATAATGGTTTCAACAGCTTCGACACCGTTTTCTAGAAGAATTTAATGGAATTTATTTCACTTTTGTCTTAATTGCCTTCTTGTAGTCGTAGGAGAACTTCTCAATAAAAAGAGGTCTCAAGGGTGTTGACTCTTGTTATGAAGGAACACATGAGCCTATTTACTGATTTTAGTTGTTAGCTGACGACGGCGTTCATGATTTTAAAGATAATTTTTTCGAGAAATAAAAAAAGATTTTTTTCTTTAAATTGTCATTTTTTAATTGTTCTTTTTCGCTTAATTGTTACCTAGTCTCATTCATCACTGGTCACAATTCACATTTTGGCGTAGAAAGAGAGGCAATTGGAGATATCTTTAAAAATAATTTTGTATATATAATGAAATAATTTTGTTTTTAATAGCTTCGATAACGGTTTTTGCAAAAAAATTAAATTGTTTGGTTTTTGTCTATTTGAATTTCATTTTTAAACTTATGACAATTTCTGCTTGTTTGCAGGTCTCATTGGCTTCCGTGGGGAATAAACAAACGTGTTGAGATATTTCAATTTACGGATGATAGATTTTCATGACTTTGAAAATAATCTTTTCAAAAAACATGTTTTGGCTTTGAATCTTTTTCTTGTCCTTTTGTTAGCCAGTATGAATAAATACAAGTCAAATATCACTTTTTTGGCATCGAAGGAAAGCGCAGTTGAATAACGCCATTTTTTTCAGTGAATTTATGGTTTTAACGGCTTCGATGTCGGTTTTTTTGCCAAAAAAATAATTTTCAAGTTTTTGTCTGTTTGGATTTTGCAAAAGCTTTTGACAATGTAGACCATGCAATCTTGCTTAAAAAGTTATCGTTGTACGGTCTTGACAATGATTTCTTGCAGTTTATGTTCTCATACTTAACCGGAAGATACCAGCTTGTTAACATCAATGAAATATTGTCAGATGAAGTTGCGATTGCCAGTGGCGTTCCTCAAGGCAGTGTTCTTGGACCTCTGCTGTTATTAATTTACATCGATGATATGTTATCACTACCGGAAAATTCAAGCTGTTTTTGTTTTGCAGATTACACAAAGTTGTAATGTGCGACCTCTGACTTTTCTACTGACTGTCAGAGAGATCTCAATAAACTTGTAGACTGGTATTCAGAAAATTGTTTGATGTTTAACAAAGAGAAATGTGTTTATATTCATATCTCTGAAGCACACAAATGCGATTTCAAGATAGACCAGATTTCTTTACAGAAAGTTCACTATACAACCGATTTAGGTGTTGAAATTTGTAGCAATTTAAAGTGGAGTAGGCACATACGTAATAAGCAAACGAAAGCTCAAAGAAGTTTCAATTGTCTCAGACACAATGTTCCATATAGCCTACCAAATAAAGTCAAGCAAAATTTGTTTGTACACATCCTGCATTTTATCTTTTCTCCTATACGCCTCTGTAGCGTGGTTTCCCGATATTGGTCACTTGAGATTATTAGAAAAATTCTACTGGAGAGGATTGTGTTGGTGTTATGGAAAACGCAATTACATTTCAGCCCTGCAGTATTCGGACAACATACCTATCTGCTATCAGCTTATTGAGCGAGATCTTCGATTTTTCATTTCTATTATGCTAAGGAAAACTTGTATTAAGTTTGAGGATTTTTTCACGCTCAAGATCAATTCCAGGGTTTTACGAAGCGAACACGCTAATCAGCTTGTCATGAACCCAACAATAAAGCTACTAACATCGAAGTCTTATTTCAAAAGGGTACAGTTTTATGTGAATGGTTTTAACGAGATGGGACCTTTCAATATTTTAAAACAACCAGCGGACCACAAACGCCTCCTGAGAGGGTTTTTCATAAACTTTTGTGACTCTCAGTTTGATTTAAACTACACATGCACTTGGTCCATTAATTGCCGATGTACTTCCTGCCGATCTTAATTTTGTAAAATATAAGTTTTTTTTATTCTTTGTATCAATACCATATTCATAGAATTTCATCAAACGATAGGTTGAAACCCCTTATTGTGGTTAATTGAGGTATTTTACTACTACTACTACTGTTTGAATTTCTTTTTGTAAACGTATAGCATATTTTGATTAACGACAGGTCTAAATGGCTTTCGTTGGAGGATGGAAGGAATCCTTTAATGACTTGATAGCTGATGGTTTTATGACAAAATTTTGTTGTTTGCTAACTTTGCGTCTTCTGTTTTTTTGTCTATTTTCGTTAATTACCTATTTTCGTTAATTACCTATTTTTGTTAATTGCAGGCCACATCAGATTATTAGCGTCGAAAAAACGCGCAGTTAGACATATAAGGTTTGCAGTAAGGTTGACATGTAAGGTTTGCAGCGAATTGATTATGCTTATAACGGTTTTTATATTTTCTGTTTTTGACATTTTCGTTGACGTATGACATTTTCTGATCAGAGATAGGTTTCAAGGGATACAGTTGGAGGATTAATTGAAATTGTTTTTTTTTTTCAATTTATTGCTGTTTTTAATGACTAAAAATAATTGTACTTTAAAAAAGTGTTTTTTTAACTCTGCATCTTCTGTTTTTTGTCTATTTTACCTAATCTCATTTTTAACAGGTCAAATATTACTTTGCTGGCATAAGGAAGGTAAAATTCAACATATCTAATGACTTAAGTGAATTAAAAATGGTTTTAATGGCTTTGAAACTCGTTTTTCGAAAAAAGACCTTGATTTTTTCTTTGAGTATTTGACGGTCTTTTTGTAAATATAGGACATAAACTGAAAGTTCTCAATGGTTTTGTTTAGGGGAATGACTATTTTTAATTTTTACTTCAATATAGAGCTAATCAATTTCATTACCTTTAAAGTAATTGCTTTTAAAAAAAAACATTTTTCAAGTTTGCTATTTTCCTGTCTACTTGTTAACTAGTCTCATTAATGAGTAGTCATATATCACCTAATTGGCGTTGAAAAATTGGGTAGCCAAACAGTTTCTATTTCTTAGGGAACAGAATATGGTTTTAACGGCTTTGACACCGTTTTCTCACAAAGTTGATTTCAGGTTTTGTTTTTTTTTTTGTATTTTTTTGTAGTCGTACAAAATCTTAATAATGACAGGTACCAATGTCTTATCTTATGGAGTTATAAATGATGGTATTTCAAACGTATTTAATGATATCAGTTCATATCTAAAAGTTCTCATCACTCTGGAACCAATTGCTTTCTAAAAATTTGAGAGTAATTTTTGTTAGCCGCTTTTGTTTTTTGTCTACTTGTTACCGAGTCTCATTATGGACTGGTTCCATAATGGTCTCATTATGGACTGGTTCCATTCGTTTCTAGTGAAGATCATTTAACTAATTATTTTGTTTATTTTAGGTTTTATCTGCCGCTTAGTTTATCGTTTTTATTATTTGATTTTGTTCCTGGTCTGATCTCTTATTCTTAATTATGCCAAATCTGCTCGGTCTTCTAAAGCGGATTTTTTTTTCACTGAGTGATTTGAGTTGGACGCAATTTTTTGTTCATACACTAGTTTTTTCGAAAAATTCTTGATTTTTTAAAGTTTTCTATCCCATCCCTATTTAGTAGACAATTAAGCCGACATGTGGATGAGCGGGATCGGAACTTTTTGTGCAAATGCACATTAGCGAGTCTCCTTGACTTTTTGATGCATAGTAGCTTTTCAGTAATTTTATGGGCCTGTTCCTGGGCGCATAGAATTTTGACCCTTTTACCTGTTAATTATTAATTCCTGATTTGTTGCACATGAATAAAGCCTCCAACACACTTTTTCCAACAAATTTTGTTCTAATAATTGTGCTTTTTTGAAATCTGGTTTCTTTTACTTTTTTAATTGCTCTTGAAGGAAGTTAGAAGTAATTATTATAAATGTGTCTTTTTATATAAAATCTTTACTCGGCAGTTTTTGCGCTTTTGTTCTAGAACATTCTTCGACTTTTTCACACTTAAGTTATTAATTTTTGAGTGATCTAAGTTGCTCGCGTTCTGAAATCGAATTTGTATTCAATGTGAATGTGAGCGAAAGGAAAGCAGAACCATTGTAGCTAAGTGGCGAAGATACCAGATTGCTTATTTCGAGTTTCGGTTTCGAATCCCTGTGGGGTCGTTTTTGCACCCATTAAACATTTCAAGGCTGCATCCCCCTAATTTAAATTGCCACCGCCTGTCGTTCGAGAGCAACTCATCCGACGTTAGTCAGTTTATGTTTAATAGCCGCGAAGTGATGGCGGCTACTATTGGGGAAATCGTGTTTTTTTTTTAATTCGTCTCCATCGATGATTCTTACGACATGACTTCTTGGAATTTACTTTTTCAATGACTTCAGTGACAACTGCTTTGCAGTTTTCTGCTTTAAGGTGGATTGCGTGACTTACCTCACTCAAAAAAATGACTTCTGAACTCACTTGTGGAACTTTAAATTTAATGAAAAATTACTATTGATTTCGAATCTCAAGTTTTTGATTTCGAATCTCAATTTTGAAAAAGCTCTTTTAGGGCTTTTTCCTTATAGACCGTATATGACATAGAAATGACAGTCCGAATCGAACCAAAAAGTCTAGTGGCCTATTAAAGTACAAGTGTTCGATCTGTCTATCTTATTTCTTTAGTTGTTTCAATTCATGGAAGGTCACAAGCGTCTATCGCGGCTATTTTCCGGCAAATGTCTATCGCATCTGCCGGCTATGTTCTATGTTGCCCTCATTCTGAAATAAAGTGTTTTGCTATTATAAAAGCGATTGTTAGTGAGAGAAACAAAGCTAATTTAGCTTAGTGGTAAAGATGTTGCTCCCACAATGCAGTTCTAAGCTACGCGCCCGCTACAAATTAATTTGTTCCGCCTGTCGTTCGAGAGGAATTCATTCGACGTTATTTGGTTTCAATAGCCGCTCTCATCTTCTCAGCCATTTAGTTATGATAGCGCTCCTATTTTTGTTTTACCATCCAAAGAATTTGTAAGTTGCACTGTCTTTTTGTAAGATATTTTCAAACATTTTTAATTACTTTGACTTTTCAAAACGGCATAAACATGTAGCGCCCAGTGGGTATCAAGTTTCATTAGAAGCCCTAAGCTTAATTAAGCAGTTTTTCAAATGAACAGAGTGCTGAAACTGTTGGGAAATTCAATTTAAAAAGGTCAATTTCTGTAGTTTTTGAGAGCAGCGTGGTCCAATTTCTTATGTTTTGCTCGTCATTTTTAACTATCTTAGGTGGGTATTAAAATAACGTTTTTAAAAGATCACGAAGGTCCATTGCTAGTCCATAAATTTCTTTTATATGTTTTTGTCCAATAAATTTTTGAAATGCAAGCTGAGATACTCAAATTTTTGGTGAAATTTTCAAGTTACAAATTTTTAGATTTTCTATATTCAAGGGTCAGTGAATCATCTTTAGGTATTGAATTTGGGTTACTGAAAATCTTTCACTCTTTGAAAATCTGCCATTTTTGCATGTACTATCCTTTAGGGCCAATGAAATTTTTAGAGCTTGAAGCTGGTTTACTAGATATCTTCTGGAGACCAAAAAATGGTTTTAAAGATGTAATTTTTGGCGTCTTTTAATAGAATTTAAAATTTTATCAATTTCTAGTGTCGTTTTAGAGGTTCTTATTCTGCAACGGCCAGTAAAGCTTTTACGAGGTTGAGGCCGGTTTGTTGGATAGTTAGTGGGGAAATAGTTTCGAATTTTCTTTTCAACATAAAAAATATTTCACTTTTCAGTTATTTTTGAGTAAAGTTTGCGATTTTTAAGTTCGAGTTTTTTTAATTTTGCTCAGATTTTAAATCATTATAGACCAATGGAACTTTTATGAGCTTGACGATAGATTACTAGATAGTAGTGATGCCAGTGGAATGCTTTTTAAGATATTGATTTGCAAATTTTGTAGACTTTTCAATAAAATTTGCAGCTTTTTTCAAAATGTTTGAAAATTTTTTATAACCTTTTCAGATTTTTATCTTTTGAGTTCTTGCGAGTGCCGTTGTTCAACTGGCCTCCTGGGGTGCAGTAGTTTTTGGTGTTTCATTCAATTGTTTGGATTGTATTTTAGGACTTGTCCTGCTATGTTTTTTTTTACTTCGTCGAACAAAAATTTGTTTCGCTTTACCTTAGTTGGGAGCTTGTACAACATTTAGCATGCGACTTTTTGTGTTCTCCAGGCTAGTTTTATTCTTTGCTCATTCTGCCCAAAGTGCGTGTAAACAGAAGTTGCTCAGCAAAGCAATCTAAAATGAACACAATCTTTATCTAAAAAAGAGATCAAAGTAGAAACGGGATAAACCCATTAAGCACAATTTGAGATGCCCGCTACTTGAACTTAAATTAGGTTGTTGTAAGTCATAGTTAACTTCTCTAGTGCGGTTTGGCATTGATGCTAGTCCCTGCATCCTCTCATAAAAAACAGGAGTATGCATAACTACAAAATCCAATCAAAATAGTTGGCACTTTAAAAAATGTTTTTGTTCAACAATCAATTTTTATCTGTTTTTCTGTTACTTCAATCCCAATGGGTGTTGTGGTAACCATTGGAGGCTTTTTTGGCAATCTACTTGGTATGTTTTTTTTTCTTGAAAACCATTTAAAAAAATGATCAATAGATTTTTTAATTGCTATCAAACGAAGCTTTGTGGTTTTGTTGTGCCATTTTCTGCTTGTCAGGTTTTTCGTTTTAAATTTTTGTCCTCAATAACGGGATAAACCCGTAAAGATGGGAAGGCATTAACTGGCTGAGCAGTTCTCTTAGAGCCGTATGTCTTATTAGTCTCTACGTATGCGGTTCACCGAAACTATACATGGTGTGAAGAGCGGCTGTATCTTGATCTTAAAAACTATGAGCCCCCCCCCCCCCCCCATTACTCCCCCTCCTTTGGCGTTTTGAACTCCCGCTGCACATTTTCATGTACAAGAGAGCTGACGCGACATTCAATAAAGTAAGCCGCGACTCTCGAATTGGTGTTTCGGATTTGATGCTTACTCCTCTCTTTGAGGGCGAGATCAATTCCAGTGTACTCCAAATCGGTCGCAATCTGAATATCTACGGCTAGTGGTAATTCATTTGAAACATTAACCCCAAAAAGGGGTTTAATTGCTCACGTGACCGACAGCATTGGGTGATTGGTTTTGCGTCAGAAATGGGGCAAAATTTTTGCTGTGTTGTGCAGATATTCTGGCGCTGATATTGGTATTGTGGTGCGAGAGGCGTTGATGCAGCCAGTGAGAAAAGTGCACCAGGCCACCCACTTCAAAAAGGTCTCGGGTCCCTCCAGAACTGACCCGAATGTATACCTGCATGATCTCCTCACTCCCTGCTCACCCGGAGACAAAGGTCAGCCATTTTTAGAGAAACAGCTTTTGTTCCATGCATTTACTACATCTGTAAGCTGGGAGAAGCTATTTTGTGGTACTCTCGGGTTTTGTTTCCTCTTGTGACGCTTTTTCGTGTTACATTTTTTTACGCTGCAAGCCTTAAATCATAATTTATACCCTGCTTTAGCTGTGTTTGTGTACGTTAAGTCATTTGTGACACTCATTAGAAATGTTTTTAGGCGAGTTGCATTATTATTTTTACCTCATAAATGATGTACCTCACTGCTCATACTTAGCAAGAACAACTTTTTCAAACTAATTTGAAATATTGAGGTAGCGTCTTTTCTAGAAAGAAATTTCAGAGAACATGAACGAAATCTATCAACTCATACTATTAAGAGACTATGCTATGATTCTAGTGGTTTTTAGTGAGTCGTTTTGCAATTTGCAGCCTATCAAAACTAGAGTTTTTGTTTAAGTAGCAAACCGATTCCATTGGAATTGATGAAATCAGACCCGAAGTGTTTTTTCTGTAGGTCTGGCGCTCAAGAACCTCCTAATGACATTAAATGAATAATCTGTTCACAGGTGCTCTTGAGATGAAGTGGACTGATGTCCCTGGGGACAAACTGAAGGAGCCGATTGTGACAATGGACGACCTCGAGAGATCCCTCAAGACCATCCGACCATCGGTCAGTCCAGACGGAATCCAGGAACATCTCAAATTCCTATCCGAGAAAGGTGTTGAAGGCTAATTTTTGATACCCTCCCGAGGCACTCCACCAGCTAACAGCGGGGTTATGAGATCTGAATCTTGCAGTTCGAACACCTTTTCTAACACCTCGCGATTGATTCCTCTGTCAATTTTCTCCAGAGAACTTAATGCACTTTATTTTCCACACTGAAACTTGTTGAGAAACTTTCTTGCAAGGTGTTAAAATTAATCGATTATGAAAAAAATTGAATTGATAAGATACTAAATTAAGAAGAACTGCTGTAAATTATCTTTTCCGCTTTCCGGCAATGAAGCTGGACTATTTAAGTTGTTACAATACAAATCATGTTAATCATTATTCTTGGTCCCGAGCATTTATTTTTATTAGATACATAACTCATCTACAGCCCAATGTACAATTATGATGTGATGACCTTTAGAATAGATTATTCAATTCCAATGTGTACAACCACAGCTCTTTTGCGCGTTTTGAGGATAGAGAGAATACAAGGCGGCTCAGCAATGTGCGATGGCACATAAGGTTCCGACCCCGCGCATCCACAATTTTGGCATAATTGTCTACCAAATGAGGAACAGATAGAAAACCCAAAAATTAATTTTTGGGAACCCCAAAAAAGCCCAAGTATTTTTCAAAAAAAAAATGTGTATGAACGATATGATATAGCCTCCAAAGCAAATAACTCAGTGGAGTAAAAATTGAAGCATTAAATTGCTGTGATATGCCAATATTAAGAAAGCGAGTCAAGACGAACTGCAAAATCAAACAGCAACAACAACAAACATTAATTACATCAAAAAATTTTTGTCCGTTTTAAAAAACAAAATTTAATAACAAAGTCAACATACCGTCAGATGAACCTAAAACTAAACAAAATAGCTTATAAATCACCAGAAAAGATATGGACCAGTCCATAAAAGGTTTGGTAACAATTAGACAAAAAAGAACAAAAACAGTAAAGTTAAAAAATTCGCTTATTTTTTCAAACAATATCAAAGTAATTAAAGCCATTAGAAATCAAGTAAATTATCCCAAAGGTTAACGATTACAATGCTTCTATAGAATGGCATTAGGACCTGTCATTCATTTCTTTAAGCGGCTAAAAAGAAACGCTGTCAGAAAACGCTGTCAAAACCGTCAAGCCATATTTCGGCCCTCAAAATATATTCGTTCGCGCCTTCTTCAAAAACCGATAATGTAGTATTTTGCCATTTATTAGTGAGACTAGGTAACAAGTAGACAAAAAAGAAAATGGCCAAAGAATGTATTAAATTTGATTTTTTTTAAAACAAATTTATATCCAAAGTCATGCAAAACATTAATTACAAAATGAAATATTTAAAAAGGGTCGTTTATTCATCCAAAGGGATTCTTTGAGACCTGCAATTATCCAGAATAATTCTTGCGTCTACAAAAAGAACGTCAAAGATGACAAAAATCAAAGTAATTTACTTTTTTTGTCAAAAACCGGTGTCGAGGTCAGTAAGGTCATAGCGCATTCTTCAAAAAAAATAGATTTTGGGAAATCAATCCCTTTTGACGCCTTCCCATGACACCCACAATGTCATATTTGACCTGTAATTAACGAGATTAGGTACCAAAATTAAAAATAACAAACTTGCGAAGTTAAAAAGTTTTTTATTTTTAGTTTTGGAAAACAATTGTTTTCAAAGTCATGAAAGCCATACGCTATCTTCTGATATCAAAATATCGGCTCGTCTAATCGTCCATAAATAGTCATTGAAACCTATCACTATAGAGGAAATTTCATACAACTGAAATGAGAAAGTAAAAATGACAGTTAAAGACAAAATTTAAAAATTCAAATAATTTCTTGAAGAAAGAAGTGTCGAGGCCGTTAAAACGATAATCTATATCTTTAAGGATTTTAATATGTTAAATTGTTTTTCATTTTGAACGCTAATAATGTGATATGGGAACTGTCAGTAATGTGATAATGTGACTAGAAAACGTGAAAAACTGCAATCTAATAGTATCAAAGCCAGAAAACAAAAACTTCGGGCTTAAAACACAATCGAGACTAAATTTCCAATCAGTAGAATGAAGAAGCATTCTTTCTTTGCTGACACTAAGCTGCAAGTTGACCAAATTAGGAAAAGGGGGAAAAGTTCATTAAGCCATTATTTATTTAAAAATTAATTATTTTTAAAAGTCGAAACGATCATAATTTTTCAAGTAAAAAACAAAGTGCATTAGCTTGGAGTTGCTTAGGAAGCCAATTGAACTTATCACATCTGAGCTTTCATTTGATATGTTCTGTTCTTTATTAAAAAAAGTCTTTTTTCAAAAAAAGAGCGACTGATTGCAATCCGAATTCTTTTTGGATTGTAACAGTCCAAGATTGGCCCAAAACTAGCCCTGGTAATGCTTATTGTCCATTAAGAACTATTTATTTTTTGAATATTGTAGATATAGATAATTTGTTAGTTGAAAACTCAAAAAAAAAAATTCTGCATTTTGATAATAAACGAGTAAAGCTAGCAAAGAACGGCAAAGTTTTAATTACAGAGCACTCTCAGCGGAAGTTGAAGTAGGAATAGCCCCCTTCTGAGTCTACAAAGATTGTATTAGTGTTGTTTGGGGGTGTAGTGCCGGCAAATTTTATTAAAGTGGACTAAAGTAGCTTATTTCGTGCTGTTTTTGTTGAAAAAGGCTAAATTTTGAAATGTTTATCCAGATTTTTTGACCAAAAAAAATTAAATCAAAACAATCAACAATGCTTGTTCGTCTTCAAAAATAAAGTCAAGGACACTATTCTTAAAAATTTTAACAAATTTTAGCAAAATTGACGAAAAATTAGGCAAAAATTTCGGAAAATGTGAATAAAAACAACGTGAATTCACTCTTCTTTTTTCAGAAGTTTAAACCTCGATAACTCCCTGTAGAAAACGAAAATTAAAAATATCTTTTTAATTATATATTCTGCGCTGGAGAAGCTTTCTAACGATACCAGTCTCAACTCTCTACAATGAATATATCGATCGGCGAAAATTGTCTGAACAAAAAAAACACACTTGAGTATATAGTTCCTCCCCCCCTCAAGAGGAGTCAGAACAACTAAGAGATCTAGTGTTACATAAACAGTGTTCATTTAAGTTTCTATAACGACAAAGGTTATCATGCTAGCAGCCGTTAACTCTAATAGACAACCCTTGTAAGTACGTTATCTTCTAATCACACAATAAAATTCTTCAAAAACTTATACACTTTATATACTATTGAAAGAAACTGGCAGCTTCATGAGTTTACATACTATTTTGACCACAATTGATCGTCACTTATTCATGAAAAATACAACACGTTTTTGTTGGTGCCATAATTTTGAAATCAAACTTAAACTTCTGTAAGTTTTGAAGGAAAATGTTTTCTAATTATTCTTTCTACTTTTCCCTTTCACCTGTTCTACTGCTTCATTCAAGCGTAAGGTGTTCATTTGGAAAAAATGATTTTATACCGCATGAAATTTTGTTTCTGCTTTATTAGTTTAAATAATCTTTTGGTCTAGTAATCAATGCGAATTATCGTTGTGATGACTTATTTTCATATTGCTCTTTAGTATGCAATTAGGTCTTAAAACTCACAGCAATTTGTTTTCGGCCCCAAGTTTAGTAACCGTCGCTAGTAAAACAAATTAGTTGTGTTATATCAAAATTAGTTTGCCATCGCTGTTTAAAAGTTATGAAATCAGAATGAAAAACGATTTGATGAGCTGGTCATGCCAAGTTTCTTAAACATTAATTGCCTTCGGACAGTTTGACGGTTTTCATAAATTGTTTTCAAAAAGTGCGGGTTTTACATTTTTGTGAGCTGTTGATTTCAATTTTGGAAATAACAACTTTTTTTAAATATTTTTAACAATTAATGGGATTCGTGTTTTCTAAATTCAGTCTTTTGACTTCAGCCTATTGTCTTCACGTATAGAGTCGATTAAAATCATACTATCTATTTTCTGAGAGTATTATACCGCGTGGCGACAGCAATTAATCTTCAAGAGCAATCAATGTTTTCCTGATTGATTTGAAAAAAGTCGAAAAGTTATCTTGCGAAGTTTCAGAAATTTCTGTTATTTTGTACAATTTCCATAATGCTAAATGAAATCATTGCTGGCGGGAAAGTAATTTTTAATGCTGACAGTTAAGTAAAATTTTAAGTTTTTAAACCTAAAAGAGCTGAGTCAGAAAAATTCTTATCAAGTAGCAGTCCCCGAAGTAGTTTCGAGGTCCTTCAAGTGATCTGCGTTATTTATTGCTCTCAAACGAAGTTTGTAGCAATTATGTTAGTCCTGGCCTTTATCCGATTTTTCGCTTGACCGATTTTTCGTCTGTCCCGTTGGACTTTCCATGGCCGTCCACCCTCCTCTGACCTAGCGATTTGGACCCCCCACCCCCCCCCCCCCCCGGCCTTTCTGAGAAAGAAAGAAAGAAAGAATTTATTTCTCCAGTACTAAAGGAAATGACAACTTTCAAAAACGGTAACAGATATGCAAAAAAAGAAAGGATACAAACAATAGAGTCATGATGGACTTTTAAGCTGGAGAGGGCAGACAACGAAGCCATCAGGCCTACACAAGGTCTGCCCCACTGCCTAATACGTCTTCAAAGCAAAATGAAAACAGACCTAGAGAAGAAAAGTAGCAAAAGAAGTCACAAGTGTTTCTGATCATTAAAAAACGTCCAAAAACTTTTTGGTCCCACTGCCAAGGTCTGAGCACCACGAGGACGCTCACAAAAGCAAAGAGCTTTAGAAAAATCAAAACTTTAGAAAAAACGATAATTTTGTCTCCTATCGACCAAAAAATTTCTAAGTGTTTTTGGTATCATGGACCAAAAAAGGGCCATATCTCGAAAACTAAAAAAGCTACGAAGCTCATATTTGGTATGGAAAATTAGAAGTTAAAAAAAAGTGGGCTCCTGCCCCAGGCTGCCGTAGCAGCCTGGGACAGGAGCCCTCACGAACCCTTTTGTTTGAACACCAAGGTAACTAAATCTGAATTCCCAATCAAAAAATGTTTTCTAAATAAATGCACAAAATTTACGAGCTCTGACGGAGTAAGCTCTGTAAGATTATTGGGCGATACTCCACTTCTCTCTAATGCATTAAAAAGAATAGTACCTCTATACTTGATGGAACTTTTTTCGATTTGCTTTTTACATAATGGCAGTTTCAACAGACGTAAATTAGCAGTTCTGGTAATACGATCAGAACGTTCAAAAATAAAAAACGAGTTGAGATACTCTTCACTGTGGTGACTGTTCAGAGAACGCAGAACAAATTTAAGTAGCTCATACAAGTACAATTCATAAACCAATAAAATTTGATGCTTTTCAAAAAGATCTGAGCACTGATCACGCTTTTTCCTGAAACAAATGAATTTTAGAATTTTTTACTGCAGTGAAAAAGTCCTGGACTGGACAGAATGACTGCAGCATCCATACACAAGAAGTCCGTACTGAATAACGGACTTGATATTCGAATTGTAGTATAATATCAAGTCTTTTCTGGGTACATAGTGACGTAACTTTGAAATGACTCCACACTGGGTGCTTAACCTTTTCAAAACAATTCCAATATGCGAATGAAAAGCCAGCTTGCAGTCCAGCATAACTCCCAGGTATTTACATGTAGCAGCAGCTTGCACATTAATATTTTCAATGCAGAAGCTACCAACACTGGAAGCACGATGACCTATGTTTAAGCAAACTGTTTTATCCAGATTCAGTACTAGTTTGTTAGAAGTCAACCATCTGCTAACCGACTCAAGGTCGGCTGTGATTTGTTCATAAGTCACATCGAGTGCGGATAGATTTGTGTCATCAGCAAAAAGAAAAATTTCTAACTTTTTACACACACTTTGTAGGTCATTTATATATATCAAAAACAAAATAGGGCCTAAAACAGACCCTTGTATAACACAAGATATTTCTTTATATGAAGATGCAAAACCAGAAAATTCAACTTGTTGAGACCTGTTATGTAGATAGCTTTCAAATCATTTTAAGGCTTTTCCTCCAATTCCATAGCAGGACAACTTCTTAATTAGGATGCTATGATCTAGAGTATCAAATGCTTTTTTAAGATCCAAGAAAAAGTTCACAGAAAATTTAGTTCTACCATGCCTTATCCTCTCTGTCAGCCCTGCCAGAGCATCAACGCAACTATGTTTTTTTCGAAAACCAAATTGTTTATTAAAGAAGAGACTAAAAGATTCAAAATAATAGTAGACTCTATTAAACATGACTCGTTCAAAAACTTTACTCCTTACAATTAAGAGAGATGTTGGTCGGTAGTTATTCTCATCAAGCTTTGAACCGGACTTATGAAGTGGAATTACTTTCGTCTTGCGCAGAAGACTTGGAAAAAAGCCCTTCTTGAATGACTTATTCACCAGCTCAGCCAGATACCCCGATGTAACAGGTGAAGTTGCTTTGACAATAAGGTTGCTCATGTTATCAACCCCAGAAGATGATTTATTATCAAGCTGATGGATGATTGTTTCAATTTCCGCTGTATTTGTTGGATATAGATGCATAGAAAAGTTTTGATCACTTGGTAGTACTAATTCCACATCCGGCAGGCAGGAGCGAACATTCTGTCCATTAGTACTAAAATACTCATTAAATTTCTCAACAATTTCGCACCCTGAAGGACTTTTTTCCATTCTCGCGCACGATGACAGAGCTGGCAGAGACAAATCTTTAGTAGTTCGACCCTTGATATCATTTAACAACTTAAAAGTGCGCCTTGAGTCTCCGATACAGGAAGTAAATTTAGTCATATAATATGATTTTTTCGTTGTAGTGTAGGTTTTTTCAAACTTCAAGCGGTATTCACAGAACCGCGAACGCTTTTGACTGTTGGACTTATCTTTTGACCACTCTCGGTGTAGTCGATTTCTTTTAGTCCGCATGTTTTTCAGAGTATTTGAGAACCATTTGGGTCTTGATATTTTGATATTTCGGCTTTTCTTTATAGGTGCAAAAGAATCAGTCACACTTAAAACTGTTCGCTGGAATCGCTCAAAAGCTTCATCGACACATAACACATCAGATAACTTACACTTGGCAAGTTCGCGACTCAATTTGAACTGGTAAATCAGAACTTGTTCTTTGTTATTCAAAAAAGACGTGTCCCGGAAAACTTTTTCAGTAGAAATTTCGACACTGTCACAAAAAAACTGAAGATATATTGGATAATGATCGACAAAATTCTCGGCCTCCATGACCAATGATTGGAAGACTACAATATTTTTAGTTATATAATGATCAATGCAGGTAGCCGATTCATGTGAAATACGAGTCGGTTCATCTATCAAAAAATCGTATCCATTTGCAGCAATAGCATTTAAGTAGTTTCTCGATATCAGGTTACAATCCAGAGTATTTATGTTGAAATCTCCACATATAACAATTCCAAGATCATCAGAACAACTTTCCAGAAAACTATCAAAGATATCAAGGAACTCCAGCTTATTAGTGCGTGGGGGATTATAACAGGTTAACACTTGAAAACAAAAATTTCCCGCTTTTAGTTGAACAAAGGCTGATTCAGGTAAACATGATGATAGTTCTTTAACAAATGAAATAGTTTCATGAATTTGTATCATCACACCTCCCCCTCTTGAGTCACGAACTATGCTTGAAAGGCAATTATAACCTTTCAATAGATAACAAAACTTATCATCGTCTTCATTTAACCATGTTTCTGTAAGGCATATTACTGACGGCGGAGACTCAAGGCTGAACACTAGTGCTTCCAGGTTGTTAAGATTTTTACGAAGCGACCTAACGTTAACAGTTAGAATAGAAATAGATTGTATACGACTTGTTTGAGGATGATAACCGCTAGTCCTGGGTCCGGAACTCCTCACTTTCCTCCACATGAAAGGGCTGCTCAATGATTGTGTCCAGATTACTTTCCTTAGCGTTAGGGGTATCACCAATTAATCCCATTACTTAATCCAAAAGATCGTCCTTGCAGCCCTTCTAGCAGCCCTAATCCCCAATTGGCTACTACGGAAGCCAACTGCTCGACCGGTGAGAATAATTCGCCCGACGTTAGTTGGTTGTTTTAACTTTTCGTGATGAAGAATAGAACGGATATGTGAAACCCGAAAAAATTAAATCGCTGAGCAGACCTATTAGATCTTTACTAGTCTCATATGCACAAATGGAAAATACAAATAAAGTACTAATAGAAAACATGAAATATTGTTTTGATGGGCAGTTTTGAGAAGAAGTCAGTTGAGAGAAGTCAGCCGGACATTAGTGGCTGGTGTTTTTCTAATTTTATGCGCGTTTTCTACGGTAATTTTTCTTTATTTTTGACCTGTCAAACTATAGTTGTAGTTTTTATTTATTTTGTTGTAGTCTTTATTTTGTTCTGAAAACATGATTTTGAGTGGTCTGTTCCAAAAATCTTTTAGTCAGAGAGAACCGTAGAGTAAATTGGGTCAATTGAACGCACATTTGTGGCTTCAATCCTATTGCAGTTAACAGCCTTCTATACAATGGAGGGTGTTACTGAGGAAGCAGCGCTACGAGATTTAATTAGTCCTATGATTTATATCGAAAAAGAAGAATGTTTAAAATACTGAAAAGTTATAGATGATGTCGGCGACATCAACTGTGGACAGAATTTGTTTCCATCTGTATTGAAACAAATAGTGAAGTCAATTCTGCAGGTGTTTCACTAAAGTCTAGTTCGCAGCGATTTGGGCAATATGACGGTTATGCTATTTGAGATCATTTGTAAGCCTATAAAATTAATTCAGTAAAATTAAATCAAAAATTAGAACTTTGTTTTCGAACTTAATATGTGGAACTCTATATAATATCTGTCTCAGGCGAAAAATTACTTGAGAAATCATTTATTTGATTTAGGATTAAAACATTTGAAATAATTGTTTTCAAAGTCAAAATTTGCAAAACTTCGGGGGGAAAAGATTTAGCTGCTGAAAATTATTTTATGTATAAAAAAATCGTTTCAATCTCATCATATGCTAAAGTAAAGAATCGTCTAAGCAAAAAATTCAATTGCTGCGAGGTTTTGAAAGAAAATACGTTTCAAAATTGCATTCGTTATTTGAGAAATACAAAATAATCGGACCTTTCTGTTTAAGCCCCCACCAAGCGCTTACAAATGTGTGTCGTTACATGGAACGTTACAATGTAAAATATAGCGTGTATACATGGGGGCGTAAAAGTTGTATACCCACAAAGCTTGGGGGCCGAAACATAGCGGATCGAAACGATTAATATTTAGCTGTCAATGGAATAAAGAGCTGGAAAAAGGAACCTTTAAAAATCACAAAACTATCTCAAATTGCGCGTCTTATTCGAAAAACTTAAACTAATGGCGTGAAGAACAATTAAAATAATTCAAAGTTTTCGGTGATTTGAAAATAGTATGTACACATTTCGACGTTTTTTGGAGTTTGAGTTTTCATTTGCTCTCCAACAAAATTTGGAACAATAATCGCAAATTTGTTTTTAAATGCAAAATTCTCTGTTGAACGTTTTGACTTTTCGAGTGAATGTTACGCCCTTGACTTCAGTGATTTAAATTTCCCTCTCATTCACAATTTTAATTAGTTGAACTCAATTGGCGGGAGTTTACTTCTAAAAGTAATGAGAAGTGCGCTAAAAGGGTCATTTTTTAAAACTTAAAATATCAAAAGTGATATGTAATAATATCTAATGACGTCATTTTATGCCCGATAGTGAACTTCCTAGTTCTTATCTTCCCTGACTGAAGCAGGTTGCGGTAGATTGGAGCCCCACTAGTCGTTCGAAGGCAATTCTTATGACAGTTGGATGTATTTAAAAAAGGATAAAATTTGGTATACGGATCAACTCTCGTTTTTCTGAAGTGATGGCAGTAGAATTTGTGCTAAAGTTTTTTTTTGAACTCTGCGCGTTGTAATTGTCCGTCCCAAAAGTTTGACAATTAACAATCTTTGTGATCAGCAAATTTGTGATTTGATCATATCCACATTAACTAGGCTCTAAATAGAAATTTTGTATTTTTTTACTCTTCTTACACGATACACTTGGAAGCTATACGGCAACCCAGCCTAGCTAATTAGTTTCAAGGTACTTGATGAAAACGATTGTGCAAAGCATGCGCTGAATAAAACGTTAAATATAAAAACTTGGTTGAAAAACTAATTATGCATAACGTTTTATTCGTCGCATGGTTCTGCGAAAAATTTCAAAAAGTGAGCTCAAAATTTTTATAAGGGCATAACTATGTAATTTCTGGGAAAAATCTGTAGCGAGTCGGCGACTTTCACCCAGCTTCCCCATAAGCTGAGGAGGCTGCATTGACCGCAAAAATCCGTTTTCTTATTTAACCCAAACGGTCTTTCCAATCCCCCCGCCCCAATGTACATTTACGCAAACTTGCTGTAGATTATATGCCCTATGCCCACCTAGCTGGGGCGATCTATAATGGGAAATACCCCTTACAAGTGGTTCTCGAGTAAAACAAATCTTCGCCTTATTCGCTCCAACTAACTGCTGACTAGTTTGTGATTAACTTAAATATACGTTAACATAAACGTAAATATAAATATAAAGTTTGTCAAGAATTAACGTAAATATACCATACTGGGCGGGAATTTTTATGATAAAAACCCAAATTTTTGTGTTATTGTCGTCATCCAGCTAGATAAAATGCGCCGAATTAATGTTGATAGTGTGCTACAAGAAGTCAAAGTTGAGGTAAAAAATATTACTGAAAATTAACACCAGTTTAACCTTCCCATTTTTGAGTCAAAATTGGGAGAACTTAAGTCAATTTCTTCATTTTGAAAAAGTGAGACAAAGTATGACCCTTCATTCCCATCTGAATTAACTAGAGTCGCCTGTCATTTTTGAGCTATGCGAGTCAGTTTCTTTTTTCAGTCGGGTAACTTTGCCCGCCTAATACTCCAACTCACGTTTACGTTAGTATTTATCACGTGGTTTTTTGCCAGACGAAAATGAAGACGACTTAAAACTTTAGTACGCTTTGAAACTATTTAATCAAATGATTTGAAACTATTCGTTGACTGTTATAAGTCTAGTCGTTCAAAAAACCCGAATTATACCCAGAACTATTTTTACAAGGGTCAACGAATAGTTTAAAATTTGTAACTGTTTCAATTTTCCGACCACGTTAACAAATTTGTTGTTTTTCTAATAGAACTTTTTCCGACGGAGCGCCTTTTAAACCAGAGAAAAAAATCTGCAGCGTCCTTGTTGAGTAGAAAATTTACGCAGATAAATTTTCTTGAAAAACTGAGAAAGATTAGGATATTTGATTTGAGATCTGAATCTTTCGAGAAAGTCAGGATATGTTTCCGAGAGTTTGATTGCCATTTCGCTTCGATCAATTTTACTGAATCTAATTTTTCTGGATCTGATACGTTCTCTTTTGGTGTAATAGTACTAGAAGTTGCAAAATCGTACGATTTGAAACTAGCGTACGCATTCTGTCGTTTAATCAAATAATTTGAAACTATTCGTTGACCCTTGTGATTAAACGACAGAATGCGTACGCTAGTTTCGAATCGTACGATTTTGCAACTTCTAGTACTATTACACCAAAAGAGAACGTATCAGATCCAGAAAAATTAGATTCAGTAAAATTGATTGAAGCGAAATGGCAATCAAACTCGGAAACATATCCTGACTTTCTCGAAAGATTCAGATCTCGAATCAAATATCCTAATCTTTCTCAGTTTTTCAAGAAAATTTATCTGCGTAAATTTTCTACTCAACAAGGACGCTGCAGATTTTTTTCTCTGCTTTAAAAGGCGCTCCGTCGGAAAAAGTTCTATTAGAAAAATAACAAATTTGTTAACGTGGTCGGAAAATTGACACACAGTTACAGCTATCATTAAAAAAAATCTTGGAATGACATTAATGATAATTGGTTTTGATATTTTGTTTTACATCAGTTACAGTTTCCTTTTAAGCACTGCGTTACAAGCTGTTGTATCTTAAATAGACTTTTATGACATCTCTTTTCAGCTTGACGTAGCATGAAGTTATGCAATTTGAGGCAATCGGTAGTTTAGGTTCAAAGACTTATGCGGTCTGTTGATCTGATGTTCTCAACATTAGTCCTAATACAGCAATTATTCTCAGAAGTTGAACACATTGCTATATCGGACAAACTTACAAAATGCTGAATAAAGGTCGGCAAAAGTCGGCGCTTGGATTACTGCAAAATTTTAATGATAGAAAAATCAGGACACAAATTCAAAACTATACATCTTTTTGCTGTTCTTGGAATTTTACTCATCTTCTGTTAAAATTTCATGGCCTCTCAAAACTTGATTTGATTACGAAAACGAATTTCAATTACGATTGAGAATTGCATCAATGATAAATCAGAAAATAAACATTTTCATAATATACTGAGAACAGAAAAGGACAACAAAAAGTTTACATCAAATAATTGAAACGCAAAAAAAAAGATCGGCGGAATAAATTAGGAGGTCAACTATGCCTGCAACTAATATGAGGTCGAGATTTGGCTTGAGTTACAATTCCAGCAAGAAATTTTTGATTCGAATTAGTAGGGCATTCTTTGATGTCGGACAATTTATGCTCTTCGGTGTTCTCAAAGGGGGAGAACCCGGTCCCCCCGTTTGACATTTGGGTTGAGAAGAGAGAAGTTGAAGAAAAGGATGTATCGGACGGGTTCATGTTTGAATTGCGCATTTCAAAGAAGGACAGAAATGGGTCTTGATGAGGCGCCCACGAAGCTGCAGTTCCAGAGAACGCGTCATCAAGAATTGGCGATGATGAGTGGTCTTTTTGGATGTTGCTTGCTTTTATCTTAGAGCACAGTTCTTTTTCGGCGTTGAAAAACTCGTTATAACCATCGCGGGAGTCCAGAAGATGTTGGGGCACACTTTGAGATGGTTGCGATGTCGACATAATACGATGTCTGGTGTCGCGGTTCGGTCGAGCGGGCAACGGGGGAGCGATTTTGAAACTCGATGCGTCTACCGGGGTTAAATTTGCACCCGATTGGGGGGTTGAATCGTGTACTTTCAGTGAATACTTCGTTAATAGATGGACGACGATGAAGTGACGTGAGAAATCTGACCCGAGTTTTGACTAACTGGGCAGTTATGTTCCGAGGAATGCTCGGTTTTGTTTCCACTCGCATTTTCGGCATCTGAGAAAGATTTTGTATGTTGCGAATGCTGCGAAATTACCCGACGTTTTAGGAGCTGCTACTGCAAAATCCTCTTCGTCGTCAAGTACAAAAGTTTTGTTTGTCAAGCCTTGTTTCAATCGAGATTTGAGCTTCAAAGCTT
Organism: Convolutriloba macropyga; assembly: GCF_964194025.1. Taxonomy (NCBI): domain Eukaryota; kingdom Metazoa; phylum Xenacoelomorpha; order Acoela; family Convolutidae; genus Convolutriloba; species Convolutriloba macropyga. The sequence continues at coordinate 56,120,968 of NC_134478.1, forward strand.
CCTGTTCTACTGCAAGGTCTAAAGTTCCCACAGCTTGTTCACTTTGCCATTTTTCGTAACCGACATCGAACTGTTTGGCCATGAAGACTGCGAATCGTTTGGCGTATTTGGGTTTTGAGAAAAGGAGCAAATATGCTCTCCATTTTGTGGGTGAACTGACCGACTGGCAGATTATTGCGGCACAGTGGGTGTAGGTGAAGGCGGCACTTACAAAGCTCACGTGGCACAACTTGAACCTGAAAACGTACAACACCTTTCAAATAGTCGATCTTTGTCTGGACAGATATTAACGAATTAGGAACGGCTAATCAGAAT